>NC_059189.1:6229986-6572602 GCF_020631705.1 Daphnia magna | reverse complement strand
CAGGTAATGGCATGTCTTGCTGATGCCTTACAGATATTGAAAAAGGGACAACCATTTGAAATGTTGGAAAGAACTTGCCTTTTTTATGGTCTTAAGAGACGGCAACTCTAGAAAACCAGTAGGGAAATTATTTAGTTATTATTAAATGTTATGATGTTTTATAATTACCAAGAAAGTGCTTTGGTTAAGCACCAGCATTCAATCTCCATCTGGAATAAGGGTAAAAGTCACTGAGAAGATATTCCCCCTTTTTAACGTCACATTCTTCGAAATGCTAACTACAAATCCTAGATTTACTACTGAATTTTGCATTCGGTATTAACTCTTTCCATCTAATAAAACTATTTGGGGGAACAGAGAAAAGCGATATCTTATTTCCTGCACTAGGTAATAAACAATTTGGAAATATGCAGTTCTTATTTAAATATTGGGCACTTTCCATTGTCATTTGGTTTCCAACAAGGCACGAGAAGCCATTTTACAAAATTAATGATTGTAAAAATAAATTCAAAGTTTACTCACTAGATGGATAATTAGATGGCGGAAGTGAGGAGGCGGAATAGAGTTTGCTGGAGGGGGGGGGGGGGCTGGGATAGCGAAATTTGGGCTAGTTGCCAAAAGGACTCCAGGTTTTCGGACACTTGGACTTTTGTCCCTCGACACTTGGACGAGCGGTTCGCGACATGAGGACATCTGTCTAGCGACGTTTGGACTATTGGTTCCCGACGTTTGGGCGCGACAATGAAATGTTGCTGAACCCAGCAAGTCCTATACTTTACGACAAGTGAACTCCCGGGCAAGCGACAAATGGACTTCTGTGGCAGCGACCTTTGGACTATTTTTTGTTTTGAAATAATATAAAAACTATTTTTTCTTTGAAGTTATTGTTTTTAAACTTTTGTGCTGCCCAAATCTAACCTAGTATTATTGAAATCCACGTTTGATCGTGATTTCAATCCTCTGAACGAACCCAGAATAATTGCCGAGCCGAGACGGAAGAATTTAGTATTTTATGTTAGATATTTAAAAAACAATGAGCTACAAACCATTTTGTTTACATTCATTTTATCTTATACAAAAACATGAGGTACAAAGCCAGGCCATTTTTGTTAAATTTTTTTTTGCACATTTTCAGTTATTGCCAAGTCTATAACACATCACCTACACTTATCTTACATACAACAAAAAATTATTTATGTTTTCAGGTCTAGCAAAACCTTAGTAATGTGGCTGACTGGCTGTGCCACTGTGGACCTGTGGCCAGAGTTACTATACAGTAGGTGCCAAAAGTATCCGAACACTTCGAGTTTTCGGACCATGGGTTCAAATGACGGAGGGCGCTTAGCGCGATTGCGAAAAAAAGGGATAAAAAACCCGTCTAAGTGCATGAAAATAATTTTGTGACCTAATAATAAACTAAGGTATCTAAAGAATTTTTTTTTTAATTTTTTTGACTTGTAGCCGCTAGCCGGCATATCAGTGCACAATTATCCGAACGCGGGGTTTTCCGCCTTGCTTCCTTATGGCACTACGTGTCTTCTTTATTTTTTTTTTAATATACCAAATATAAGACTATCAAAGACTAACTAGGCTTATTATGTGTACAAATACGTAATCTACTTATTCCGGCCATTTGTTATACTTAAACTTAAATCCATTTTTGGTAATTAATTTTTCCGTGGCCGGCTATGTGTCATTTTCTGATTTTTTACCGCCAGAAAAATATTTATACATACTGCAACTAGGGGCACGCGGGTATGCGTCATTGTTTGTCAGATTTCGCGCATTTGGAGACAAATGCAACCGAAATTTGCATGATTTTCAAGTAGAAAAACAAAAAAGGTTTTTTTAAATCATGGAAAAAGGTCAGTCTGGCACTAACTTTTGTGTTCGCGTAACCTAAAATGCCTAAGCGAAGGGAATTAAGTGTGCATCAGAGAGAAGAAATTGGAAGGTTGCGTAAAAGTGGAACATCGTTTAGGGCGATAGCTTTATTAGTTAATTGTGGAGTGAGTACAGTTGAAAATACTATTGATCGCTTTAATGAAACGGGAAGTAATACCAATCGACCAGGTCGTGGGCGGAAAAGTAAACTGAGCGACCGTGATAAACTGTATATTCGCAATATTTCGAAAAGGGATAGGCGAAAAACAGCAGGTGTAATAGCCCAGGAATTTAATATTACTCGAAAAATTACTGTAAGTAAAACAACTGTTAGCTTTTGCGAAGGAACATGTTAAATGGACTAGTGCGCAATGGTCAAAGGTATTTTCGTTATATTATCTAACTACCAAGATATTATTACAATTTGTTTTTCTTAGGTATTATTTACTGACGAAAGCAAATTTTGTTTATTCGGTAATAACCGCCGGGGTTTTGTCCACCGCATGCCCGGCGAAAGGTACCGAAAATATTGTATCATTCCCACCGTAAAACACGGTGGCGGGTCAGTGATGGTCTGGGGCGGCATTTCTGCAAATGGCGTAACAAGCCTGAAAAGAATTGAAGGAATTATGGAAAAAATTATAAAAAAGTTTATCATAATATCCTTGTCCGCCAGACTATTCCTGGTGGCTTATCACTATTGGGGGAGGGTTTCGTGTATCAGGAGGACAACGATCCTAAGCATTCATCAAAGATGTGTAGGGGGTATATTGAGCGTAAGGAATCGAAAGGTATGTTTTTTCTTAAGGTTTAATATTTAGAAAAATACCAGGGTATAAAAAATTAATACTTAAAGGCATCTTAAAACGAATGATATGGCCGCCCCAGAGCCCCGATCTAAACCCAATAGAGCAAATCTGGGATCATTTGGACCGTATGCTGCAAAAAAATCCCAGAACGTCGGCCGCAAATGTTTTCAAGAGTCTTGAAAATGCATGGCATGGTATAACAAATGATGTATTTAAAAAATATATATTTAGTATGCCTAGACGTTGCCAGGCCGTAATTGATGCAAAAGGTGGCCATACTCGCTACTGACGACGCCGTTTATGTAAATGTACACATCTGATTAAACATTTTATATCATTTCGCAATTGTTTTATCATTTAATTTTGCTTTCCGCTTTTTCTTGAATGCGCGAAATCCCACAAAGGAGCGCATACCCGCGCGCCCCTAGTTGCAGCATGTATAACTATTTTTCTGACGAAAAAAAATCAGAAAATGACACATAGCCGGCCACGGAAAAATTAATTACCAAAAATGGATTTAAGTTTAAGTATAACAAATGGCCGGAATAAGTAGATTACGTATTTGTACACATAGTAAGCCTAGTTAGTCTTTGATAGTCTTATATTTAGTATATTTTAAAAAATAATAAAGAAGACACGTAGTGCCATAAGGAAGCACGGCGGAAAACCCCGCGTTCGGATAATTGTGCACTGATATGCCGGCTAGCGGCTACAAGTAAAAAAAAATTAAAAAAAAATTCTTTAGATACCTTAGTTTATTATTAGGTCACAAAATTATTTTCATGCACTTAGACGGGTTTTTTATCCCTTTTTTTCGCAATCGCGCTAAGCGCCCTCCGTCATTTGAACCCATGCTAAAATGGTCCGAAAACTCGAAGTGTTCGGATACTTTTGGCACCTACTGTAAGTCTGAATTGAACAAACATGGTTACCCATGTTCGTTCCATTTCAGAATACAAGAAGGGAAATAAGTCTGACTGAAACAAACATGGTTACCCATGTTCGTTCCATTTCAGAATACAAGGGAAAGAAGTTTCAAACACATAATTACAATACACATATACAATTTTCACATAATTGTTATTCAAATTTTCTTCTATAATAAAAATGAAAAAGTTATTTAGCCGATAAATCCAATATTACGAATACCTACAGTAGTCATCATTCACTTTAAACGCTTGCGCGTTTTACCATAAGCGCCCGTGTAAAACGCGCATGATTCAGACCCGCGTATTGTGGTCTAACATTTAAGCTATATCTTTTAAACTAATATGAAATTATAGCTAAGAAAATGTTTTATTTAGTTGCGTGATTGAAAAGTTTTTGTGATTGCTGGATTTTACGTCAAAGTAAAACCCAGCTATCTTTGAACATGGTGTCATTTGCATGCTAGCTTATGGGGAAATGGATGCTTTTATTTCTGTAATTGTATAAGAACGGCTTGAACAATTTACATGCCGTTTGTTAGCATCGATGCGGATCTCATTCCTCTGTAGATGCTAGAAATTCCCTGGTACTAACTTATAATTTAAATTCCCTGAATTAATTTTTGTCGACGCAGGTCTAATTTAAGCGAATCGGCCCGGTGTTCCCCCCTCTGGCATACTCCCAGTACCACCCTTTGAACCTTTGTTCCGCGCGCACGTTACGTTCCATGTTTCAAATTTTTTTCCCTCGCTTTACCATCCTTGCACAGCTCTTTAATACCCGGGAAAATTAAAAGGAAACTTTTTTACTAAAACAAAAGAAAAATTTTATTTCTCATGCATCCAAGTTGACACACAAAATAATCAAACAATGATGAAAGGGTTGAATCAGTACTTTGTATGACCTCCTTTGGCCTGTATAACAGCTTTCATTCGTGGATTCCTTTTGGTAACTCGCCCAAAAGAGTGCATGCCTAGTCTAGCAGGCCGATCTGCTACACGGGTGATAGCAGAGTCATCAAACCTATGGTTACTGCAGACATATGGCGGGGAATTCTCTCAGAGACGATGACTTTTTTACGGGGTCTGTAAGCCCCCCGGCATGCACTCTTTTGGGCGAGTTACCAAAAGGACTCCAGGGGCATGCACTCTTTTGGGCGAGTTACCAAAAGGACTCCAGGGTAAACGACTTTTGGTTGCAGGTTTCCGACACTTGGACATCTGGCACACGACGCCAGGACATCTGCCCATCGACATTAGGACTAGTGGTTCCCGACATTTGGACACACAACAAAATGTTGCTGAACCCAATTAGCAGAATACTCGACCAGTACTCAGCGACGAAAAGACTTCCAGTTAAACGACGAGTGGACTCCCAGGCAATCGACGTTCGAACTCCCGGGTAATAGACGTTTGGAATCTTTTTGTTTTTGTTTTCTTTTTTTTCGAGTGTTCTTTACGACATAGGAACTCCTCATCCAGCGACAAAAGGACTCCCAATCCAGTGACGCACGGATTTGCTTATTTGTTGCAGCTGAAGGATCGTTAAGAACATAGGTATTTTTAATTGACTATGATTATTGTATAGATATTTGTGCTTACATTTATCGGCTGGATAACTTATTTATTTTTATTATAGAAGAAAAGTTTAATTACAATTATGTAAATATTGTACTCTGAAATGGAACGAACATGGGTAACCATGTTTGTTCCAGTCAGACTTCTTTCCCTTCTTGCATTCTGAAATGGAACGAACATGGGTAACCGTGTTTGTTCCAGTCAGACTTCAGAACACAAACAGATTGTAGTTCAAATGTTAATGTATTAAACAACATAAATACAAAATTCTTCGTTCACGGTTGTACAATTTTTCTGGGTAGATTTACATATGGCAATCACGATCAAACGTAAATTTAAACAGCGCTTGGTTACACTTCGGCAGGACATAAGGAAAAAAAAATAATAACTTAAAAAATAACACAAGACTTAAAAAATAACACAGGCAAGGAAGCCCCTTAAACAACTGCTTGCCGTCCACGAACTCCAGGCCTTCGCTGGCCAGACATTCTTGCGATTTCACAAAATTCTCGACTAATTCGTAAACAACACTTTGGTTTTCGTTAAAGGACATGTCCAAAAAGTAGATAAAACAATGACACAATTATTGCAAGTTGCTCTAAACTCACGTAATTGTATTCAATTTTTTTACATTACAGTAATAAGAGAATCTATAATCTAGCCGATAAATCCAAGCTATAAATATAAGATAAATATAAGCTAGACAATAATTACAATGAAATATGAAGACCAATCGAATTTAAAATACTTACCGAAAGAAAAAGAGTCCAAACGTCGCTGGCCCGGGAGTTCACTGGTCGTAATCTCGTAAAGGACTTGCTGGGTTCAGCAACATTGATTGTCGCGCCCAAACGTCGGGAACCAGTAGTCCTAACGTCGCTAGACAGATGTCCTCCTGTCGCGAACCGGTCGTCCAAGTGTCGAGTGCCAGAAGTCCAAGTGTCGGAAAACCTGGAGTCCTTTGGGCAACTAGCCCAAAAGTCCCTATCCCCAGATCGGCCTGCTAGACTAGTGAAACTAGCGGGGAATTTTGGAACCATGCTGTAAACACCCGCTGGTTTTAGGGACAGGCGATCGTGTACCCTACTATTTTATCGTGTCTAAAACTCTAAATGCTCATTGGGGGCTGTGTCCTGTGTTATCTCGATACGACTCTTGTTTAATAATAACTAATAATTATGACTTCAACGTTTGGAAGCTGCTCCCCATATCCCTACTTATCTGCTGGGGTGCCGGGGTAGGTTGAAAGAAAACTTATTTATCCCAATCATACTTTTCCTGGTCTAATGCTTATTTTTCTCAGCTCTTTTGCCTACAGAACAGTCAAAGATAGAATGCCAGTGATTCTCACTAAAGTGATAGATTTTCTTTGCCGCAATAAACACGAAATTCTGGAAAGTTCTACTGCAGAGGTACTACCACAGTAGTCTGTTATGTCACCCAAATATTAGTGAAGATTTATAATTACTGTCCACATAATCCTAGGCAGGATCAATAGAAGACCTGAAATTGATAATTGGAAAACTATCTCAGCTCAGAAGTGAAATGCAAACAAACAAAACCTTACGTCCACTAGAAATATCTTCCTCTCATCTTAGAGATGGTGCAAAATGGAATAATGAATTAATTGAAGCGAAAGACAGTAGTTCACCACAGTGGTTTAGCTCACCCTGGCTGCTGGTGGAGTGTTACATGTACAGGGCTATCTATTGCATTTTTGAAAACAGGTATATTCAGTTGAGTTTGTGATGAAAAACTTTTGAAACCAATGGTTTTTTTTTCCTACCTTAGCATCCACCTGAAGAGACTTGATCCCTTTAGTCACATGAAAGAAGAATTAATAATTTCCCAAAAATATGTCCTCAGTCAGCTTGTTGCCTACACAAATGATTTAAGCCAAACAATTACCAGTGCTTCACACTTGCAAGCCAACTTCATGAAACTACTAGAGGTTATTTCTTAAACCTGGCTGTGTTAGAAGCCTTGTATTTATACATTAATTTCCGTGTTAGATAAGTCTGTGGGCGAATCGCAACGACTTATCTCTGTCGGGCGGAAATGCAGAGACAAAGCCAGGCTCATTTTTAGATGACGTTGAACAACTCAGTTCACATATTCTAGTTAATAATGCCAATGAACTTTGGCTTTATGTGGAACAAGTTCAAAAAGATTTTCGGAACAAAGAGCTCGGCATTATAATGGACAACTCTGGATTGGAAATGGTGGCTGATCTTTGCCTTGCAGTATACTGCATATCTCACCAGCTCTTCGATCGTGTTATTTTCTACGTGAAAAAAATTCCTTGGTTTGTCTCTGACACAACTTTTGACGATCTGCAATGGGCACTTCATTACATGGAGAAAGATGTCCCAGAAATGCAATGTTTTGCAAGTAAATGCCTTGGTTACTTGGACTCACAACAATTTCAGGTGGTAGAGGAGGGCTACTTCACGTTGCCGCTGCCGTATCATGTTATGAATAAGGAAGACCCCGACCTTTACAATAAACTAAGTCAGAGTCAGCTTCTTATCTTTAAAGGTAAAAAAGAAAATGATAATTTGTAATTTTCTGATGGGACAACCTAGTCTTATTTCTCCCACTCCCTTCAATTAGGTGATCTGAACTATAGAAAGCTAGGTGCGGATATCGACTGGCCGTCCACCACCACTTTCGAGAAGTTTTTGCAGGGCTTCAAGCCGGCACCGCTTGTTGCATTAAGGACTATAAAAGCAGAAATCATTTGTGATATACCATCAACTAAGGTGAGCGAATTGGAATTATTGGACAAAGATTGGATGACTAAAGGAGACTATGGTTTAATACAATTTATTAAATAATGTTATGAATAAAACTTGTTCTTTACAACATTGTATTAACTAAAAAATCTTTTCCCGCAAAAAACCTAGAAATCAAATTGTAATTGCCCACAGTTTAGAATGCCCATCTAAAGATGATGGTCGAATATTTGCTTTTTCCAGTATATTCGCATGATTTCTGTCTAGAGGAAGCCTCGCTTATTATCTCCTGCATAGTCAATGAGGCTCACCAACATCCATCTGGTAGTAAATAAATACCGTGGCGATACCACCTAAGATGACAACGACATGGATACACAGCAAAGCATTTAATTTTCATTCCGGGCTACAAAACCGAAGAAGAAAAATTTACAACTGTGTTTGATACAGAATTTTGCTAAACATTTCGCTGAGTTTTGAGGTTTCTGTTAGATACTTCACGAAGTTGTCATCTCCATTTTTTGATTTTTCTTCAAGGAATTCGCTCGAAGTGCGAAGAGTTATCCTTGGAAGAGAAACGTTGTAATATAGGTAAATTTTATTATGGAATGTTGCATAAGCAAATGCAGGCAGTGAAGGGGCTTGGGAATTCAGGGAATAGTATCCTGCGGTAAAGGCGGAGACTGATTGGTCAAACTGAAATCTAACAGTCTGTTTCTCTTGGTTTACAATATAGGTCTGTCCATCCTGTAAAACAAAATTGCTCACTATGATAGTCACTGCACATTCATTTCTGCATTCTTATCACCCAAGAGCAAGCGACCACTTCTTCTCGACCGTCACCTGTAATGTCAAGTTTTGAAAGCGCAAATAGCTGATGATCAACCTGCAACGACCTAAATTGAAACATAATCTTCAATATTTTGCACATCATGCCAAAAATTTCTCGAACCCATACACTGGCGTTTAATGAATAAAAAATAATAATAATTTACTAAAACAAAGGTATTTACACTAATAACTTTGCTATAGTTTCGATAAATTTGGGTTTATGGAACAGTTATTTAATATTCGATTTGCGGAGACATAAGAAAAGGAAACCTATTACCATAAAATTTGCTCATCTCGTACCATCATCAGGGTACCATCCAGTGTTGCTGAAAACGTCAAGAGTTACAACTGTATCATAGCTTAAGTTCATTATTGTACGCTAACCAACAGCATAAAGGGCTCCTTGATGTTCGTCTTGATGTGACATTCCTTGAGATATATTACCCAATATCTCGGTAGAAACGTTAGGATTGCGCATATGTGAATATGCAAGAGGATGATAGTCAATGGACATTTTAGACAATAGCTCTCTGTTAAAAGAGTAACATACTAAATTTTTTAAATGTACGCGTTATTCGTTAAAATCAAGATATCGCTGTTCAGTTACAGAATATTACCTTGATTCTTCCTTGTCATGCTCCTCACTGTTTTCCAACGGCTTACATTTTAGACGGATGAAGGTTCCCCCAGGATGGGCAACCAATAACGATGGAGTACGATTAGCCATATCATTTATGGCCACAGTGCCGATTTGGTTGGCAAATTCCCATTTGTTCAGGCCGACTAGCTTTGTGTTAATCCACTGATATGTACGGACGACCCGGTCCGTCAGGCCAATCACAAGTTCAACTATAAAACAAAAATTTACAATAAATCTCTTTGTGTTTATGCATAATTGGGTAAAAGCATAATTCTAGCTTCATTGGATGGTTCTTACTCATTCCGTCTGAATTCACGTCATGAAGAAGAAGAACTTTAGTATTAGCAGGTATTCGCTGTACGTGTGTTGGTTTCATAGGAAGTTCCCCATCACTGCACGTATCGGTGAGAAAATCGAAAATATAACACCACCCTTCTCCATTGACAACTACCAAGGAGTTCCGTCCCTTTAATTTTTTTTTTGTTTTATTCAAGATTGTCAGTCGATCAAATTGATACTGTAATCTTGGATAATTTAGAAACTTACCACATTGAATATGTCTCCGACACCTATGGCAGTTACCTGTCAAAAAAGAACGCTTTCAATACTAGATCTTTTAATTATAAGACCATTTATGGGTTTGATAAAAAGATAAAACGTTGAATATCAACATCAGAATGTAACTCACCATTCCTAAATCATTAGCTCTTCTCCAACATTTGCTAGCGTTGCCCTTGTAGATGAATACATCGCCATTTTCGTTCCCCACCACAAGCTCATCGCTTTTGTCATTATCGACATCGCCAAACAAAAAAGCATTTTTGAAAACGGACCCAGGAAAATCAAATTCAAGGCGCTCCACATACGATACAGCTCTCATTGTATTTCAAGTCTAGATTAAACGCCAAATCATTCAGTAATGTAACATTAAGTGTTATAAAAAATGTTCATGTTAAGATGACAACTAATTGTTTGGGAACATAAGCCTACAAGCTCTGTTAAGTGGCCATACAATGTGGGTAGCTTTAGCAGTTATTAAACCTAGGGGAATTGGACCAAAGAAATTAGAATCCATAGACTGAGAATGATTTTCTCCTTCAATCCAACAAAACCCTCTGGGCACTTCAACATATGACTGGCTTTGACTTTTAGGTTTAATGACATCTCCTTCTAAGCCAATAATACGTTTGATCAGACATGCATCTGGATTCCGTGGTGAAACTAATGACACAATGTCTCCTCTTTGAATGTGGAAATCCCTGACAGCCCAACGATTTAGAAGAACATAATCACAAGTTGCACTATCTGGATTCAGGATCTAATCAGGACACGAGATAAACAGAGTTTGTATGAAATTTCTTGAAAAAACTTACAAAGATTTAACAATTCTCACTGGTTGCATCGATACGCCGTTGACCTTAGCTATGTAACAGACCGACGAGACAAAACTGATTCCTATCGGAATCCCTGACGCTAATGAGCGTAACCAGTTTGCTTTACCCATGGAGATCTTTAAACACTGCTATACAACAGTCACAATCATTGACTCGAGAAATTTCAAAAGAGGAAACTTTTAATATAGAGCTAATCTATAAATTCAATTATGATATAAAAGAGCTACGGCACACTTACTTGTTTTTACTAGTGTTGGGGATACCGATACCGATACGGGGTGTGCCTAAAATGCGCGCAACGCGCCTGCGCACCTGAACCCCCTAAACTGCGCGCAATCCCAGCGCGCTTCGACCACTAAAATGCGCGCTTTCATTTGCGCGCAATATGAAATCGTGTACCCCCTATTTCACTGTGTAATAAAAATGATGTATAAGTAAATAAACTAAATTATAAAATTATAATGTTCTCGAAGTTTATTCTATGGGCGCTAGTATTAGAGGCACTTAGTTTTTTAGCATAGCAACAGTGAAAACTGTTGAAAACAAAAAAGTGCAGCTTCTGATAAAAAAGCTATAGGAAAAGAACCACCGTGGGATCTCATCCAGTGCGACGGATGTAAAGAATGGTTCCACCGCAAGTGTGAATTATGGCCTGAAACCCCAGAAGATATTAAATGGTTCTGCAGAATTTGTGCAAAATAAAATTTTAATGTCAGCATGTGTGCAACATTTATGAAACGTGGAATACATGTAGGCTACCATCACGTTACCCTAACGAGTTGTGTTTTTTTAAAGAAATTTTAAATTACTTTTGCTATAATCCACGCAAATTTGGGCGAATTGCGCACAAAATTGGGAGAAATGCGCGCAAATTTGGGCGAAATGCGCGCAAATGAAGGCGCGCATTTTAGTGGTCCAAGCGCGCTGGGATTGCGCGCAGTTTAGGGGGTTCAGGCGCGCAGGCGCGTTGCGCGCATTTTAGGCACACCCGATGGCCGATACGGGTGTACAGCGATGTATCTATAATTTTAGATATTCGATATCGATACGATCCGATTCCGATGTATCTATATATCGGATCAGCGCCATCTAGCGGTGGAAATAAAAACTCGATAACCGGCAATATATAGTATAATAGATATACTTATATTGCCGATTTATGACGAATCCTCCTCTTCATCCTCCAGTACAGATATCTTTAACAAAACAACCTAGCAGAAATATTACATGACCATTTCATCTTAAATCTTGGGACTTGAACCATAGACCAGTTTCGGATGCTGCGTTGCAAAATTTAAAAAAATCCAGGGGGGTTTCGATTGCAGGGGGAGATAGGAAAAAAGGGGGTTTTTTATTTTTTTTTACCCTACAAAAAATTTTACCTCCAAAAAAGCTGTTATTTTTCCAGGAAACTTTTTGAAAGGTACTTGTTTACAATGTACCGTAGCAGACGTAAAGTGATTGACTGTGACTAATGACTGTAGTGTCAAACTGTTTTCGTTTTTTATGTCATGAGTAGTGTAGTTTGTGATGTCAGTAATGAGTTATTTGACACAATTAGTCTTTTTAAGTTATCTGATTATACTAAAGGACTTATTCATAAGGAAAAAGAAATTTACTTAGAAAAACGTCTGCTTCTTGTTCTACAGTTGTAATACGGGGAGGGGGGGGGGGTGTTGTGGAAAGGTAAACAAGTACCTTTCAAAAAGTTTCCTGGAAAAATAACAGCTTTTTTGGAGATAAAATTTTTTGTATTATATCAGCACAGAGGTATAGTACACGATTCCAAAAGATTTTGTAATAAAACTAACTACAACTTAATTAAATATATTATTTTTCATTTCTCTCCTATAGGGCCCGAGAGGAAAAATACCCCAGGTCGGAATTCAGCCTTGGCAACTCAGCATCCGATCTTGGTCTATAAACTAGGGATGATTAATTATTTATAAAGACTGGAGAAGACGCAGAATGTCTTAAAGTGTAGTATTCTAGAACATTTCCTGAATTGGAAAAGTATTACTAGGGTAAATAAATCAAAAACCTAGCGCTCGGCCCCGCGCCAATCGGGGACCTTTTTAGTCGATCCGGTGCGGGATAATCTTAATCGGGGAAGTCATATCGGTGCTCGGTGCGGTGATTTCGGTGCTCGGTGCCTTCCCCGATTACGATCCCCGATTAGGAAACTTAAGACAACGATTTTGGATGTGTGGCATAACTTCGAATAAAAATTAGAAGAATACACCATCACTACGTAATTAAACTTGAATTAGTAATAAAAAATAGTCATTCAGAATACTTTTTTACTAAAATGTTACTATTTTTCTTATATCAACCTGTCTTAAAAGCATGTAATAAGTCAAAACGGGAAACCATAAATATATCAGTTCACTCCGAAAATTAAAATGTAATTATATTTCATTTCTCTCTGTATGACAATTGTATTACCGTGTGACAACACGAAACGAATTAATTGAACAAGGGCAATAACAAAATGTAACAACTTAAACGTAATTACATAATACCAATTCACACGAATTTAACATATATTAATTTAATTGTTATAAGTAGCTGGGCAATATTTACACTTGAAAGTTTTACTTGTTCCAATTTCATCGAAATGCAACCAAGTCCAGGATTTTCTTTTCCTCGTTCTTGATACAGAGGAGCATTGCAGCTGATTCTGTAGACTGAGAAGATGATGTTGACGTAGATGTGCCTGTGGACAAGTATTTCTTAAATTACTTAATTTCTCCTCACAGAATTGGAATTGAGAAGCAAACTGACCTGCAAGACTACATGCTTCATTTGTTGATTGCATTTCAGCACTTTCATAAAATGCACTGTCGTAAAATTTAATGCTAATTGTGCTTTGTGTACTGACGTTAGACGCATTGGACAAAGCCGACACCGATCTTTTATGAACACGTGAATTCTTCGGTGGCATTTTAGTAGAAAAATCGCCTTTAGGTTAATCAAATAAAAATTACACTACGAAAGGAGTAAAACTATTAATCCCACGATTCGTAAACAACTCAGAAATGTAAGTCACCATCGAACGAAAACAATAACAAATCGCAAACTAGTCACGTGGTCCTGATTGACCAATGAGAAACATTGAATAGTCAAACATGGCGTCACCTTTTTTTCCATCACTTCAGACGCATTTCTTGTCGGTGCTTGCGGTGCAGCACCGATAATAGCACCGTTCAGCACCGAAAAAAAAAATTCCCCGCGCCGAACTTCCCCGATTCATTTTAATCGGGGAAGCTTAGCGGTGTCCCCGATAAGAACGTGATCGGGGCCGAGCCCTACAAAAACCCCCTTTTTTCCTATCTCCCCCTGCAATCGAAACCCCCTTGGATTTTTTTAAATTTTGCAACGCAGCATCCGAAACTGGTCTATCGACTCCCGGTTTATTATCCGGTACCATACCACTATGCCACCCCTGCATGTTCAAAAAGTGGGAAGTAGGGACGAGATGAAGTTCAATATATCGATACGTATCGATACGAGAACCAAATAGAAATTATAGACCATTTTCACGTTGCGAAAAGCAGTATTCATGTAGTCCGGCAACCCTGCAAGCCGCCATCTGTAGTCTTACTTAGCCTTGTTTAGGTGGATTTAACATAGGCTAACGACTTTGAGGACTGATTTCTCCCATTAATTTTGCTACCAGGAGCAAAATTATTGTGGCAAGTTGTACGTCAGGATATTGCCAACATTTCAAGTGCCAAATTTTCAAGAATTCGCTACAACTAGTACTTCAAATCATCGTTACAGTGAAGGGCTATCAACATTTGAAACAATAACAAACAGTCAACAGCAAATGGTAACTTTAAAAAATGTGTAATTTTCTTATAAAACTTAAATTTCTTGGTATAATTAGGAATGTAAATGTCTTCTGAGGATGCAGAAGATCTTTTACATGATTCAGTTATTGAATTATTTGACTTATCTGATTATTCTTCAACTTTGCCAAACGATGCTAAAGAAAGATATGTTGCTAAGCTTAATGAAGTACAGTGTGACTGTCCTTACGTCATAGAAAATGAGTATTGGACTTCCAGTACACAAGAGCTAGAAACAATATTACCATCAGTTGAATTTGAAGATGTTTGGAACTATCTAGTCTACAGAAAACAGTTTTATACAGCTAACGATATGAATAATTATAAGAGCTGCAAGTCTTATGAGATAATTTTTGGAGATGGGCTGTTTTTTGAGTTCAAGGCATTAAAACTTACAAATAATACTCATTTTCTAAACGGAAACAAATCCTGTAAACATTGTAATACTTGTAATACACTAAAAATTGAAATACAATCCGTGAACGGAAATTCAACATTCAAACTCTGAAAAAAGGAAACATGACTTTATACTTTCGTGAATGGATTCAAATCTGAGTGCCTTCGAACTATTATACTCACATGTACGGAGAAAAGGTGGCGCGATTACTTGCTCATCAGTGAAGGGAAACGAATCCGTTGGTCACCATTCGCGGCATCCGTTTTCATGGAATAACATACTTGGATCTGAATCCGTTCACGGGTGAAGACGGTGTTGGATCGATATCCCGTATATTATCACCAACAAGGTCTCTTAGCAAGGCCTACTTAATGGTTAAGGCCTGTAAACTTGAATACCTCCTATGGTGGGGAGGCGTTCCCTAGTAAGAGCCAATCAGACAAAAAAGGGTTACGACGACACTTTACGAATTACGATACAATTTGTTTCATGACGATTCTCACCAACAATTCTGGTTTCCTATAAAATAAATAAAGTACCAATCAAACGTTGTTGCACAAAATGAAGGTACCAAATTTTAATGACAATTCTGGTATCCTACAAAACAAATAAAAACTATTCAAAAATTATTGAACAAAATCAAGGTACCAAATTTAAATGAAAAAATTGCTTTCTTCATTTTTTCAGCTGAAAAACAGCTGAAGTGAATTATTGCGCAAAAATGCGCCTCTAATCTCTGCAGCCTCCTGGCGGTAATCAGTTTGTACTAAACTTTGTACAGGGTCTTATGGAAAATCAAGATTCGTCTAATTGCCACTTGACGCAGCCCACTAGATGTAATAGGGGTGCGTTTTATCGTCAACCTTTAGTTGAACTGCTCAACTTTTTGGTTGACCATAAAACGGTTTTTACGTTGGTTGAGTAGAAATTTTTGGTTGAACAACGCAGTTAACCATAAAACGAAAATTGATCTCTGCATGTGGAAAGCTCCTCCTCCTGTCCCATCCCTTTAAGAAATGCTTAATTGTAAATTTGATAGAAATAGAAAAAAATAGTTGTTTTAAGTATCGTTCACACGACAGCTCTTTTCTGCGTATTGCGTACAACGTATTACGATCTTCGTTTACGTTTTTCCTACGTAAATTTAATTTTGTTTTTTACGAACCAAAATTTACGTTAAAATCTTCGTAGTCTGTTCACACTACAGCACTCTGCACTTACGTAAGTCGTTTTTTAACGTTAATTCAAACTTTCACTTTCTACTCATAGATGTAGTGTTTGTCAATTTGAGTACTTGTTAATAATATCAACATCAAAGAATAGAATAGAATAGCAGAATTTAAAAATTGAGATAACAGAAGTAAACAGTGGTGAGATTTAAGGTATAAGAACAACCTATAAACAACAATAATACAAAAAAAAAGAATGAAGACAAGCGTGTTATATTTTGACTACGTAGTGCGATAACCTTCAAAAATCTTATGTAAAAATGAGATCAATCTCATTTTTACGTAGTTACGTTTTGACTTCGTTTTCACTCCGTTTTGAGTTTACGAATTACGTACTACGTAGAGCATTGTGTGTGAACACTTTGCCGTTTCGACAAACGCAATTCGTAACGCAAAAACGCAATACGTAGTACGTAAGATTGTACGTAAGACTGTCGTGTGAACGTACCTTTAGGAAATAACGGTGTCTGTAAATTTTTCAAAAATATTGATAATAGTATTACGTAGTTTATTGAAATTCGCTGAAATTTTTTAATATATTTATCAGTGTGGAGTAGCAGACGTAAAACATCAACATGAAAAATTTGTAACAATAAAATGCCGGATTTGCCTCTAGGCTCTTACCCAGCAAGACAAGTTTTCTCTAATCCAAAAACGATTAATACAGGGTTGTAGATCTTTTTACGCTGATCATTTTTATTATAGGGTTTAGGGTGTACAAATGAACGGAAGTGTCCGTAAAATGCGTACAAAATTTCGAGTTTTACGGAACTGACGCGCTGCCCAAGCCGGCCAGAAGGGGGGTCGGGCGGGGGGGATTGCGCGTACCCATGGGAGGGGTCAGTGAAGGGGGGTTTACCTGAGCCACACCATACGGCCCCATGTTTTCCCTTTGCCTCACATGTTAACGGTGGTGCAATGGTTAGCCGGATAGCCGGTGATGCGATAGGTCCGTGGTTCGAATCTCGATAAAAACTAGATGAATATTTCAAAAAATTTGATTGAAAATTGAAAAATACAACAGCATCAAATACTGCAATATCATGCCGCTACATGTTTCACTACATAAGTCAATTTCTTGGCTAATGGATAGCGAGTCGCAATACGTAGTAAATATTTTTGTCGACATGTTAGCAAGTCTTAAAAAGTGTCTGGTCTCGATGGAAGTTGAGGATCAGTGGTAAATACTAATGGTTCACTAGCGCGAGCGGGATCGTGATGAGTCATGACGGGAAAAGAGAAGAAGACACAGATGAACCTAAGCTATAAAATGAGTATATTGTCACATTGTAAAAGTGTAGGGGAGACTGGAGTAAGTCGGGACGGTTTTTGTTTTCCCCCTATATCTCCCAAACTAATCATTAAATTAATTTATTATTTTGTTTTTATGTATTCCATACGGTAATGTACCCCCCATATTTTTTATATAATTTAATAATAAACCATTTTCCCATATAAGACCTTTAAAGTTTTCTTAGATTTGTGGGAGGAGCCTATTTTGAGGGGTAAGTGAGGACACTAGGGTGGGTGGTGAGGGACGTTCTCCGTTTTCGCCTTAAAATTCATTAAAAAAAATTTGTACAAATTGAAATAGCGTCCCACTGCATAGACTCTATAAGTTAATAAATGTTTCAATTTGATTATTGTGTTAATAAAAAAATTTTCTTATATGATAAAAAACCCTTATTACAAGATAGGTGGGGGTTGGGCTTATTGTAATCGATTAATATGCTGAATAATCGATTGCTTGTGATCATTGTAAGGAACAGTAATGGCGTCATGAGCTCGGTGATGATTGATGGGCTTGAAGGCCAAACCCTCCCACTAATGTCCCATTTTAGTCAAAAACAGCTGTCCCGATTTCCCGATAAAGACTATTTTTTTAAAACGTTAATATTATCTACAGTAATTGATCGAAAATTATAATTTTTGTTTTTAACAATAAAGAAATGATTAAGCTTCATTTCCATATTAAATTTACATGCCCTTTGCGATTACTTTTTTCTAGAAACATTAAATGGCGGAGACAAAATTAACTAAAAAAAACCTTTTTTTAGTTTTGTTAATAACTGATACAGTTATTGACAAGACTCAACCAAATTCCATGCCAAAGTAGATTGTATGTATCTAAATAACATACTAAAAAAAATTTTAATTTTATTAAAATCTACTATTTTTCCCCCTACTGTCCCTCTTGACCCGGTGTCCCGGCATACTCCAGTCTCCCCTACCTCAACTTCTTTGTTGATGACTCACTGTTAAGGGGACGGGGGACTGCGCGTTCCAAAAGCTCCCGTGGGAGAGGGGAGTGAAAGGGATGTTATGTTAAATACATTAAGATTATAACTTGATGACATCATGGATTACGGGGATTATGACTGGCCTTACAGAGTCTAAGTCCAACTATAATCCTTCTTCTGTTTTTCACCGAGAAAATCATAAGCTGAAAAGATCGAATGATGATCTCCTTTTGGGATGCCGAGCGAATCCGAAAGCTTTCTTTCTGTTAGGTCTAAGGCTATGAGTTCATATAGCCTATAAGGCAACAATTTAGGTTTGAGCATTAACATTTCGTAATATTAAGAGATAGACTAGCCGCTGTTCAAGAGAGAATGGAATCAAGAATCCTGTTTCATCGAAAGAGCCTCCCGTTTCATCGAGGCAGCAGGGATCGATCTAAAAACAACCGACAAATTCCACGTCCATTCAAAGCCCCCATGGCGGATGACAGCACCCGGGATCGTTATAGCTCCCGCTATTTCAGCAGAGGCAAATGATTTTATCAAAGAAAGGTGGGGAAAACATACTATCATCTTCACTGATGCAGCAAGAAGACGCGACGGAAGCTACGGAGCGGCCTTCGTGGTCCCAGAGATGGGAATAAGAGAACTCTTTCCACTCGGAAATATAGAGTCAACGGAGGAGGGAGAATTGACAGCCATTCTTATGGCAACGAAGTGGGTGGAGCAAAACGTCACTGATATGGCCGTAATAATGTCTGACTGAAGACCAGCCTTAGGAAAAATATCATCAATCACAGTGAGCCAGACATCCACAACCGCAAGATGCATCCAAAACATATGGAAAGAAGTAAATGGCAGAGGCAGTCACCTAGAATTTGCATGGATCAAAGGCCACTCAAGCATTAGAGGCAACGAAGAGGCGGACCGGGCAGCAAAAATGGCAGCTGGATTACCAGTAATCATGAGCATCAGACCATCGGTAGATACCCAAAAAAGCAGGTTAGACGAGCACGCCAAGAAAACGTGGCAGAGGCAGTGGTCATCGCCGAAAACCTCCGTCGGCAAGTTCTACATAAAACACTCCCCAACTGCGCTTTTCCGCCCAGCTTTCTTTGGGGAATTGAGAGCAGAACAATTGTCTCTCTCCAGAATTCGCCTTGACAAGCTCAACCTTAATTACAAGCTATTTAAGGAAAATCTTCACCCGACGGGCCTTTGCGACACGTGTAAGAAGTACGAAAACACCGAACATGCACTGATGGAGTGCCCGCGCTACGGAGAAGAAAGAAAAAAAATGTACAAAAGTGTAAACCAGAAAACCCAAGAAGAAATATCTTTGTCCACCCTCCTAAAATTCCAAACCAAAGAAACCCGGAGAGCAGTCCTATTCTTCTTCAAGAAAACAGGTTTGCTGAATCGGAGCAGCAAAGAATAAGAGAACCTCCTGTCAAAATCCTGGCGAGAATAGGCCACACAGCCTGATGTTCGCCAGTTAAAAAACCAACTCAACCAACCAACCAATATTTCGCAATGGCTACATTTCACACTATCTCTCGTTCTAAGGCTAATTACAATCCTTTCTTTTAGGCGCCCCATTCAGGATGATAGATGGGACGAAGGCAAAATTTGGCAGCTGCTCATCCCCACCGGGAACTTATCACCGACGGACCCTACTCTATTAGTTAATTGGTTTCATGTTTTTTTTTCAACCTATTTTAAACAACCCCACTAACATTTATTTTGTGATTTTGTGATTACAGGTGTCGACGCAATCAAGAGGCTTGTCTCCGACGGCATTCTCCCTCATCGCAACTGTTCTTTGTGTAATCAAACTATGGCATTACATCAATCTACAGGATACGTCGATGGTTGCTACTGGAAATGCACCTATCGCAACCCAAAGAACAAACGCCCCTGCAAGGGTTCGACTTCGTCCGTGCGCACCGGTACGTTGTACGAACGATCCAGGCTTTCGATCCCGGAACTGGTAATATTACATGAAATCAATTTTTTAATGAACTATTTATTTAACTCTTTCATTTTTTCTGTGTTTCTAGACGTTTTTCTTTTTGTGCTTCTTCGTGAATTCTCAGAGCTACTCCCAGATGAAAGAGAAGATGAAGATAGCCAACAACGAGACAATCGGTCGACGGACGAAATATCTCCGAGAAGTAGTTTTCCATCTCGTCTTCGGCCTTTCTGCCCAATTCACCCAGATTGGTGGGGTTGGAAAGACCGTCGAGATTGACGAATCCTTGTTCGGCAAAAAACATAAGCATAATAAAATTTTAATTAACGTTTTTTTTACACATTAACTAACTCGTGCATTTTAATTTGTACATGCAGGCAAATATCGACGCGGGAACTACAAAAAAGGCGAGTGGGTGTTTGGTGGTGTGGAACGTGGGACGAATCGCTGCTTCCTGGTGATAGTGCCCGACCGGAAACGAAAAACGTTGCTTGCCATCATCAAGCAATACATCGCGCCTGGCACAACTATTATTTCGGACGAATGGAGGGCATACAAGTGTCTTGGGTAATTAAACCTTTCTTTCAATTATTTGTCGTATCGTATAGTTTATACCAATATTGTAACGGACGATCGACGTCAGAGCCGTTTATTTGGAAATCAAAGAGAATTGACTACAGAGTAAACTAAGAATAAGGGAAACAAGGTTTAAACAAGTTTTACACATAAGAATAACTAAGACGGAAGGAACCCAGATTCAGCCGAGTGGTCTTCTTTTATACCATCGTTGGGCGTTTTCTCCTGTTCTAGGGATTTAAGTAATTGGGTGATAACCTTCCTGTGACATTTAATAATCATCAGTTTATCTAACTCTCGGGAGTTAACCATGAGATAAATTCTATAGGTTGCATAACCCTACGTCAGCTGTGCGTTACATCCCCCCTCTCAGACTGCAACTCGTCCCGATTGCAATACAATTTTAGCACAGCTCAAAATAACTATGTTATTTTCTAGTTATTTGAGAGAAACATTCATATTGGGGTTATTTTAGGGAATTTCCTATTTCTATTGATAACATTTGGAACATTTAGTCTAAAAATTTTTCAAAAAGAACATTTTAACAATAGAATTTCTAATTCTATATCGAAAGAAATATTTTTCTTTTAATTTTCCTATGCCTATACTATAGGAACATTCAAAATGGGAATCGGAATATAAAGTTTAAGAAGCAAGAAGAGGGAGAGAAAAAAAAAATTTTGCTGACGTATGAAGAACATTTTACAGCTGCTCTTCAACTTCCTCTTCGTGTTTTTTCAGTCGACTTTCGAGTTCATTCACTCGTTTAGTCAGATTTGACAGAACAACTTTGTTTTGTCGTCTGCTAAGAAATAGTGCTTTTGCCAGGCTGAGAAACAGTGTGGCTATAGCAGCGATAATTTCGAAGGGATACCGGACGTTGATTGTACGTTCGGTGTTCTTTCTTTCTTTTTCTTCTTCTTCTATTATCCGTAAATGTTGCCCCATAAGAGTAACGCGGCTTTGTATTGAGGTCTTGCTTGTTGCCTGAGGCCTATTTTTCCATTTTCTCATTTCTGGCTCTGCCGTTTCCATATTCCGCGTTTCATACTCTTGTGGAATGAGGTCTGCATTTTCCAATTCGGATAGCGGCGGTAGTGTAACGTTGTTCAACGAATGTTTGACGTTCTTCTTGAAGCTTGCTTGAAAAATCCAATCTTCTGTGTATGCCGTACATGTTGTTGGAACTTCAAACACGTCAAAAGGTTCACGTTTAATCACTGTGTTAGTTTTTCCTCTGCTGTTTGGACAAGTTATGGTGATTGTCATTTCTTGTGCTGAGGTGTATCCCCATCTTCGGTGTCCCAGGTATACAGTTTGTTGTCCGGTCCATGGAGATAATTTTGTTGAACATTGTACGCGGCTTCTTTTCTCATCTTTTAGAAACAATGCCATTGCGCAGCTTGGTTCCCTATGCCTTTTGTTTATTGCTTTGCTGATAGGGCAAATCGATGTGGTTGTCATCATGCAGCGATGTGCTTCGTGTGTTGACAATTCGGTAAACGCTTGTCTATCGTTTGCCACAGCTAAGAATGCCGGTAACGGATGAAACTGTGCCCCTTGGGTGGTGTTTTTCGTTGGTCTTGGCAAGCTTATTACCTCGTATAGTGTGAATCCAAATGGGAACTCGAACACAGGTAAGTGAATGAAAATTCTTCAATTGTCTTCAATTGCTGCCACAGCTACTTTTGCGTCTTTATAAACTTGCCAGGTGTCTCCCATTTGAATAGAAGGGCTCAATGACCATCCAGATGGCAAAATTGCTTTTATTTCCTTTAACACTGCTTGGATTTGCATAGGTGGGAAAAGTAGTGCTGGAAGTCTTTCCATTGCCATTGTTGCTAGGCCGACCGCAAAATCTTCAATCGATTCGTCCAGCCATGCCAAGGCTGACTTGATTTAACGAAAGGTGTTTTCAATGGCTGCTCTGGCTATTTCATGTTTTTCAACTTCTTGGGTAATTCCATCAATTTTGTGATCTGTTTTCCACGCCTCACGTTCTAGTTTTTCAAAAGCGTTTTGCAGTTCTTCAACGGCGTTCGACGTTGCTTTTGTTTCCCAAAGCGTCTCGTTGATTAGTGACGCGTGCACTTCCAATGCGTGAGCGATTGAAGTGGTTTCTGTTGATAACTTTTCAACATGATTGTTGACGTGTTCTAGATCTTCTTCAGTTGACACCCCAAAGAGCCAATTGAGAACTTTTCCTCCTCCATCGATTAGGCCTCTTTTCTTACGGGTACTGCCTATATTTACTGCTTGTTTTAGTTCTCTAAGTCTTTCTTGACTCTTTTTCAGGTTTTTTAATTCTGCTCGTGCTCGTTCCTCGACCTCTTCTTTTATCCGTTTTTTTAACCCGTCGTTTGGACCTTCGTATCTGAAGTTCAGAGTGTTGACCTTTCTTCCTAATACATCATGTAGAGTTTTAATGACGGTTTCTAAAGGATTGAATGTGAAGTCGGTGACGACTACCCACTCAGAGTCTGAAATGGCTATCTCTCCTTCAGATTTGAAGATAACGCCTTGATAGGCGAGTATCTCTTTGGAAGTTGTTGGTCCTGACATCACGGAAAGCAGCAGCATCAAAGGTAGGGTCAACATCACTGTTTTTCTTTGAGCTATGCGAGCAGATCTTCGTATGCCTGCGTTTTCTGCTCTTGCCATTTGCACGGTTTCTTGTCTTCCTTGTCTTGTTGGCGGTACGGTTGGTACGTCAGTATTTATTTCTGCAGTTTCTGACTGTGTACCATTTTCCTCTGAGGGCCTTGTATTTGTTTCTTCTGATTGTTCTTGATCTTGAGCATTGGCAGATGCTTCTTTTTCTGGCCCCTTATTTTGATTTTCTTGCAAATCTTCAGAAGGCACTGGATTTTTGGTACATTTGCAACACTAGTCATGTCAATGAATGGTTTCATTCGTTCGACATGCACAATTTCTGTTTTTGGTGATTTGCCTAATCGAAGCTCGTAGTTGCTTTGCGTTGTTTGCCTCACCACTGTATAGGGTCCAAACCAACGATGTAGAAGTTTCTCTGACTTGCTCACTTTTCTAATGGGTTTGTAGACCAGTACCTCCTCATTTGGTAGGTACATGGTTGCTTCTCTACGATTTTCATCGTAGATTTCTTTTGTTTTTGTTGTACTGCGGCAGCTCTGGCTTGTACTTCTAGTCGAGCCTGCTGCAGACGTTGAATTGCCTATTCCGATGAATCACGATTTTCAGGTGGTATTGGGTTTGGGTCTGCATTCAACGTAACGTCTATCGGAAGTACAGCTTCTCTTCCGTAGACCAAGTAGAATGGAGTTTTTCCCGTAGTTTCGTGCCGGGTTGTGTTGTAGGCGAATGTTACGAATGGTAACGACTCGTCCCAATCACGATGGTCAGCACTCACGTACATTGACAACATGTCTGCCAATGTATGGTTTAAACGTTCCACTAGTCCGTTGGCTTGCGCACGATAAGCTGTCGTGGTACGATGATTCGTTTCGAGCGCCTGTATCACTTTTTGTGTCACTTCTGCAGTAAAACAGCGGCCTTGATCTGTTGTTAATTGACGTGGTGATCCATGTCTTAACAAAATACTTTTCACTAGGAAATCAGCTATTTCGTTTGCGTCAGCAGTCGGAAGTGATTTCGTTTCGGCCCATTTTGTTACGTAATCGACTGCCACGATAATTTGCTTGTTCCCTTTCCCTGATAGTGGGAACGGGCCTAGGATATCCAATCCTAGTCTCTCGAACGGGCTTTCAGTTCTTTTTACTTCCATAAATCCTGCGGGTCGCTGGTACACAGTTTGCGAGATTGGCAATCTCGACAACTACGCACAAATTCACTTACGTCTTCGGCCATTGCCCACCAATGATAACGAGCACGTACTTTCGCTAAAGTACGCGTTAATCCTAGGTGACCTGCGGTAATGTCATGATGGCACGAACGCATAACTTCCTCTTTAAACGACTGTGTTACACACAATTTTAAAAGACGTCCGTCGTCCACGATCTTCTCATAGAACAGCAAGTCATCTTTAATTCGATAGCGTCCCGACACTTTTCCTTTTTTGATGGCGGCAAACGCTTCACTCCATTCTTCTTGTTGAGCGCGCTGGAATTCTTTCTTAGTGTCCTGGTCGATGCTTAACGCGGCCAGAATGTATGTTAAACCCTCGTCTGAACTTTTTACGACATTCACGGGGTAGCGTGATAGCGCATCTGCGTCTGTGTGCAATCTTCCGTTGCCATGCACGATTCTTAGGAGAAACTCCTGTAGTTGAAGACTCCAGCGTGCTAAACGTCCTGCCAAATCCTTTTTGCTGAGTAGCCAGCACAGGGCGTGGTGATCGGTTACTACGATGGTTTCAATTCCTCAGA
Source organism: Daphnia magna (assembly GCF_020631705.1). Taxonomy (NCBI): domain Eukaryota; kingdom Metazoa; phylum Arthropoda; class Branchiopoda; order Diplostraca; family Daphniidae; genus Daphnia; species Daphnia magna. The sequence continues at coordinate 6,547,176 of NC_059189.1, read as the reverse complement.
TGTAAATTCGAAACTTCTTCACTGCCCAGACCAACGCAAGGCATTCTTTTTCCGTTATGGAATAGTTATTTTCACTTTTTGCCAAGAGGCGGCTTGCATAGGCCAGAGGTCTTTCTACGTTGTCCACTCTTTGTAGCAGCACTGCCCCAAGACCGTAATCACACGCATCTGGGTGAATTTCGAAAGGCTTTTTGAAATCGGGATAAGCTAGTGTAGCGGCTTTCACTAACGCTTGCTTTAATGTCTTGAAGCTTTCTTCTTGCGGCACTTCCCACACGAAGCTTCCTCCCTTCTTGAACATGTCTGTCAGGGGCTTAACTACGTGAGCGAATTGAGTAATAAACCGTCTGTAATAGGAACACAATCCTATAAAACTGCGAACGCACTTCAGCTGTTCAGCCGGTTTCTGTAACGAACTTGGTGACGGGAAGTTTTCTATAGCTTTTAGTTTTTCTGGGTCAGGGCGAAGGCCTTCTCCGTTAATCACATGGCCTAAAGCCTTCACTTCTTGGGCGGCAAACTGACCCTTCACTAGTTTAATCTTTAGTCCTGCGTTATGCAGTGCTGTTAGCACTTATCGAATGCGCACTAGATGTTCGTTTGCACTTCCCGCGTAGATGATGATGTCGTCTAGGTAGACTAAGCAAATCGTCCACCTTAGACCTGACAACACTAGATCCATCATCCTCTGGAAGGTGCCTGGGGCTGATGCCAATCCAAACGGCATTACCAGAAACTGGTAAAGGCCATCTGGTGTTACGAACGCCGTTTTAGCTTTGTGTTCCTCATGCATGGGTACTTGCCAATACCCACTCTCCAGGTCCATTGTAGAGAAGATGCAGGCATTGCCCATCCGGGACAATGTCTCTTCAATTCTTGGTAATGGGTACACATCCTTTACCGAAATAGCATTTAGACGACGGTAGTCAACACAAAATTTCCAGCTGCCGTCCTTTTTCTTTACCAGAACCACTGGCGCTGCCCAAGGGCTGTTGGATGGTTCGATCACTTGTTTCTCCAGCATTTCTTCTACTTGTTTTTGTATGATGGACCTTTCCTTCCATGCGCTTTTATAAGGAACTTGATGTACCGGTGCTGACATTCCAGTGTGAATCTCGTGTTCAGCTACCTTACACATCCCAAGTCCGCTATTTTTCAGCGCAAAACAGGAACTGAACTCTAGTAGGACATCTACTAATTCTTCCGTTTCTTGTTGTGGGAAGTTCTCTGCTATTTGTGCTCGAAAAGCTTGACGTGGAATCAACTCCATTTCTCTTTGCGTAACGTTTTCTTCCTTCAGTACAAGGATTGCTTCATCTTTTTCGTGGTGCTCTTCGGTCTTTTCTGTCTGCTCCCGTTCGTCCACAGCTACGATCGGTGAGTTTATAGGCTCTATTTGTCCAAGTACTGTCCCTTCTTGAATATAAGTCTGATGGTTGTTTAAGTTAACCATCAGCACCTGTCCCAACGGTTGTACGGTTGACACCAAAACTTTTCCTGACGTTACACCCTTCACTCTAGCTAGATGTTCTGATGGTTCTATCATTCCGGTGCTTTCTTGCAAACTAGCCGGTTCAATTTCCACTGACACAATTGTTCTTGGAGGTAACATTTTTCCAGTTTTTGTAATCAGCTTTTGTGTGGACGTCACTTCTTCTTCTTCGATGATGTTGATGGGCATTCTTCCCAACATCAAGTCTGGTCCATTACCATCGTAATTTATCTCCAATCTGTGGAATTGTTTCAGGAAGTCATTTCCTAGCAGTAATTCAATGTTTTTCATGGCAAGGACAATTACTTTTCCTTTGGCCTTCATTCCCCGAGGTTCCACTTCTATCTCGATGGCTCCCATTGGAAGTACCTTTTGTCCACTGGCTGTCACAACAGAGGGTACTTTGCAGGAAACCCATTTTGCTTGTAACTTCTCTCGCAGGCTTGGTGATACTACAGATAATACAGCTCCTGTATCGATGACAGCTTTAAGCTCCATCCCTTGAGAAACAACTTCTTCAGTAATCAGCTTGGCCGGTTGGATAATGAGTATGGTAGATTGTTTATCTTCCTCTTCATCTGTCGACACTATTCCGACCGATGCTGGTTCGTCTTGTTGTTCATTTCGTGGAACTTTTCTTTCGTCTCTTTTGGCTGGTCTTCTTTCGTCTCCTTTAGGAAAATCTGGCTTTTTATTCTCTTGCTTTAGATCGGTTCGACAAACGCGTGCGATGTGTCCTGCCTTTCCACAACGATGGCAAATCGGTTTTCCATCTGTCATGCGCGATGGCTTAGGCCTATCCTTTCCAGCCCAAGGCTTGCTAGGCTTAGAAGTTCGTCTCATCTCTTCTATTTCTGCCTTCAATTCTAATACAAGATCTCGAAGATCATCTTTTCTTTCTTCTTTGGGTGGTGGTCTTCTCCCATCAGGGCCAAGCATGCTCACTACCCAATCTGGTCGAGCAGCAACTTCCAAAGCTTCAGTATGAAGCTTTAGCGCTGCCAAAAATTCTTGAGTCGTCGCCGGGTTGACGACCCACATTTTTTCCAACAAAGTAGCTTTCAATCCTTTGAATAGGTAATCTACTTTTGCCTCTTCTGTCATTCTTGGATCTACTTTGCGGCACAAATCGATGATGTCATAAAAATAGTCTTCCCCTGGTTCATCGATTCCTTGCTTCCGCTGTCGAAGTTTTGCTTCTTGATAACGGGTGTAGTGCTGCGGTTGAAATTCACTAAGAAATTTCGTTCGCAAGCCTACCACAGCGGTAGCAGCTTGGACTCCTGCCGCTGCGGCAACTGCTGGCGTATCCTCCCATTGGGTAAAGTTCCCAGCCAAGAGGAACCATTTTCTAGCAGTTCCTTCTAGGGACATTCCGAAGTTTTCTCGTTACTCATCGTCCCCCCACCGGTTGTGCGCTGCAACACTTGCGTAACGCACTTCCAACCAATCTGTAGCGTCTTCATTTTTCTTCCCGCAGAAGATCGGCGGCTCTCTGTATTTAAATTTCGGAATAAGCTGCCGTTGAGCCATGGCTTCGGGAGATGGTTCTCGTGAAACTTCAAAATTTTCACCTTCGTCTCCTGATTCTGCAACCGATGACGAGCGAGGACGAGGAACGAGATGAGACTGTTGGGGCTTCTTCTATCCCTTCTTCGAATGATTCGAACCTGTCTTGTTCAGGTGGATAGATGGAAGTACGTCTTTCTACCGTCACTTCCTCATACGATTTGTCTTCTTCGACAATCGCTTTTCCCCAAAACCACTGTCCCTTACTTTCTTTTGAAGCACAAGTTTTTGAAATCCGCACCGTGGTGTTGATTTTGTACTTGAGCTTCCGATCGGGTTCAAAGATTCCGCTCCAGAACTTTGGACGGAATGGCCGATCTCTTTAGCCGTTCTACTCTCCTTCTCGACGCCTTCCTTCGTTGACTCCTTTGGTCTCGCTCCTGTTTCACTGTTCTTACCGCGTCCCTTCAGTTCACTGACGGGTGACGCTTCTAATCCCTTAATTCGCTTACTTTGCCTAGTTTCACTAGGATTCATCTATCCCTAACAATTTTCAAAATTTTTACGGGCCCTACGGTAGGCTCTAATTAACAAGGAGAAGCAAAAGACCACTTATTCGTGAATCTCAAAAAAAATAGACAAGAAACTTGGTCAGGCCTGTGGTCCTATGCCCAAGCAATTTAAGGTAGTTATACCAGCTGGTCACACTTTCCAAGGACCTCTCAACAGTACCTGCCTCCGAGTCTCTTTCTTTACGCTAGATTCACGGATCTAGAACTTCAGCTTCATCAGAACTTGGTCTTACCTTGCTTTACCAAAAAGGCCTACCCTGCATCTCCACCATGTAACGGACGATCGACGTCAGAGCCGTTTATTTGGAAATCAAAGAGAATTGACTACAGAGTAAACTAAGAATAAGGGAAACAAAGTTTAAACAAGTTTGACACATAAGAATAACTAAGACGGAAGGAACCCAGATCCAGCCGAGTGGTCTTCTTTTATACCATCGTTGGGCGTTTTCTCCTGTTCTAGGGATTTAAGTAATTGGGTGATAACCTTCCTGTGACATTAAAAATCGTCAGTTTATCTCACTCTCGGGAGTTAACCATGAGATAAATTCTATAGGTTGCATAACCCTACGTCAGCTGTGCGTTACAATATTGATCTAATTTTTTGTTTGCATTTTTTTCTTACAGAACACATGGTTATATCCACCTCACCGTTAACCATTCCAAGCACTTCAAAGACCCTATCACCGGCGCTCACACCAACACCGTCGAGGGAATGTGGGCGCACGCCAAGCGCACCCTCATCAAGGGAGGCACGCCGGGGAATCATCTCTTCACGTGCTTGGCCCTCTTCATGATGAAGCGAATGTTACTTAATACTTTTTTTCCCATTATTACTTTTTTTTTTTTTTTCATTATTACCTATTTTGGTTTACTGTTTTTTGTATTGTTTTTAATAAATTTGTTGACTTTTTTTTACAGTTAGCCATCACGAAGAAGTCGAGGAACATTTTAAAAATGTGGCATTATACTAATGAAATAATAGCTAGATTTTTATTTGGCTATTATTTGTGAATGGTTTGTTGCTCATCCCCTTGTAGCAGATGAATTTCTGGCAACAAATAAAATTCTTTGGCTAAAAGAGACGAGCCACTTACAAAAAATAGTAAAATAAAAATAAACCAGATAGAACTGGGACTAGAAAAAAAAATGGGAAATGAAAAAATAAATACGGTACCCACTGCTAGAAAGAAAGGGGTGAAATCTAAATTATAGTTATGAAAACTTAATCATAAACGCGAAGAAGATGGTTTCTCAATAAGACCCTGCAGCCGCAGTAGACCAACTTGGACACAAATGAGATTTTCACATTTGTGGAAAACGCACAACGCAGGATGTTTTACTGCTCTATTGAATAACAAGGATGTAAGTAAAAAAAATTTTTAAGCATGAATTTTATCTTGTGTTTATTATTGCTAAACGTCAAGTTACGAAAAGGCCCTGTAATATCAAGAATAAAAAATTTTCAATAGAAAAAGACTAATTGTTATTCTTATTAGTAGTATAATTATCTTATTAGCAGTGTTGTCGAAATCTATTGCGATTTAAATCATTTTTTCATGATTTTAATTTTGATTTAAATTATTTTTAAATTTTGCGATTTTCGATATGATTTATGCGAAAATGAATCGTTTTTTTAAATCAAAATCACCGTTATCCTGATACCGTATCAGGTTCAGACCTATCTGATCCTTGCCTTTTTTTCAGTGATAGCACCCTTTTACACAATATTTCCATTAAATAAACGAAAATTTCAAAAATAATTACATTACATTTGTATTCATACAACGAAAAAAAAATGTGAAAATAAACGTAAAACACAATTGTTATATATTTGGCGAAGTATTTGAAAAAAAAGCATGTTTATATTTTGAAAAATTTTGTTCTTCGACACCAGTAGAACGCGCTGAAGTCCATTCCAAGTTGGAAAAAAGGAGGTAGGGAGTGCGTCAAAACGGGCCAGGATAAAATGCGGACCGCGGACTGCGGACAGGAGAAACTGAGGACTTTCCCCTGCGGACTGGCCCAAAATTTTTTACAGCAGTCCGCAGTTTCTCCACAGGGCAGCTGTCCGCAGTACGCGTATTATACGGGGATACAGCATTCCATACAGATATGTGTGTAAGGCCAAAAATCGGAAAGTAAAGTCTTCATGTCATAATAGTATTGAACACTAAAACTTCATAATATATATTGCAGAAAAATTTAACATTAGTTTTTCACAGGCATTGAATTTACTCTAGTCAAGACAGATCAACCTCATTTTTGTCACGCATTGGCTTTTGTTCGATAACTGTTGCTTTTAAAAAATATGTATGCATGCAACAATTCCAATGAAAAAAAAATAAAAATGCGCACAGCTCTTAGCAGTTGACCATTTTATTTATTTCTTCCTTCAGGCCAAATCCATTATATTCTATTTTCTTTTACGCACAAAGCATAACTAAGAATTTGAATTAGACAACCGTAGCGTATGTAAGTCGTTCTTCAGTAGGCAGCAGTGTGGTACCAAACTTTGCAAAGAATGGTACCCCAAGGAATGTCTTCCAAAAAAACAGCATTATGCCTTTCAGGAGTCTTAAAAAACCCCTTGGAAATGCCCCAAATGCCTTTAAGTTTATTACATGTTTTATTTGCCCATGTGATATAAACTGTCCTTTACTTTCATATTTTGAATAATACATATGTTGACTTTTAAATACTTTTTTTAGTTTGAAATTAAAAATTTTATATGGGAATGGAGTTCGCAGATACCAGTCCGCAGTTTATCATGCCCGTTCCGCACATTCAATCGCTCCGTGTACGAAACGATCCGCATTTTATCCCAAAGTCCACGAAAAATCAGTCAAAAATTTCGGGCCAGTCCGCAGGTGAAAGTCCGCAGTTTCTCCTGTCCGCAGTTCGCGGTCCACGTCTGCATTTTATCCTGATCCCGTCAAAACGATTGAACGGCCGAGATAGGGAACCTTCAGGCTTGAACTATTACATTCAGTGGGCTATCCTATGCTTGCAACAAGGTTTCTGAGACGGCGTCTTAACGTGTAGATGATAAATACGCCAATGCTAAAAGATAGGGCCTTCCAAAGAATCAATTTTTTTCCGGTCTTTTAACGATTCAATACTTCACCATCTAGCCAACACATACTCCACATTTAATCCGTAAACAGTTTACGTGTTACTACGTATTATTACTATAAAATATATAATACGTATTATTCCTATATATTACGTCCCATATATTATATATATCCTTATATATTTACATCCTATATATCCTATATGATACGTATAATATGTATTAATAACTTAACGTTATCCGTAAAAATATAAATATGGAATAGACAAATTTTACAGAAATGGATAGCCCTCATCAAGACGTATCCATTTCTGTTAAATTATCGCTTTAAAAGGATCTACTTGAGTAGTAAACCGATTGGCTGTTTTTTGTGTAGGTCGGTGCACCGACCTGTCCTAAAAATGGCTATTCGGTTTACCATTCGAGTAATTTTTTTAAAACAATTATTTTACAAAAATGGATAGAGGTTATCAAGAGCTATCCATTTCGTCAATTTTTTTAAAAATTTAACTAATTCTTTTCCCGATTATGACTTATATTGGGGCAGGAAATTCCCTGAGACCCGTCAAACCACACCGACCTACACAAAAAATAGCCAATCGGTTTAGTGATATAGATTGCCCATTTTTTATTCCACAACAAATGTGGGTAGTGGAAGCCGCTGTTATTGAAAAACTGTGCCCTTCGTTATAATAATTAATTAATTAATTATAATGGGCAATCTATTTCACATTTAACTAGTTTTTCTACATACTGTCGTTTGTCTTTTTCATCAAGTCCTTGTGCATAGTCACTTAATTCACAGATTGTTATTATGGGCTCCCTTATCAGCCCGCCAGTTTCCTCTACAACATCCATTTGTCTGCTACAGAAAGTAAACACGTCTACAAAAAAATTAATAATAAATAAAGTACAGTCTATATCGAGGTCAAATAAAAATTACAAGATTACCTGATAACGAAGGAATTTCGTAATCCAATTATGAATGGAACGGAAGATAATTTCAATGGAAAAAATTAAAACTAAAACTACAACGGGCGAAACTCCGTAAGCCGCCATGCAAGAACTGTTACTAGTTCGTGTCCAATTTTTTTTTCACAATTTCATCGAACTGGCAACTTCGGACGTTAGCCAACTCTAGTATGTGTTGGCTAGATGGTGAAGTATTGAATCGTTAAAAGACCGGAAAAGAATCGATTCTTTGGAAGGCCCTATCCTTTAGCATTGGCGTATTTATCGTCTGCACGTTAAGACGCCGTCTCAGAGACCTTGTTGTGACGCGCCCCTTGTTGCAAAGTTTCGAAAATTTGACGATTACTGTTAGATATCGATAATGGCTGGAAAAAATGTAAATATTTACCAACACACTGTTTTATCTAACGAGTAGGTTATGGTAAACCGTACAAGTCAGAAGAGAAACTCATTTTTCGTCTCATCCTTGATTTGGACAGAAATGCAAGACGATGGGCATGTACTGTTTTGTTGTCAAAGATGCTGGACACCGTTGAAACTAGACACGGGTTTTAGTTGCTCGTTGGATGAACACACCATCGCAGAATTATCTTTGCCAGCTGTTCGTACACCTGAACTAGATTACACATCACAAGCTTCAAGTTTAGATAACTATGTTCCTAGTCGTCAAGATTACTTGTCCACTCATCAAGGTTTTACATTTGTTGGTCATAATATTGTGAGAACTGCTGGAAATACCAATAATGTTGGGCATCTTAGTCATTTTGTAAAAAAATCAGCTAGATTGTTTGATCTGGTTTCTAGCACCTCAGACATTGATCATCCTCTTTGTGAAGACTGTTCAGACTCACTTTTAATACTTCTGGAAGAACAGCTTTTTCAAAGGTATTTTCATTTATCAGTCTATAGTGATAACATAATGTTACCTGATATTTATTCAATCTTATAGTGAAGAAGAATGTCAAGAATATAAGCAATTTCTTACCAAGATCACCAAAGAAACTGAAGATGAGAATTCAATAAGTCTGGACATAATAGAAAAAGAACTTAAATCTTTGCAAAATGAAGAGCTGGAATTGAAATCTGAACTAAGTGAACTAGTTCATAAACATGAAATAGTCAGTAAAGAAATTGAAACTGAAAGTGAAGAGGAAAACAATGTGAAACAAGAGGAAGATAAATTTTGGAAGTCCTACAGTGTTCACCGCAACCAACAGTTTCAAGTACTTGATGAACAGCTAAGCCTTGAGTGCCAGTTGAAATTCACTCGGTCAAATTTAGACCGTCTAAAGCAAACAAATGCGTTTAATGCTGCATTTCATTTGTGGCATGTTGGACACTTTGGCACCATAAACGGTTTGAGAATGGGTCGATTGCCGTCTGTTCCAGTTGACTGGACCGAGATTAATGCTGCCTGGGGCCAAGTGACTATTCTTCTGTCGGCGTTGGCACGAAAAGTTAACCTTGTTTTTCAACGTTATAAATTGTTGCCGTTTGGTAGCCAATCCTGTATTGAAGATCTTGTGGAAAATAAGGTGTACCCCTTGTACGGATCAGGAGGATTTCGATTCCTGTGGGATGCAAAATTTGATTCTGGAATGTGTGCATTTCTTGATTGTTTGCAACAGTTCCAACAGAAAGTTGAAGGGGCGCAACAATCTGAGAATGATACACGGCGCCTTAATTTTCAATTTCCTTACAGGTGAATTAGTATTTTTAAATAGACCAAGCTTAGTACTGTTGGTTTAATTGGGACGTTTTTGAACAATCTTGTCTGCATTAAGGATGGAACGCGGTCGCATCGAAGATCGTGCAACTCGTCAATGGTATTCCATCAAGATTCAATTCAATTCCGAAGAGCAGTGGACCAAGGCGCTGAAATTCATGTTAACAAATTTGAAGTGGGGAGTGGCCTGGGTTGCTGCGCAGAATTCGTTACCAGAACTTTTATAATTGATTCTCCTGAAAATTTTCTGTTTCAATCAACCAAAACCATACAAAACGAAATAAACTATGCTGGTTAGGTTTATGTTTTTAACTTTTCAGTTAAAATATCACTTTCGTTGAACATCCTTTATAAAGCTAGGTTAAGACTACATCTATTTTTTCTACGCTTTATGTATGATGCACTTTTACGTTTTTTTTTTTTTTTTTTTTTTACATAATTTTTCTTCGTTTTCATACGTTTAAAAAATACATAACATTTTTGGTCGATTGTTGAGCGAAATATAGTTATAACAAATTAACAATGGCTTACTACCGGAAGATACTGGCGCGACACACGGAAAGTGTGTGTCTTTTTTTGTTTCAGCTTCGCGCTAGTATCTTCCTGTAGGAAGTCGAGTCTCGGGGAATCGGGACCGAGCCGTATTAACACAAAAGTAGACGAAGTCTCGTCAGAGTTTTGACTACTTCAGTTGTTTGTTTTTTTGGAGATTGAAACTTTTTTTGTTGACGTTTACGTTTTGTTGGCAACTGTTTTTCTTGTTAGCCAGGTAAAGCGTACAATAGACAAAAAGCTTGCGTAAGATTAAGGCGGGTCTCATTTTTACTCTCATTTTGAAATGCAGTCCGATAGAGTGTCTCAACTTGACTATTGTGGGTGGCAAACTGTGGAGCGCCCAAGTTTTAGCAAACTGATTCTTAACTGCTTAAAAAACAGAGTTTATCGAAGTTGTATGCGAATTTGTATTTTCGAAAAAAAAATTCGGCTAAAATCAGAACTCAAAACGAATCCAAATAACGAGTGGAATAAGACAAAATTTATAACGAATAAGGAACAGAAAATCAGTTTTTCTTTAATCTTATTCAAATTTTTTTTGTTCGGAAAGATTTAGTCGACAGAGCACTGTTCATAAATATGTTCGTAACTTTGACTGCTGCAACAAATTTGGTATTTTGAGACAGTGTAACCATAGATGTGTGTAAGTATACAGATGTATTACATGGTATATAATTAATGAGCTCAGTGGTTTATTTGTCACTAAAAAGAATCCATATTAACCTCGTCCGTAGAACAATAATATATCCGAGAACACGTATGGTATAGAGCACTACATAGTTCTTGAATGGTAGTCATGCATCTTTGGGCTAATTGCTGAACGGAAAGATAGTTCGTGAGCGTTATAGTCATACCAACACGGTAAAATAAGCGAATAGCATTTTCCTTTGATATGAACAAGTTACGAATCAAAAGGGTTTGCCAGTGCCTCTACAGGGAGATGAAAGAATTGGGCAAAGGCGGAAAGATAGTGTCTATTGTTAGATCATGCTCTTCACTTAAATGTTTATTGCGTTAGGTACCTTTTGGCTCTTTCACTTTGCGTACATAGAGCGCTGGCTAGAACTAAGTTCTGCACTGGGCCCGTCGTTTTTATTGAAAGTCCATTCACCCAGTTACTGTCCCCCTTCGGTAGTTACTTCAGGAATACGACCCTTTTCGCTTTTGTCCCTGATGGACTCTAAGCGGATTTGTAGGACTCTTTGCAGCAAAAATGGCCTCGTGTTTATAGCCAGTACTGCTTCTACTCGTCGTCTGTGAGAAGCCTGGGAGTTAATTTGTTGCTAATATATTTGTGAAAGCCTTGTTACTACAAGTGATTTGACTTAATTACATGGCGCCGGTTGCCGTCATGAAAGGCTGAGCTACGTTGTTGGAAACAGTGACCGTTTTGTATTCTGCACCTTCCAGCACTTCCAATAAAACTTAATGGTTACGCTCAGTGTCTGAAACGTGAATAGATATTATGTATGTAGTAATGCCCATAGAAACTGTTACCAAAAATTCGATTTGATGAACAATTTATGCTTGAAACATCATGAATCGATGTATGAATCACTCAAATTGATTTGTAAAGAGGTTGATGCATTCTTCCTTGACTTAATGACGTACTTTCTAACGAGTAGACTGGTATAATGCTTGGTTGTTAACATGTATTAGAAAGGATCAGGTTCCCGTTAGCCCAAGCTTAATTCGACAGCGTTTACGAAAACGACTTAGGACCCTTAAAAGCCCGCCGTAAGTTATAAAGAGAGTCGATTCATACAGCTTAGACGTGATTGGAAGTAGATATGTAGTGCATCGCTTGTCTTTATCTGAGGGAAAATAAAAGGAAACTTTGGGGGAAATAAAATCGGGCTATTGCGCAACTACTCGTAATGATATTGTCGTACAGTAGGCACAAATGTGAATGCGTAGTCAGACAACTGCTGTCTATTCGAAGAGTTGGGGGTAGCATCACACAATCCGCCTCATTAAGGGCGGCTTTCCCGGCGCAAGGGACGTAGCATTAGCCAATCGAGTTAACAAATTGACAACCTTTTGGCGATCAAATGCGGATAGAGGCAATTAAAGTTATTTTTGCTGTCTCCGTTGCTGTTCTGGTTTCTTCCTAAAAGCATTTAAAGTATTTCATTATGTATTTCAAAGTTGGTTGCAAGATCCTGTGGGCGTTCTCTGTACTTAAGGCAAATGGAAAGATAATTAACGCGGTGAATTTGTTAGCCATTGTGCGCACTGGGTGAGTAGAACGATGGCGACAGAGATAGTAGAGGCCGTGTGTAAAATAAAATACTTGCGCGTTTGATGCCAAAAGATTTAAAAAACTGAGATTTCAGCTGCAGATTATTTTGCAACTTAACTTTGATTGAAAGACGAATGAGTCAATGTAGCTATAGTCTTTAATATATACTTAGTAGTTAGCTTGCAGTGAAGAAGATTTCATCGGTAAGCATCGTTTTTTTTCTTTCAAACATTAATTCTCCGCTCTTTATGAAAAGCTATAGTGCTAAGTCAATCCCTCTTTACATTATACATTCCACAAAATGCTCTTATCTACATACAAATCTATAAAGTCTACAGATTGGTTAACAAACAATAGAAATGCTGAGGAGGACAATTCTGGTTTGAAATCACCGTTTTAATGGGAATTTAACATTTCACGTTCTGTTTCGTAGAAGCTTTAAAATCAACTGAAACAACCCTCCACGTCCCCCCACCCCCCACCAAAAAAAAAAAGGTTTTGGTCAAAGAAGATTTCGGCCGAAGATGTCAGAATCCTTTTATATACGTAACTCATTTATTTATCTAACATAAAACCATAGATGGAAAACAAGGAAAGCTAAAATATGAGCATGGCGTCAATTCTGCATAGCCTTGTGCTAATTTATATCAGTCGCTTAGTTGTGTGTTGAAGAGTAGCATTGGTTTTTGCACAAGCAAGGAGGTGCAGTTTTAGATGTTCCTAAAATTTAGATGTTGTCTGCTATAGGTTAGTTACCATTCCTCTGAATCTGGTTTTTGAAACAAACTGAAAAATGAACGAGCACAGTACACCTACATAAACTTGTAAGCGTTAAAAAGTCTAAACACGGCGGTTAACGAATGCAAAATATTACACGAATAGGCTACCTTATTTAAACGTGTGAAATATAAGGTAGGTCTTACATAAATAACCTGAACCGTGAGGTGTGTCCTAGGGGTCAATTTGACGCCCCCATCGATCTTTTGAAAAAGTTTTTATTTCGTCAGCAGTCCAATTCGGAAGCATTCAAGACTGGAAGTGAATATATGAGCGAAGTCACGTGGCCAACACCAGCTGAACGCTTTCTGACGAACATCAGCGTGTTTCTTTCCCTCCCACCCTTCGTCCGTCGCCTCCTCTCTTTGCAGCATTTCTGTTCGAGCCTGTCCCAGCCCTATTTTTCATTATTCCCAGGGCCTGCAACTTAATCAGCAGAGGACGCTGTCCCTGCATTCCCTAGACTAAGTGCCATCTTATTGGAAACTGGTGGTTGTATACACGTAAGAACGTGCGTCTAAATGACTGGCATAATTTGCTTTTGATCAGAATTGATCCGATTTCTAACAACGTTGCTGTATTGGACCATTGCTTTCCGCGTTCCCCTAGTATCTCATTATCTCCCCTCTTCTACCAATTAGACCTTCCCTGCCGCTAGTACGCTGCTCCGTGATGTGCTCTTACTGGTGTTTACGTTTATAAAAAAAAAGTTTCCCGTCAATGCTTCATCAGATGACTTTTGTCCACTTCGCTTCAGATATCACGACACCGCACTAGAGCCAACATAATATCCGTCAATCACGGCGAGCTCAATTAAATGTCACTTATTCCAGTTGACAACATGTACTGCAGCTTGGATAACCAAAATCAATCAACACATTTTCGCTTATACTAAAGGCTTCAGTAAGTGAAAGACCAAATATGATCTTGCAATGCTAGTATAGTAGTATGACCAATTTTTTTTTCATTATCTCGTAATTCCTTCACGTTTAAGTAGTAAGTCAATAGGAAAAATGTATTCGTATAAACAGTCTGCTTGGCATTTTTGTTAAATTGATCACCAATAGTTTTTTTTTTTTCTACCAATGTTGTTTTGCCACTGTGATTAAATAATGGTACAAATTTTCTTTAATTCCACGTCTCTATGGTTGGCGTCATTGTTTAGAAAAGATATACCTAAAATTTGCTTACGTAGTTCCGTAGCTGTTTTGACATATTCAGAAGTTGTTAGAGATGAATTTTAAGTAAATGAAATTTTCCAAAATGAGCTATGGATCTTATTATATTTCTGATGAGTATGATTTCAATTTTACATAACATTTCAAGATGAAAGTAGGAGAACAAAGTTTAAAGTTACACTTAAACCATAAAATCAAAAAAATTATGTATCATCACTCATAACGTCAACATCATCTTCGAGTAGGCTGTCGGAGCATTCGGACTCGGACGATATGTCGTTGGACTGTAACGCACCGCGAAAGGATAGATCGGCCGGACCATCTACAAACAAAAGTAGTTAAAATTAATAATATGGCAAGCTACATATAATTTGCGACTTTAGCTCTAACGTTTACAGTTTTATGTTGACCTTTTTGTTAACGGACGATGGCATTTTAAATTTTTACATGTACCGTACCGTAACGGCACATAGACTGCTGGCTTGTATTGAACACGGAAGGTCAAACGTTCTTCTCCCCAAAGAAACGAATAATTTTTACATCAAACAGTGCAGAGGCACGTCGGAAGTAATCAATTCAAATGTGTCGTATGCTGAGAAGACAAAAGAGAAACCCATATTTGAAAAGCGAAGCAGGAACGGTTTAAACCGAAAAGTTATGGAAGAACGACTAAATGTAGACTAATAAAGCTCAAGAAGATGGAAAAGGGATAAAGTTGCGTAAATTGTATCAAAGTATGCTGAATGATTTCAGTATTTAAAAAAACACATAGAAAAGAAAGCGTTGCAAAATGTGCTTAGAGAAAAAAAAATTTCTGATGCATTTTCAGAGAATTCCGTAGGCATCAATATTTTGTTTGAAAATTCAGTAGAAAAGGAACCGTAACATGTAACAAGAGTTTACCTTGCACAGAATGATCTAGTTGGCCACTTGACGATGTGGTATTGCACCCATGTTTTTTGTCCTCGTGTCTACGTAACTGTTTTTTGTGCTTCATTCTTCGATTCTGGAACCATGTTTTAACTTGTGTTTCGCTGAGGTGCAATGCGTGAGCCAATTCAACACGTTCAGGAGTCGACAAATAGCGTTGTTTTTCAAAACGCCGCTCCAGTCCATGTAGCTGGTGATCGGAAAACACCGTGCGAGCTTTCCGCCTGCGTCCGTGTTTAGCTCCCGCATCGGCAGCCAGTAGAGCCGTTAAAGGCAACCCTGATCGCAGAATTATGCATTACTATAATCCGTAAAACAGCACACTTATAACTAGAAATCCAAAACTTGTAATGAACAACAATGCTATTTCAATATAATTTTTCCAATAAAAGAAGTCTGCAGAAGCAAAATACCTGTGGCTTGAAAGAACAGAGGAGCGGGATGTTGCGCATCCACCTTGTTACAGCGTTGATTGTTGAGGTTAAAGGTGGTCGGAGGAGCGGGGCAGAGGAAAGCGGCTGCCAAAGCATTTGGAAAGAAGGTGTAATCTGAAGCGTTATTGGAAATATTGGCCTGCTGCTGCTGTAACCCACTGTTTCCTCCATTGGACAACAGCATCTCGTAACACCGGTTACTAATTTCAGACGCACTATTAGACGACGGGTGCCTGTGGAATGTGGTATCTCTACTTACAGGTACTTCTCCAAATGACTGCTAGATTTGTAGAAAGATTTAGATAGTGACTATTTCTAACTTCATCTTAAATTATTCGAAGAATTGTAGAACCGTTATTGAACCTTCTAATATATTGACTCAATCTTACCTTAGGGCGTTGAAAAAGAATATCCTCTATCAAAAATGATGTCTTCGGCTTTGATGTGTGATTAACTGATTCGCGGGATTCCATCGTTAGGAAAACGTTTTTGAAAATGGTGCACCCGGATGTCTTTTAGGCAACCGCCGTGACGAGGTTGCTAGCGTCAATAACATCTGTGATAAAAGTGCTCGATGATGTGCTTGTCGAAGAGAAATCGTTTGGCACAGAGCTAATGCACATAAGTTGCGTGTAGGAAAAGAATGGAGAAACAAAGAAGGTGGAACATTGTAACGAAAGTCGTGTAAAGCACAACCAATCCGGATGTCCGATCGATTCACGTACAAGCCAATCCTTCAGCGAGAAGAAGCTGATTGGTGACTTTATTCTTCTTTTCTCGTGTCGGACCTCAACCAGGAAAATCAGCTATGGTTTCACGCCTGCGCATGAATCAATACTTGTGGGGAAGAGCATAGGGGGTATTTTGCCAAACTTAGCGATCTCCCCACGCAACCAGCGAAGCGCGTTGCACCCGTGTTTCTGTTTACTCTGCCTATTGTTGAGGACAAGTGATGGCCAGGTCACAAAGGTAATTGTCATTTCAAATTCTTTGAAAATATCGCTGCACGGCGTTTACAAAGAAAACAGATGGAATACAGTTTCTTTTTTACCCAGCTATCGGTTTTTTGTGTATTTGCCAAATAACGGAATTGTTGTTAGTTAAACAACGTGCCCACCCTCCACTATTTAAGGAACAGGTCTCGGTTCTCCAAAAATTCGAAAAGGTATCATTTTTTTCCACCTTAGTTATAATACAAACAAACCTGTTTTGATCCATTGTAAGTCACATCTCATAATGCGGACTGTACGATATTAGAAGGAACATTTGCCGTACAAGTGAGCAAAACAGATCAACCTGCTTAAAGAAGGATAGGAAGGGCAAAGTGAGAACGTGAATGGCGAAGCTGACGAGATGCTTTACCAAGAGAATCAGCAAAGAGGATGAAAAGGTTCAGGTGCTGGGTATAGATAGTCTGCTTGACAATGGTACTCATGGTACCGGTATCACTGTCTTGGCAGCCTACGCGCCTCTAACCATTCCGAAATAGTGACGTCCGTTCTGAAATGCAGGCCACCATTTCCGCTACTAGAACGTAGGCAACGCGAGTCTGGCGGAATACCGTCACCGTTTACTATACCTTTGCTGATTATCGAAAGGTGATAACGTATTTTTTTTTCCATCACGTGAACAAGAGCACAGAAGAATGTCGTTACAATAATGTCGTGTTGCAGTCCTATTTTACCCGCGTATATATCTATCTTGTATAGTTAATGGCAACACGAATGTAGCTGTTATCTTTTCGTAATCGCATATTATTGATTTGAAAGCTCGTTATGCATACATTGCGAGTTGACGAGGCATCAGCCCGTCAAGTGGGTAACAAAATGAGTATCCGTGCCCAGATCAATGGAAGATGACAAGGATAACTGTATACTGAAATGGCCCCATTAGAGCTTTCATTCCTTTCTACTTACTGCTTATCAATGGGACAAAAAGATGACTAAGATCCAGAAATACCCAGACAATTGTCGTCATCTTTGTTCGTGGATCATAACTAATGGCAAACTATACTGCACAATACGTTTATCCGTGCCCTATCACTGTAATCATTTACAGTAGATCAGCTGCTCTTTTGTTTACATGTATACATACCATTTTTGAATGGTGCCGAATGTGAAAGCGAAATTCACCGAGATGAAAAGAATCAAAGAACGGAGTTGATGCACTCGATTTTCTTTTTCTTTGCTTTCAGCCTTCAGATAGCTTCTCTATGATGAGGGACTTGAAATCACATGCGGTAATTCAACTCTCTATGGTCTTGCAGGAAAGGACGATGTTCTGTTGGCTGATGCAGAAGCGCACATCGTTTGGTGCCGAACAACCATAATTGATATTTGTCTTTAAAAATTATCCTTCAATGGAAATATCAAATATTAGCACGGTTTATTTTATTTCATTTTTTGGTTTCACCACCGGAAACAACAAGAATTGATTCCAAATATGCAGAAGCCGTATAATTAGGGAAATAGGAGATGTCACAGCTTGTTGACATAGTGAATTAGTGAATAACGATAAAAGCCTTTTTTCTATCATTTTGGTTTCATGGTTCTTGGTGATAATGATTAAACTCTTTGTGCACAATTGCTTGCTCGTCCTCTCGCTTACCCGACCCGCCTGACGTTCGTACATAATGTACTATTTGTCCAGAACTGGTATCATACAACTGACGAAGATGAGATTTCCTCACCGCAAGAAGAACAAAGCAAGCCATTCCGCCGACGATCGATATAATTCCAAACAACGAAACAATAATCAAACCTTTGTTTGAAGAAATCTTTGGATTTCTGGACCCTCCGTCACTAGTGCCATGACTACTATCTTGGCCGGAAGTAGTGTTATCAGCGGGATTGCTACAATTAACAATTTTTGCGTCACCTTCCAGAGAATCTAGCAATACATCCTTGTAATCTTCTGGTTCAGCGCAACTGTTAAATTAGAATGAATTCAAACGTGTTTTCTTAAAAAAGTTCGTCATATATATACTTAGGTAGTTATGAAATTTTTTTAATCCGTCTCTTCGTTACAATAAAAATTACCGTAGGGCTGTAGTTAATTCGGGTGTTTTTTCCGAGATAAACGGCAGTAGTTCTGTCACCATCCATCCGACATTGCAGTCGCACTTAAATGGATTTTCTCCAACATCGACTTGCTCTAAGCTAGTCCAAGGAAGCAGAGAGAGCGGCAAATTTTGGAGGTTGTTTCCCCGAAAATGAAACTGCGGATTAGAGAATTTTGCTTATAAATCAGTATTTTAGCTGTCATAGGAAATGATGAAGGTTATCATTAAACCTCGCTTAATCGTAAAGTTCCGTCGCTTTCAGCCATGTTGTTGAAAGCCCCAGGATGAATTTCTTTAAGGAGTGGATTGAACGAGCACCAAAGATGAGTCATAGATGTCAGCGGGGTAAAAGTATTTGCGGCGATCCGTTCTAACAAGTGCATGCTAGACACGTTCAAATGCTTCAGTTGGCTCAGCCCTTGAAATGAATTTGCATCAAGTGACTTGGTTGGGTTATTGTTGAAATTAAGGTATTCCAAATGGATGGCGTGCTGCAACTCCTCGGGCAAAGTGGTAAATTGATTTCCGGCAAGAATCAGCATTTTCAACGCGAGTAATGCATGGAAGAATCCACTAGGCACAGAAGCCAATCCTGTTTCCGCCAAATTCAATATCTGAACGGAAATCGATAAAAAGATTTTGAATCCCTTTCTTTTAATCAACAGGCTTTTATGTGTACTATTTATACCTTTAGCTTCCTCAAAGTCGTAATGGCTATCGCCGTTTGATGATCAATCACTTTCAGAGGATTGTTGTTCAGTTCAAGTATTTCGAGATGAGATAAATGGTTAAAAGCATCCTTGTCGATCGAAATTATCTTGTTATATCCAAGTTTTAGGGTTTTAAGCGGAATTGGTTCGTAGTCTTCTTCGTTAAACTGTCCTTCAAATATATTTTCATTTATCGATTCGTGAGTTAAACCATTTTCGCTGAGATCCAAATATTCGAGCTTTTTAAGAAATTTGAACGCCGCTTTTTGTATAAACAGAATACCGTTTCCACGATAGCTTAAGCGGGAAAGCGATAATTCTGGGAACTGCGCCAATTCCATATACTCATTTGAATCAAACTTGGCCTCAATGCTATAGCCATAGATATCATTTGGCCATTCAGAAACCAAAAACGGCTTTTTCAAACTTTTTCCGTTGCAGTCTATGAGGAACAACGGGTTAACATCTTGGCAAGTGCAGAGCTGGCAAATTGTCGATTGAAACGGATTCTCTTCGCCGTTTGCGTTTGGTAGTTGGGTAGAAGTAAGATCCAATCCGGACAAATTACGAGCATCAGGAACGTTTTCGCTTCCGGTAGTTTCACTTACCGGCGTTTGTGAGAAATCTATCATTGAGCTAAACTGAGAGCCATCGGACTGGCTTTCTGTCATACACAGGGTTGTTAGGACGAAAAGGGCTACGCAAAACGGGTATGCCATCCTAAAGCTAATCGCGGACACTACTCTGGCGAAGGCACTTCCTTGTATAAGACACTGGCTGACTAAGCGCGATGAATTTCACGACTTCTTTTGCTACGTGATCTACAATGGTATGTTACCTGTTGGTCCTTTTACATCAAGATATTTGAAACTAATGAAGTACGACTCCCTCGTTTGTTAGATAACAAAATTTGATAAGTTAGACGGCTCGATAAGCTAGACGAGCGATAACGATTAAGATAAGAATAGTACACTGGTGTCATGAAATTGTGCCTTTCCAGAATTGCTAACATCATAGATATTTTACTTTAATAGCAAATATGAAGATGTAGACTGCTTTGTTCTCTCGGATTATAAATGGGAAAAAGAGAAACTTCTAGACTTGCACCAAATTTTACTGATGATGTGTGGAATAACAATAGCATATTGAATGAAGACGAAAATAAGCGTCACATGATGTGCACAATTATGACCAACATATCCAATCCTCTAGACGTCCCTTGTCATTCTAATTTTTCAAAGCAAAATAATACAAATTCAATTTCACTTTACCAGGATAAATTTATAATAATAATAATTAATGTCACGAAAGAAAGCCTTATCAAACACAAACAAAACAAAATTAATAAATAAACTAAAAGTACAGTTTTTACCTAGAATAAAAAAATATCATACAAAAATATTTCGTTTTTAATTATATCAGACATCAAATTAAATTTGTTATTTATCAGAAGATCGACATTAAGTACTGCAGTTCATTTCTACTACGGCTGGCGTGTAAGTTACATACATTCTATGTTAACATGATTAATACTGAAATGCTAAATTAGCAATTAAAATCCAGGTTAATTATTCCAAAAAGCAATGTTATCAATCCTTAGCTTTATAAAGAATGGTCTTCCAATAGTTCCTTTTCCCCTGTGAAGATTTATTTGCTTCTATGGATATGCTCACAGTTAAAAGGGGATCATCATTCCTCTATTGATATGAAGAGTAAAAATATTTCCTAAATTAAAACTTATAAATTTGCAACATATTAAATGAATTAATTTGAAGATTTATGCTGTAGCACAATGAAAAATTAGAGGAAAGAGGGAATCATTAAAAGGTTAAATTTAGTGTCATCCAACATTACCAGGCTAGATTTTGCAGTCCAGCAAAGAAATAAAATTTTTCATGACAGTTCTGAATATCCAGAATCTCCTGCTACTTCATGATTTCTAGTCTAGAAGCACAGAGAAATTATTTAAATATATAAAAAATAATTTTAAAAACTAAAATTTCAAAAATACTTCCTTGTCACACAATGCAATTGTGGATATAATTTTGGATTTTTAAGACTATTCCATTGAATTTCGTTTATTTAAATATCAAGAGGCACAAAAGGAATGAGAATGTTAGATGATAATAGGTAATAGTAAGATGATTAAGTGGATGACTGTTTGTAGCTTTTGGTATCAATTATCTTTTTTCCACACATCGAACAGATTCCTTTTTTATAAGCACAGGGTTGACCTATGATATTTCGAAGATGCTGTTAAATTGACTTAAAAAGGCCTAAAAAGTTGTGGTGCTTACAATAGTAGGATCCACTTTGATGAACTTTCTGCTTACATATTCTGCAACCTTCAAACTTAGGTGTGTATGGGTTAAAACGGTTTTTGGACGATGTAAGAGCTTTGTTTTCGTTGAGTTTGCGTCCACCATTTTCTGTAGTATTTCGAGCTCCCGTTTTCCATGGATCCGGAGTAATAATTTTACCCAACTTTTTTTCACATTTATCACATACCATCGCACTGGTGGATTCGAGTTTCGTGTAAAAAGTAGTTTTCTTTTCTTTATTTCTTTTCCTGAGCTTTTCCTCTTGAGATTGAGAAGCTTAGTCCCTGCCAGAGTAAAGTGCAGACGCGCACTGCACATCGGGTAAAATGCGGACTTTGGGTGCGGACTGGCCCTGAAAAAATCAACTAGATTTCGCAACAAGTGTCGATTTCGGATGCAACTTGGTCTCCGCGAGACGGTCCGCGAAGGGTCGAGATTCCGCGAAGGGTCGAGACCGTCACCGCTACATCCCAGAGGGACTATTCCGGCCCTCTGATTGGCTCTCTTCACCCTTACATCCTTCTATGTCTTTCTGCTTTCCGCTCCCACATTTTCCTGATGTACACAGTGTGGTTTTCCGTGGGGCTGCCGCTTTGATTTGTTTGTTTCTTTCGTGTATTTTTGTTATTTACATTTATTGTTTGTTCTTTATTAAGTTTTACAAATACAATATTTTTACTTAAATTAATTGTTTTTTTTCATTTTATATAATAGATTGAATTAATTACCGGTGTGTTTTCTTAAATTAGTGTAAATTGTCATCCCATGGGCCTTGGGTTGGCGGTTCCAAAACCTGATCTTGTAATGATCGGGGAAACTATATGTCCAAAACTTAAAAAACTTATAGGAATGGATATATCTGGATAAGATCTGTCCATTTCTGCAAAAATATTGCTTAAAAACTACTTATTGGAAGAGTAACCCGATTTGCCATTTTTCCGGAAGGTCGGTGCGGTTTAGCGGGTATCCGGTAATTCCCCACCCCCGAATAATACTTAATATTTAAATAATTTTTTGCGAGAAAACTATAAGACCAAAATTAATAAATTTTACAGAAATGGACAGCTCTTGATAAGAGCTATCCATTTCTGTAAAATAGTTAAGACAATTTTCATAAACAAAAATATTTTTGGACAAGAACTTTTTTGTAGTTTTTGCGCTCTAGAGATATACTCGATCCTATAGACTTAAGTAATAATTTTCATTGTTTTTGAAACTTTTTAGTGTATGAATATTTTTATAAATTATAGAGAA
Organism: Daphnia magna; assembly: GCF_020631705.1. Taxonomy (NCBI): domain Eukaryota; kingdom Metazoa; phylum Arthropoda; class Branchiopoda; order Diplostraca; family Daphniidae; genus Daphnia; species Daphnia magna. The sequence continues at coordinate 6,524,370 of NC_059189.1, read as the reverse complement.
ATAGATAGCCCTTATCAAGAGCTATCCATTTATATAAAATTTATTAATTTTGGTCCTATAGTTTCCCCGAAAAAAATTATTTAAATTTAACGTATTACTGGGAGATGAGGGTTAACTTAGACCCGCTAAACTGCACCGACCTACCTGAAAAATGCCGAAGCGGTTTACTTCTCCAATAAGGAAATTTTGAGCAACATTTTTACAGAAATGGATAGATCTTATCAAGATATATCCATTCCTATAATTGTTAAAACTTTTGGACTTATAGTTTTCCCGATTGTCCCAAAATCGGGTGTTGAAACCGTTTTTCTCCAGCCCGCACCAACCCAGTTGCCCATGAGAGATCATTCACAATAATTCTGATGGAAACACACCGATGTTTAATTCATTCCTGTTTTATAAATTGAAAAGCGATTTAATAAAGGTATAAGTAGTGTAATAGCATAAATTAATAAATTAAAAACAAAAAAAGGAACAATAACGACAAGATTTTCATACACAAAAAAGTTAAAAAAAAAATTAATATTGTTAGTTAAGTCTATTGGATGATTTGGATCTAGTATATATCTAGAGCGCAAAAACTACAAACAACGTCTTGTCCAAAATTTGTTTGTTTATGAAAATTATGTTAATCATTTTACAGAAATGGATAGCGCTTACTAAGAGCTATCCATTTCTGCAAAATTTATAAATTTTTTCCTTATAGTTTTCCCGCAATAAATTATTGAAATATTACGTATTTTTATGAGGGGGGTTCCTTTGACCCGCTAAACCGCACTGACCTACCCGTAAAATGGCGAAGCGGTTTACTTTCCTAATTAGTACACCCTAAGCAATATTTTTGCAGAATTGGATAGACCTTATCAAGATTTATCCATTCCTATAAGTATTAAAACTTTTGGACATATAGTTTTCCCGATTCTCCCAAAATCGGGTTTTGAACCTTTTTTCTCCGACCCGCACCAACCCAATTGCCCGTGAATGACAATTCACAATAGTTGTAATGAAAACACACCAATATTTAATTTATTCCTGTGCTATAAAATTTAAAACGATATAATGAAGGTATAAATAGTTTATTAACAAAATAGTAAGTTAGAAACAATAAATGTAAACATAAATAATAATAAATAAATAAACATGAAAAACAAACAAATGAAGGCGGCAGCCCGACTACTCCACACACGCCACAGCCCCACAGGCCACACACCACAAGCAGAAGGGGTGGAGGGTTTATAGGGTGAGGAGAGGGAGAGAGCCAATCAGAGGGCCGGGATAGTCCCTCTGGGATGTAACGGTGATGGTCTCGCGGAGACCAAGTTGGGCTAAGACGGTGCAATCGGTGCAGCACCGATTCTAACAACGACAAAAAAATCCCCGCGTCAAGCTTCCCGATTAATTTTTAACGGTGAACGTTAGCGGTGTACCCGATTAGAACGTGATCGGGGCCGATCCCTACTTTTATGACTTTTATTGAAATGAGGTTCTACTGAAGGTCCTACTGGCGGGTGTCGGGGTTCTACTGTCGGGTGTTGGAGTTCTACTGTCGGGCATTAAATATCATATTTAAGGTATTGGAGTTCTATTGTCGGACAAAAAAATATATTTTTTTAATCATATTAGTTCTACTGTCGGGTGGTGGTGTTCTACTGTCGGGTGGCGGGGTACTACTGTCGGGTAAATAATGCAATATTTAAATGATTGGAGTTCTATCGTCCGGAAAAAAAAAATTTTTACCATAAAGAGTTCTAATGTTGGTTGCTAGAGTTCTACTGTCGGGCATTTGATATTTTATAAAAATCCTTGGAGTTCTGTTGTCGAGCATTGGAGTGCTATTGTCGGACAGAAGAGTTCTATTGTCTCATGCTATTTGTTATTTTTATTTATTTTTTTTGTGGGGTTCTAATGTCTTTGGAGTTCTATCCCAAATAACACAATGCAGTCCGTCGGATGTCCGACAGATGTCGGGGTCGGATGTTGAGTACATCTTTTTGATATCCTCCGGACAGCCTGATATCTGATTTGGATGTCCTATGGGTGTAATTTTTTTTGGTTTTGACCGCCCTCAACAGCGCCGTCGGACATTCTAAGGATTTCCAAACGGGCTTTCATTTGGCTATAAATATGACATGTATTGGGCCTCTAATCTTGAAAAAATATCAGGCTATATAAGGATACGAACGCGGGTCTCCCGCACCACAGTCGAATATTATTCCACTGTGCCAATCTAAAGCAATAATAATGTTCGTTTTCGAACAATACAATCGAATTGTTGCAAAACACTTGCGTTTTTTTCGATAACAAATCACATACAGGATTTTTAAGAAGTCAAGATGATGTCGAACATAGGTTAAACCTGAAGTGTATAAATTGCAATTAAACAATTTATGCTAAATATTTTTTGAATTTTAAACTTCAGCATGATTTATTAAGTTTAAAGTAGTTTTTTATTATTTGAAATTATAATCCTATCATAAGTATACTTGCTTTGAATATTATTAAATGCTGAATAATATTTATCTTCTGTAAGTTAATTTCCAATGGCTTGGTTCCCGTAAGCTAAACGGAAAGCCTGTGCAAACAAAATCACGACTAACATATATTTTATTCATTTTTTGTAATAAATTTTAAATAAACCATCCGGGAAATAGATAATTACTCCTTATTTTTTTTTATTTTTCGTATTAAATGCTGGACTTAAAATAAAAATACGTCCAAGGGAAAAATTTGAACATGTTTAAGTTCTCCCCTTTTGGAAACAAAGAAATTTTGACAATTAATAATGAAACTTAGTGATCGGCCCCAATTAGTTCTAATCAAGTTAACCGCCCCGCACCGATAAAGTGCATTCAGGGTTGAATTGAGGTGCCACTTTTTCAACCGGGGCGGTGCGGGGAAAATTTTGAGGTTAACCCGTTGCCCCAACGCAATTTTTAAAAAATGCTTTTCTTTCGGTTTCAGAAGAAAAATCGGGGCAAGCGGGTAGAATGAGCTATTCGGGGTTGTTATCGGATAGATCGGGTGAAACAGTCAATCGATAATGTTTTTTGCATTGATGAATCGATTGATTGCAATCCAATTGATTGCAAACCCCAATTGAATTCGAGGAGAAGAATTTTCCACCCTGAGCCACGCCTCGATGGCCCGAAATGAGAAACCCGATTTGCAAAAAAGCGCCCCGATTGGCTCGAGGCCGATCCTTAAATGAAACCATTGAAAATCTTCTTGGCTGTTGGAAGGAGGTCCATAGAATATAATTTCCGCACATCCATTGCACTTCCAAGGTGACTAGCCGACGGACATCCCTGGAACTACCCGTTGAGTACATGGATATCTAACGGATATTCGGCCATGATTCGGACATCCGACGGCAGAAATGTGCTATATGGGATTGTACAGTATGTTCCAAAAAAATCCGACTACCCCCCTTTAAAAAAAATGCCACCTACTAGCGTGTGGTCAATTTACATGGAGTTTTTGGCCGAATATTGGGGTCGGATAAAATGCGGGAGGACAAAAGTAAAAATTGCCATGGAAACGAGACATGCAAGTTGCCCTACCCTACCGCTCTTAGTTTCACAATTTTTGTCTTTTGAAATTTATCTAAGAGCGGGAGGGTAGGGCAACTTGTCATTAGGCATAGCCAACTATTTTTGCAAACTACTAAATTTTTTTTCAACTATGCTACGAGACACAGAATTAGGGATGGGAAGTCTCGTCGCTATGGTAACCAGACATTTGTTGTAAGGGATATTCAGAACCAAAAAATAAATAATTAATTCAACAATTTGTTTTTGTTTATTTCATTAAAAATATTTACAAAGACAACATTTTGTAAATTTCATTTTTAATATTTTGTCCAAAAACCATTGGCCTCTACGACTAAATTTAATCGCTTTGGCATCGAATTAGACAGAATCTGCCAATAGTTTGGTCTCTGGTTATAACGGATCCAGTTATCACGGGCGTGATTTAGCGCTCGGCCCCACGCCAATCGGGGAGCTTTTTAGTCGATCCGGTGCGGGGATAATCTTAATCGGGGAAGTCATATCGGTGCTCGGTGCGGTGATTTCGGTGCTCGGTGCCTTCCCCGATTATCAATAAGAAGTATTCCCCGATTACGATCCCCGATTACGATCCCCGATTAGGAAACTTAAGACAACGATTTTGGATGTGTGGCATAACTTTGAAAAAAAATTAGAAGAATACACCATCACTACGTAATTAAACTTGAATTAGTAATAAAAAATATTTATCCAGAATATTTTTTTACTAAAATGTTACTATTCTTTTTATATCAACCTGTCTTAAAAGCATGTAATAAGTCAAAACGGGAAACCATAAATATATCAGTTCACTCCGAAAATTAAAATGTAATTATATTTCATTTCTTTCTGTATGGCAACTGTATTACCGTGTGACAACACGAAACGCATTAATGGAACAAGGGCAATAACAAAATGTAACAACTTAAACGTAATTACATTATACCAATTCACACGAATTTTACACATGTTAATTTAATTGTTATGCATATCTTCGATAAACTCGTCGACTTCAATCCCGTTAACCAATCCTGCCCTATACCATGAGCGCAAACACACAAGAGCTTCAATGGTTTCGGGATTCAAGCTCATGCGGGAAATACCAAAAACATCTTTCCCCGCACTAAAAGATCTTTCACAGGCAGCGCTCGTTGCAGGAATCGAAAGGAGGTCTTTGGCCATGTTGCACAATTTTGGCCATTTAGTAGATTTCACGGCCCAATAATAAAAAATATTAGTAGGATCACCGTCAGCGGGTTCTGTCTCTTCTGCCTCATACTCCTTTAATTCATCCTTTTGTTGTCTCTCAACAGGTGTTCGATTGCGTCCTAAAATAAATTTTGAAATATATGTTTGGTTGATTTTTGATTTTGTGTTGACGTGGCTTTTCATTCCGATAGGAGAATTCTCTTTTCCCCTAGGCCGCTTGGCAATGCTGCATGATGGTGTTGGATTGTTGGAGCACGCAGTGTTATATTCATCCCAAATTTGTTGTATTCTGAAAATGAAAAGTTTATTGTTATATAATAAATGATGAATACATTTAAATTTAAAAGTGGATTACGCTGGCTTTATGCTTTTTACGCTGGCTTTTTATGTAAGCATCGTAGGTCTCACCGCCAGTACTCCATCCGTTGTCAATGAAATACTTCATCTTGCATCTTGGATCGACGAAGGTGGCTGCCATTACTAAGGGGGACGCCTTATCGTAATATGAGGATAATTTTGCAAATCCAGCGGCAGCTCCCTGTACAAGCAAGGGATGCTTGCTGTGATCACAGGATGCTTCTTCAAGTTGATCTAAAAGACGAGTATACATTGGCACTACAAGAGACAATGTGGGGTATTGACTAGCCTCTACATAGGTAGTCACTACCGCAAAGTCCTCTAGAAATGCAAACACTTGGCTAAGAATAATCCATACATCTTCTTGAAGTTCGTACATCCGGAGCTCTTGTTCCTTTGCTATTTCATTAAGAGCATTTTTAATCTTCAAAGCTCGTTTCAGAAAAAAATACGTTGAGCTCCATCTCGTTGGGCAATCAAGGATTGGAAGTAGATCGGTTGGTATTAGTCCACCGTCTAAAAAGAGTTTTTCGTCTTCTTCGTAGTCCAGTTCTTCATCTTCTACTTCACAATATTTTGCAATTCTTTTAAATTTTTCAATCCGTTGTGGTGAAGATCTTATTCCCACAACGAGATCGCGGAGCTGTTCAAAATATCAGAAAATCTATTAATTAAGGTATTTAAAATTTTTAACATAGTACTTTTTTCACCTTTTGCAGAAGTACACGCATCACATCAAGAGCGGATTTCACACAAAGATTAATTACGTGTGCGAAGCAACGAATCCAGTATTCTTTTTTGAAAGGACGGTAGGTATTACGACTTAAATATATAATGTGGTCAATAAACGTCCCATTTGAGCTGGCGTTATCCGTTGTTATTGCCAACATCTGGTGGGGATACGTAGAGTGGTTAATAAAATTTGTGTTAATAAAACAAAACTAGTAATGGAATATTATTACCTGCTCATTCAGTTGAAATGACGAAACGATATCGTAAAATTGCTCTGCCAAATTTTTACCGGAATGTTCCCCATTAACTTGTTTAAAGCCAATTATGACGTCGACAGGCTGAAACTTCTCGTTCCATGTTGCCACTGTAATACCCATTACTGCAAAATTATTTGGTGTTGTCCAAAGGTCGGTAGTGAACGCCACTTTTCTTCTTCCTATTTTCTCCGTAACCTTGTGTTTCATTGCAATATACGTTTTCATTAATCTGACTTTTACAGCGGTTCCTCCTAAGGGTCTGTACGATGGATGTAATTTGGAAATAAAATTTCTAAATGAAGGCTCTTCCCCAAGAGTAAATGCATGGCTATTTTTCACAATAAACTCCAAAAATGCCTTATGGGCTTCAGCAACGTCATACTGAAAATAGAAACATTTCCATTATAATAGCTTTATTGAATAGAATGCAAAACAGGTTATGTTTACCTTAAATGCCTTTACAGCTATACCTTCACCATCCACTGCTGTGGTTAGATTTGTAATACCAATCATATCTGAATGTTTGGTATGCATATGTTTCGACATTGTGCCCGTACCACTGATGACGAAAGTAGCTGGGCAATATTTACACTTGCAAGTTTTACTTGTGCCAATTTCATCGAAATGCAACCAAGTCAAGGATTTTCTTTTCCTCGTTCTTGATATAGAGGAGCTTGCAGCTGATTCTGTAGACTGAGAATATGATGTTGACGTAGATGTGCCCGTGGGCAAGTATTTCTTAAATTACTTAATTTCTCCTCACAGAATTAGAATAGAGAAGAGAACTGACCTGCAAGACTACATGCTTCATTTGTTGATTGCATTTCAGCACTTTCATCTGCACTGTCGTAAAATTCAATGCTAATTGTGCTTTGTGTACTGACGTTCGACGCATTGGACAAAGCCGACACCGATCTTTTATGAACACGTGAATTCTTCGGTGGCATTTTAGTAGAAAAATCGCCTTTAGATTAATCAAATAAAAATTACACTACGAAAGGAGTCAAACTATTAATCCCACGATTCGTAAACAACTCAGAAATGTTAGTCACCATCGAACGAAAACAATAACAAATCGCACACTAGTCACGTGGTCCTGATTGACCAATGAGAAACATTGAATAGTCAAACATGGCGTCACCTTTTTTCCCATCACTTTAGACGCATTTCTTGTCGGTGCTAGCGGTGCAGCACCGATTATAGCACCGTTCAGCACCGAAAAAAAATTCCCCGCGCCGAACTTCCCCGATTCATATTAATCGGGGAAGCTTAGCGGTGTCCCCGATAAGAACGTGATCGGGGCCGAGCCCTAGCATGATTGAAGACGTCATCTGCGGTCCTGGCATGGCGGCAGTCAAAATCTTTAACAATGTCGCCCCACACATTTTCGATGGGGTTCATGTCCGCACCCTTGGAAGGCCACGGCAGTAAGTCAATTTGAGGGTGCTCACGATACCATTGAGTGATGATGCGGGCTGTGTGTATGGGAGACTTATCCTGCACAAAATGAACTTGTTGTTCGCCATAATGTTGGCGAACCCATGGAAGAAATTCCTCTTCCAAAATTTCTATATATTTTTCTTTAACAAATCGGCCATTAATTTTTATAAATGGCCCGGCTCCAGCGACGGACGAAAAACAAGCCCGAACGGGAACGTTTTTTCTGCCGCTGGTGTCATACACTTGAACGTGTTCGCGATTGAACCTCGTTCCATTTGGCCTATAGGCAAAAACACGGCGACACTCGTCAGACCTAATAACAACAACATTATTATCAAAACTATTATAAATTATTAGGATTGGAAAACGTCCGGCTGCCATTTGAGCGGGGGGTAAACGGGGTTGCCTGATCACCCCGTTTACCCACCCGCTCAAATGCCAGCCGGACGTTTTCCAATCCTTTTTCAGGTAATTTTTTCATCAACGCGAAATGCAAAATGGGTGTTTTATAAAGAAAACGGGATAAGTTAGTTAAAACAAATGTCTTAAATAGATAGATAAACTGTATTTCTCTACCCGAAAGTTTTTTCATCACTGAAAATAACATTGCCCCACCATTCTGCAGGGTAATTGCGGTATTGAAGAGCAAATTGAATCCGGTTCTCCGCATGTCTTTCAGTTAATGAAAACTTTCTGGCAGCGCGTCTTGGATAAAGATTTATCTCCTTCATTCTCCGTATAACGGTTTGCTTGCTTATGTTAACGGAGGCAGTGTCTGCATTGGAAAAATATATTTCTAAAATGTTGCAATTAAATAACCATCATGGTTGCAACTTGGGCTCTGCCCCGATTGCCTGCAACCCTGGTAACTATCGGGAGATAGTGGTGCGATACCAGATACCAAATGTTGTATCGCACCGCTATCTCCCGATAGTTACCCGGGTTGCAGGAAATCGGGGCAGAGCCGAAGTTGCAACCGATTTATACTAAATAATTACCTGCAATTTCACCAGCTGTTGTGATTGGCTTGTTAGTAACAGCAGCAAAGAGACGCTGATCTTCCCGTGCTGTGGTTTTTTTTGGCCTTTCTGATCCCTCCTTACGTTTAATGTCTTCGGTTTCAGAAAAACGATTTTTCCAGAGCACCACGGTAGCCCTGCTGCAGCCTAATTGACGGGAAATTTGATTTATTGAGTGCCCGGCTAGGCCTAATGAAACCACCGAACCTCGTTCCGCAACACTAAATTTTTTTGCGCTATTTTCGCGAAACATTTTATTGAACTGAATCAGCCTTACAAGCCAATCCCCGCTTTTATATCAATTAGTAGCATAAGAACAAAGATTACAAAAAACGGCGCGCATGCTACTATTCATTAAATTAGTTACCATAGCGACGAGACTTCCCATCCCTAAGTCTGTGTCTCGTAGCGCAGTTGAAAAAAAAATTAGTAGTTTGCAAAAATAGTTGGCTATGCCTAACGGCAAGTGGCCCTACCCTTCCGCTCTTAGATAAATTTCAAAAGACAAAAATTATGAAACTAAGAGCGGGAGGGTAGGGCAACTTGCATGTCTCGTTTCCATGGCAATTTTTACTTTTGCCCTCCCGCATTTTATCCGACCCCAATATTCGGCCAAAAACTCCATGTTATTTGACCACACGCTAGTAGGTGGCATTTTTTTAAAAGGGGGGTAGTCGGATTTTTTTGGAACATACTGTACATGGAGTTCTACTGTCAGATTTATCAACAATTTTTAAATACATTTTTAAAAGTGGGGTTCTAATGTGTTTGGAGTTCTATTGTACATGGAGTTCTACTGTCAGATTTACCAACAATTTTAAAAAATATTTTTAAAAGTGGGGTTCTAATGTCTTGGAATTCTACTATTTTTGTAGTTCTACTGTGTTGGAGTTCTACTGTCAGCAACCCCTCTGAGAGCTGAGACGACGTCTTAACGTGCAGACGATAAATACGCCAATGCTAAAGGATAGGGCCTTCCAAACAATCGATTCTTTTCCGGTCCAACACATACTTCACATTTAATTCGTAAACAGTTTACGTGTTACTACGTATTATTACTATAAAATATATAATACAGTACCTACGCCAGGTATTGGATCACCTCGGTCCAAAATAAGCGTTTTAACCCGCGTGAGATAGGCCTAACGGTGTCTCGCGCGTGAATTTTTTTAAAATACTAAGATCGCTTGTACGAGGTTAATTTTTTGAAAATCAGACAGATAAAGAACTAGTCTTTATCTTTCTGATTTTTAATTTGTAAAAAGTATAGTTGTTATATGGGAAAAAGGATCATTTTGAAATATTGGATCACCCTCGACCCTCTCCCATACCCGACGGCATAGCCGCGGGTAGGGAAATACAATATAAAATCTAAAAGTCGGTTAAAAGTGAGTCACGTTGCTGGTCGTAGCTTACAACGGGTTACAATCAAGGTTATTCAAAAAGGTTAACCGAACCAAGTTCTCGGAAAAGCCATATGTCTAACCTTATGGAACCGGAACACCTCTCACTAGGACACTTTTGATTTTAAATATTATTTTAGTATTTCACTTCGTTACAAATTGCATGAAAAGAGATACTCAAAGCTGGGCATTCATCGGATTTGAACATTGGATGTTCCGGCTCGATGAAAAGAATTCTAGGAAGGTCACCTCGGAATCGAGTTTCGAAAGTTGTATAAGATCTCGACCGTTCACGAACCTATATTCCCTTTGGAACTGCTTGTAGATAACAATTTGCGGGTGTCGCAAAAGATGACTGAAATGTTGAATCATGAATCAGGAAGAGCGAGATGCTGGAGATGGAAGACATTCAATCATGTATTCGTGTTTTCATACATCACAGACCTATCAAATGCGCTCCCATTTTTCATATCTAGAAGTTTTCTCTTACAATCATGGCTGTTGAACCTCTTTACGTAGGTCGATTTTTGAAAACTATGGAAGAGGTTGACGCTTACGTGAAGCAGTTACGTGAAGTGCTGTTTTATACCTTGGTTGTTGAAAAACGTTCAGTGGCGTCACACAACAAAAAGGTTAGTAAACGAATCCAATCATGATTCCATTTGACGAAAACTAAATATGCTAACTAGTCAGGGTCACAGAAGATTGACGGAGAACTGTGGAAATATCAATCTGCAAAAATTCTTTGTTCACATCATGGGGTCCATCGAAACCGCTCAAAAGGATTGCGCCCTGATCAAAAAGTATATGCGTGTAACTGTCCATATACAGTACCCAAGCCAGGTATTGGATCACCTCGGTCCAAAAAAGGCGTTTTAAACCGCGCGAGATAGGCCTAACGGTGTCTCGCGCGGGAATTTTTAAAAAATACTAAGATTGCTCGTACGAGGTTATATTTTTTTTATCAGAAAGATAAAGAACTAGTCTTTATCTTTCTGATTTTTTATTTATAAAAAGTATAGTTGTTATATGGGGAAAAGGATCATTTTGAAATATTGGATCCCCCCCGAAATTGTTCTGCATTCGTTGTCCCTACCCGCGGCTATGCCGCTGGGTATGGGAGAGGGTGGAGGGGTGAGAAAGCGACCCCCTAAATTTAACGACAATTTCTTCTTTTAAGTGCCACTAGAGGCGCTTGATTAGTGTTTACCTTGCATGAACGAGCCGATAGACGTTTTCGACGGGGACTGTTTCATCGGTTGGCTCTGGGATTCTACAATGGCTGTTGCTAACGTGCGACCTTTCCGGCCTTACGGCACTCCTCCGCCATTTGACATGGACGATTACAAAGACTCGTTCGAGATTTGGCAAGCCCAATGGAAAATCTTCCTCGAGCTCTCCACTATTGATACAGCTCTCGATGCAGCCGAACGGCCACGCTACAAGGCCAACGTTCTTAAGTCTTGCATGTCGAAGTCCACTCTCACAGCGCTCCTTACTTTTGGAATGTCGGCTGCCGATCTTCAAGATCCTGTCGCTATTATCACGGCGCTAAAAGATAGATGCAACGCTGGCCGCAACTGCCATGTTTGGCGCCAGCAATTCTCGTCTCGTGTTCAACGGGAAAAAGAAGCTATCGATGACTGGCTATGTGATCTGCGCTCTATCTCCAGCAAATGCGAGTTTGGGACTGATTGTTGTGCCGCTTGTGAACCCACCCGGATTCTGGGCCAACTCGTTTTCGGCGTCTGCAGCGACGACGACAGGCGGAAGCTGTTAGAGCTAGGGCCCACTTTGAAGTTGGACGACGCTCTCAAGACGTTGCGCCTCACAGAAGCTACCCGAAAACAGTCGGCAAATTTAAAAGGCGGTGACGCCAGTTCCATTTTTCGGATGTCCCAATCCACATACAAAAAGAACAAGAACAGCAATCACCAAAAGAAGGTCTCCTTCGATACGAAGACGGATACGCCTTCGCCTGCTACCAAGCATGGTGGCGCATTGAAAGTCGGTGGATGCTTCAACTGTGGCAGCAAGGAATACCACAAGAAGGCGGATTGTCCAGCAGCTGGATAGGAGTGCCACGCCTGTGGCAAAACAGGCCACTTTTTGCACGTCTGCCGGGACAAGGGGAAGAAAAAGAAGTCAGGCGATGTGCGCTCCATCAGCGTGCACTCAGTCACAGTCGGCGCAGTCACAGTAGCTGAGCTGGTTGACATCTCCGTCGCCCCGAAAGGTCCTTCCGCGTCCGCTGCCCAGGTGCTTTTCCTACCAGATACAGGGGCGGAACTCGACGCCATCCCTCGCGAAACGTTTCGTCGAGTCTTTAAAGGTGTCAAACTTGTTCCAGCCGCTTCTCCAGAGACCGCAACAGGATCCCCGATCATGAATTTTGGTACTTTCAGCGCTACACTCAACTGGAATGCAGATGACGATGAGAGACGGCCCATCACTACAACAGTTCACGTTCTGCAGGATCTTAAGCAGGCCGAGCTCTCAAAATCGTCCCAAAAGAAGCTGGGTATGTGGCCAGAATCGTACCCTCACGCTCGATTGAGCACACTCACCTCGTCGGCCTTCACAGATGTCGGGACGGACAGCAGTCCGATTCCATCCCTCCTCTTTCCTCACCTCCTCTCGCGCCCCATGTCGGCACCAATGACAGTCGCATCGCTCGAGCCAGGCATCACAGGTGAACGGAAAGCGGCCGATCTCAAGAACTTTTTGACCAATTTCCGGCTTATTTTTGACGGCGTTTGCCGCCCGATGAAAGTCCCGCCTTGTCATTTTGAACTGAAAGCAGACGCCACACCGGTCTCGATGCGCGGATCACGCCCAGTAGCGGTTCCAGTCATGCAGATGCTCAGAGATTAGCTCGAGCTCCAGGAAAGACAAGGCCTCATCCTTAAAGTTACCGTACCAACAGCTTGGGTTCATCCAATGGTCGTGGTGCCAAAGAAGTGTGGCGGAATCCGGATCACTGCGGATTTCCGTTCTCTAAACGACAACATCATCCGCCCACGCTTTTAATCACTCAACCCGTTCCAAGCCGTTCACACTATACCAAAAGGTATGCGGTTCTTTACCGTAGTCGACGCACTCAAAGGCTACCATCAAGTTCCACTGGACGATGAATCATCCGCTCTCACGACTTTCTCGACATCATTTGGCAGGTTCCATTACGTCCGACTCCCCTTGGGCATCACTCACGCCGGTGACGACTTTGGCAGACGAGTTTCCGACGTGTTCGACGACATCCCAAACACACGTCGTAGAAGATATCCTGATTTTTTCTTTTTCCTACGAGGAACACATGGAGACAGTCCGTCAAGTGTTTGCCCGCGCGAAGGAGCATGGCATCTCTCTCAATCCTCGTAAAGTGGTCTTTGCTGAGTCATCTGCTCCGTTCGGCGGATTCATTGTCGACGCGGAAGGTTTCCGCCCGGACCCTGCTCTTCTCAGTGCGATTTCACAATTCCCGACGCCGCTGAACATTACTGATCTCAGAGCCGTTTTCAGCCTCTGCCAGCAGCTCGGAAATGTTTCGCACGACATCTCTAGTGCACTTGGTCCTCTCTCTCCTCTTTTGAAAAAGGGGCTCATCTTCGAATGGACTTCAACTCACAACGAAGTCTTCACAGCAGCACGCACGGCCCTATCAGCTCATCACAGCTTAACCTTCTACGATCCTGCTCTACCAACTTCTCTCCCCGTCGACGCCTCCCGTCCTCACGGCCTGGGGTTTCTCCTGAAACAAAAAGGAACCGATGCGCAGTGGAAGGTCGTTCAAGCCGGATCCCGCTTCCTGTCATCCGCCGAATCTCGGTACGCGATGATTGAGCTCGAGTGCCTGGCCACCGCGTGGGGAATGCACAAGTGTCGCCAATTCCTGGAAGGACTGCCGTCTTTCGAATTGATCACGGATCACAAGCCTCTAATCCCGATCCTCAACAGCTATGCACTGGACAAGCTGGACAGCCCCCGTCTCCTCCGATTGCGGCTTAAAATGCAGCGCTACGCGTTTACGGCGAGGTGGATCCCGGGAAAAGAGAATCAAGACTCAGACGCGTTGAGCAGAGCCCCTATTGCGGCAGCAACTTCTCAGGACGAGCTGTCCGAGGGAGCTTCCTTTGCTCCTCCCAGGATCGCTCTGCTATGTGCTATCGACGGGTCGGATCCAAAGGTCATCGAACCCGTTCTGGAAAAGGTAAAAGCTGCCGCCGACACTGATCCTGTCCTGAAAGAGCTTCGAGAAGTGATCCTCAACGGTTTTCCGAACGAATAGTGCAACCTTTCGCTGGCTCTTCGACACTTTTGGCGCATTCGGCATCATCTGGCTATCGACGAAGAAGACGGGATGATCGTCATGGGAGCCCGAGTCGTCATTCCAAAGGCTTTGCAAAGAGATTTACTGCGCGACCTACTGAAAATGCACCAACCAAGGCACCACCAAACTGCGACAATGGGCACGACTGTCCGTCTTTTGGCCCAACATGCATGCCGAAATCGTAAGTCTCGCCGGAGCATGTGAGGAGTGCATCTCTCGCCTTCCATCACACCCACCTGAACCTCTTCAACCTCATGAGCCAGCTTCTCGGCCCTTCAAACAGATCCATGCGGACCTCTGCGAACTCAATGGCCTTCATTTTCTCCAAGTCTATTCATACAGCGGCTGGCCTCATGTCGTCTATTTTCCGGACGCCCACATTTCCTCCAAGAAAGGCATCAACGTCGCCAGGGAGCTGTTCATCAATGTCGGTGTGCCCGTTAAATACTGGTCAGATGGTGGCCCTCAATTCCCTTCAGCAGAATTTAAACAATTTTAAACGAATGGGAAGTATCACTCGGAGTGTCTTCCCCTCATTTCCACCAGTCTAATGGAATCGCGGAAGCCGGAGTGAAATCCATGAAAAAAGCTGATCGCCGGATCCTTCACATCCGGTTCATTCGACCCCAACAAACTTGGACAGTCACTTCTCCTCTTCCGCAACACCGCCATTTCCGGTGGTCGGTCACCAGCCCAAATTGTCTTAAATCACCCCATGCGCGACTTCCTCCCAGCCCATCGCCGTTCATTCGCCGCCGATTGGCAGAAAGATGCTGACGTCCGTTAAAAAAGGGCAAGACGCGCGAAGGAGCTGAGGACAGAACATTTCAATCACCGAGCACATCCTTTGCCGCCTCTCCAGGTCGGCAATGCAATTCTAATCCAGCACCCGATCTCGAAATGCTGGTCAACACCCGGCATCATTGTCGAAGTCGGACCGAACCGTGACTATCTAGTCAAAACTCCAGCTGGACGTGTGTTCCGGCGAAACCGGCGATTTCTACGTCGTCGAGTTCCAGTGATGCCTGCAGCCGTAGTGCCACCAACCGCACCCGCACCCCCAGCCCCTCCGGCAATCCCTGGACAAGCGGTCGCTCCGTGTCCGGCATTGGATCCAGCTCCGGTTGACCAAGGTGGAGAGGATCCTCCTCCACAACGTTCAGTGCGGGCCCCGAAGCCATCATCTTCGTATCCTCCCCATACATGGTCGAAATAATGCTGTGTACTAGACATTAAGCTGTCATCTCGTTTCACTTGTCAATTACCACTGCTTAATCGTCTATTAAAAAAAAAAAAAAAAGGGACGTGGAATGTGTTGCAACCCTGCATCCTTCAGTCTTCTCACCCTCAGCTCTGTTTCCCGGGGTCAGTCGCCATTTCGTTGTTTCATAGTGAAGGTCTCGCCTCTCACTCGACTCAGACTTAAATACATTGGCGTGTATTCAACAGCCAAAGTCATTGGTAAGTTAACAATATTTATTTATGCTGATAAGCAAGTTCACTTACCTTTATGACTTCAAGACTTCCACGAGACGAATGGAAGAACACCGTGGATATACTAAACGTTGTCCGTGATACACGTGGCAGTGTCGTCAAAGTTGTTCATGATGAAAACAACGAAGTAGCTCAAATTCTTATCCAAACGAAGGGACAGTGCGAGTTATTCAAGAAATTCGGCGATTTGGTAGAGATCGATGGGACTTACAGGGTGACCAAAACCAGCATGCCACTATACACCATTTTAGTCGAAGACAATTTTGGCATTGATCAATCTATATGCTACATTTTTTGGCGAGAAGAAACGACAATTAGCATCAATACCAGTCTTCAATTATTCGCCGAGGTATTAGTTCTAATATTCAAACGTAAACGATTAAAAATTCAACCGTAATTTAAAATCTGGCACAATGACATCAACTAAACGAAAGTAGTCCTTACAGATAAAGACTGTAAAGAGATGAATGCAGTTCAGAAGATTTTCACTTCTGCAGTTTTGTGATTGTGCCTTTTCCATGTGTTAGCAGCTGTAGATAAACGTCTTTCTCAAGCGAAGTTACGCAGGAATCTTCAGGAAGAAATCTACAAGAAATTTGAGGAAGCCGTCTACGCCACTTCAGAAAAAAAATCAGAAAAAATTATAAGAGACTGTGAAGCATTCCTTTGTGGATTAGGTAACAATATTTTTAATTTACTGATATTTTCCATTCTAATCCAGTCTTACGTAGATGAGGATGACGAAGACGGAACATACGATGGACTAGGACACTATTTCAAAACACACTGGTTTAATATAACTGAATATTCGGCCATGTTTTTTCGGCGAGACTTGCTCACGTTGGGCAATAACACCACAAACAGGATCGAACGGTATTTATCCTAACCTATAGTGATGATACATCACAATTAAGTTCTTTCCCTATTTAGGTACCATTCAACTTTAAAGAAAAACTTACGGAACCGTAAACTCAGATTCCCCGAGTTAATCCAGGTATTGCTTGACATTAGTCAATTGAGGGAGTTCGACCGAAAAAAGAAGGGTAATGAAATGAAGATCCGGTTTCCTGTTCAAGAATTGAATCCTGTTCTCGAAAGATTGTGTAAAGTGTACACGCCATACGCGGTGGATCGTGTAGTTGACCAACTTGCGGCAACAACTACATCCTACAACATAATTAAGGTAAATTCGTTATCAATGATTTAGCCACTCAGACTTCTTAATTACCTACCCTTGCAGGACAGGAACACATATATTGTAGCAAGTCACACTGGGCGCTACACTGCAAAAACGGATCTGACCGAGTGCTCTTGCACGTTTTTCCAGAACTTTTGTCTTCCCAGCAGACACCTACTATTTCTGTCCGAAAAGGAGGAAATCGCCACAATGTTGGCGAACCCATGGAAGAAGTTAATCTTCCAAGATTTCAATATATTTTTCTTTAAAAAACCGGCAAATTTATTTTTATAAATGGACCGGCTCCAGCGGTGGACAAAAAGCATACCCTCAAGGGAATGGTTTTTCTTCCGCTGCGGTCATAAACTTGAACGTGTTAGCGGTCGAACCTCGTTCCCTTTTGGCCTGTAGGAAAAAACACGGCCGCACTCGTCAGACCTATGAACAAGAAATTTATTATATATTTATTACATCCTCCTCTTGAGCACACACACACACAAAATCCCTCCCATTATCCCGTTGGGTTGTCTTTTTAACCATTATTGAGCATAGTGTGGTAAAAAGAAATGCCATGGAGCTATGGCTGACACACACCAAGCGGCAAGCGGCTGAATAAACGGAGTGTAATAAAGGTTAAGCAGTCCTGTTGACCCATCCACTTATGCCAAATATCAGCGATAGTTCGGAGCTATTCCAACCATTTTCCAAGTAGTTTAATTTATCAATATGATATAAAAAGTAAGCGTTAAAAAAGTATTACGGCCGCAAAACAATTATGTCTTAAATAGATAGATAAACTATATTGTAGCGTTCACGCATCATTGTAAGAAAACTCTCGCTATCCGTTATAACTGTAATGGATAGAAAAACGACCGACGGAAGTGTCATTCGAGTGTCATCCGATAGCTGATGCATCGGATTCGCCGACTGACCCTTTCCCACGCCTAAAAGACTATAAATGGGACTGTAGTGTAGACCTTCGTGGTCAGTAGTTAGATAGAACAGTTATGTTTACTTTGTGTAGTGTTTGAGTGTTGAAGAGATTGAATACACCGATATTGATTCACCGAACCCATCGGCGATAACTCGTTACATGGTGGAGATGCAGGGTAGACCTTCCTGGTAAAATAAGGTAAGATCATTGTGCTTGATTCTGAGTTGTTAGGGGACGAAGTGAGAGAGTAAGAAACTAGGAGGCAGGTGCTGTTGAGAGGTCCTTGGAAGGTGTGACCAGCGGGTATTGGTACCTTAAATTGCTTGGGTATAGGACCACAGATCTGGCCGAGCTTCTTATTCGGTAACGTCCACAACTCAAGCAAGAGAGCAGATCTTGTCTTGTTTTATGCGGGTTAGAATAGGTCTACCGGGGGGTTCGTCGATCCTGAATGATCGGGTGTAGATGAGTACTGGTCCACTGCGGCAAAGTAAACGGTTAAGGGGGATTGAAGCGTCACCCGAGGGCGAAGTAAGGGAACGTAGGGGGGCCAACGTAACGGAAGCTCAAACGGAAGTTACGACCAAAGTTTGTGTTAGTACTGGGACGCAAACCTCTCTAGCGATTAGTAACCCCGCCCCGAGCCTCGGAGCTGAATCAGGGAATCTGGTTGGGAGTTCTCGAGAGAGGGCGAATCGGGGGTGCAATTATCGGAAGTTCTTGCTACAGCGGAGGCCGAGAGACAGCGGTCTAGGGGAACGGACGGTCGTAGATCCAGACGACTCAGGAGAAGAGGCGGGCGCAAGAGAGCGATCCGCTACCTATCCACCCCTGCCAGGTAGTAGGACCGAGAGTAGGCTTAACTTGGTGGAAGCGGGGATAGAAGGGGCCTACTACACGGAGTCACTTCAGTGGGATTCCGGCGACCTACGAGAGGACGCGGTAGGGCTCAGAGCGACTTCCGAGCCGGAAGAGGGCGCCAACCAGGAGGACTTGGATTGGCACGGTTGGAGAAGCCGACCCATATCCTCGAGAGAGTCATCACTTGCAGAGTCGGTAGACGAAGAGGAGCTTGCGAGTGAGTCGTCAGGCAGTTCAGCGGGTTCTCGGGCCACGTCACCAGTAGTCATGGCCCAACGACCACCTGCTCCCCAATTGAAGTACCGGGCTCCTCCGATCTTCTACGGGAGGATCAGGATGCAGTGGATTGGCTAGAGCGTTATGAGAGATCGGCTCTGTATAACCGGTGGGGAGCAGCTGAAATGGCCGAGAATTTTGGGATGCAGCTGGATGGAGCAGCTAGGAAATGGTTTCTCTGCTCAGGAGCGCCGGCGGTGTGGCGGGATACACCGGCAGTGGCAGCAGCACCGGGGGTGGTGGCTGTGCCTGGGGCGGACGGACTACGAACGAGATTTCTTCGCGCCTTTCAGCCACAACATTATGGCCGCTATCAAGAGGCAAAGTTACGACAGCGGAAGCAGGGGATAGACGAATCAGTGGTGGAATACTTCTACGACGTCATCGATTTGTGTCGGAGGGTAGACCCAGGGATGTTGGAAGAGGCAAAAGTGGATTATCTGTTTCGTGGTTTGAAGCCTACCCTTGTCGAGAAGATCTGGGTCACTAGCCCGAGAACTATGGCGGAATTTTGGACTGCGGTGCAGCTGCACACGGAAGCGTCGGAGTTAGCTATTCGACCAGAATGGGCTGTGAGCGTGTTGGGACCAATGAAGGGGTTACCTCCTCCAAAGGAGGAAGCTGGGACCGAATTGAGAGACCTGGTGTTGGAATTGAAAGCTGAGATCGCCGAGTTAAAACGCGTGTCAGAATCTCCTAGGCAGGAGGGTGGACGGGGAAACTCGGGGCGACCTCAAAATAATGTGTCGTTCGCATCTCGGACTTCGGATGGGAAGCCTATCTGTCATAATTGTGCCAAAGCGGGGCACATTGCTCGTTTCTGTAGAGCGGAGAAGGGCCAAGACCAGAAAAGTACGGCCCCGAAATAAGATGGGAAGGGCGGTCAGGGGAGTGATCGTCGAGACGAGGAAGAGAACAGATGGAGAAACGATCGGCGCAAGGAAGATGGAAAGGCCTGGCAGGCTAGGTGACGGGACTCCGAAGAGGATGACCGGAATACCGTGGGTATGGTGTCGGCCGACGAAGACGACTCAGGAGAGGCGGCCATACTGCTTATCGACTCTTCCCGCCTGATAACCGAAGAGGTAGTGTGCCGAGGAATAAGGATCAAGGCCGTGATTGACACCGGAGCGGTGGTGTCGGTGGCGTCTCCGAGCTTGCAAGAGAAACTAGGAGCTCGTCAAATGGGATGGGACGGACCGTCTGTAGTCATGGTAAACGGCCAGAGAGCTCCCCCGCTAGGAGCTCTCGAGCTAGAAATCGAGCATAGAGGAATGAAGGCCAGTGGAAAAGTAATTCTATTGGAAATGAGAGGGATTGAGTTACTGCTGGGCAACGATTTTTTGAGCCAGTTCAAGCGGCTCCAAATAAATTACGTCCCAAATGGCGCTGAATTATTGCTCGGAGAGTTACTGGTGAACGTAATCGAAGAACAGGAGGCCGTGAAAGCACCTAGATTGGTCATGAAGACGGGTAGAATGCTTCCGCCCAGAGCCATTGTTCCGGTGGAGATAGAAACCACGACTCTCAATGAAGCAACGTGGATGATTGAACCTTCGGAACATCTGGCTCAAACCAAGGGGCTGATGGCGGGTAAAGGGCTGGTGTCTTCGGATCAACCGTTAGGACAAGTGTTGATGGTTAACTTAACCAATCGGCGCGCCTATCTAAGGGAGGAAACCGTTTTGGGGCAGATGGAGACTGTGGAACCCTCCATTGTCGCAGTGGATGAAGGGGAAACGCCAGATTCACTCGGTGACGATGTTGGGGAGGACTCAACTGAGTCAATAAGCGACTCAGATTCTACGCCGAGAGTGACCTCTATTCCTCGTCAAGCTTTTCGGGCTCAAGTAGCATCGACGCTTCCCCCTGCTGATGTGAAGAAGATGGTTGAGCTACTCGAGGAATTTGACACTAGTTTTTTGTTGAAGGAGGGAGAACTGGGGGTGTGCAAGATTGCAGAGCATCGGATAAATACTGGTACAGCCACGCCAGTACATCAGTCTCCCTACAAGAGTGCTTGGAAAGAGAAGGCTATTGTGCAGAAACAAGTGGACGAAATGCTGAGCAGAAGTGTAATTGAACGTTCAACAAGCCCGTGGGCATCACCTGTGGTCTTAGCGAAGAAAAAGGATGGAAGTTGGCATTTTTGTGTCGACTATCGGCGCCTCAACGCCATATCCGTAAAGGATGTTTACCCGTTGCCGAGGATCGAAGAGACGCTGTCTCGGATTGGGAACGCTAGCATCTTCTCGACGCTGGATCCGGAGAGTGGGTACTGGCAAGTAGCACTAAACGAAGAGGATAAAGTCAAGACGGCGTTTGTCACCCCCGACGGGCTTTATCAGTTTCTGGTTATGCCCTTCGGGTTGGCCTCCGCACCGGGGACGTTCCAACGCATGATGGATTTGGTTTTAACCGGTCTGAGATGGACGATTTGTCTCGTTTACCTGGACGACATCATCATCTACGCGGCTGATGCGGAGGAACACTTGGTGCGAGTGCGACAAGTGTTGACCGCCCTGCGGAAGGCCGGGTTGAAAATTAAGTTGGTGAAGTGTCAGTTTGGGGCCAGCGAAGTCAAGGCTTTGGGCCACGTCATTAGTGGGGATGGTTTTAGGCCTGACCCAGAAAAAATTAATGTGGTCGCAAACTTTCCTTCTCCGTCGACCCTGTGTAAGCCAAGTGAACAGTTGAAGTGCGTACGTAGCTTTGTGGGACTTTGCTCGTATTATCGCCGGTTCATTCCTCAGTTTGCACACACAGCCAAACCCCTGACGGACATGTTTAAAAAGGGTAGTTGCTTCGTGTGGGAAGGGTCGCAAGAAGTCAGCTTTGAGCTGATGAAGCAGGCGCTAGTGAGTGCGGCCACTTTGGCCTATCCCGATTTTACAAGGCCGTTCGTGATACACCCTGACGCCTGTGACTACGGTTTAGGAGCGGTGTTTCTTACAACGCGTAAATAACATTGAGTGGCACCTGGCCTACGCGAGTCGCCTCTTGTCTCCAAGTGAGTCGAATTACTCGATCACGGAGAAAGAGTGTCTCGCTTTGGTTTGGGCCGTGAAGAAATTCCGGACTTACATATGGGGAATGGATACTTTGGTGGTGAGCGATCACCACGCTCTGTGTTGGTTACTCACCAAGAAGGATCTAGCCGGACGTTTAGCTCGCTGGAGCCTACAGCTTCAGGAATTTCTTCTACGGATCATACACCGAAATCGAAGACTTCATACGGATGCAGATGCGTTTTCCCGCTATCCGGTCGACGCACCGCAGGAGCTCGACGAACAGCTGTATTGTACTCTAGCTGCCTTCAGTATTGAAACTGAAAGTAAGAGTGAGTTTCAGCAAGCGCAGCAAGTGGAGTAGGACCAAGTCTTCGCGGGGCTGGAGAAAGGAAGAAAATACAGCCAGTATCGCCTTAAGGACGGTCTGCTGTTCCAGACCAAGGTCGTTGACGACGGCCTCCTACTAAGGCTAAGTGTGCCTCAAACCTTTAAAAACGAGATAATGCGCTCTTGCCATCATGACATTACCGCCGGCCACCTAGGTGTCACTCGTACTCTTGACAAAGTGAGGGGTAGATATTACTGGTGGGCCTTGGCCGAGGACGTGCGTAATTTTGTGCGGGCGGGTCGGGAGTGCCAGTCCCGAAAACCAGTCTACCAGCGACCAGCGGGGTTTATGGAAATTCACAGAAGTGAACGTCCATTTGAGAGACTGGGAATGGATATTCTGGGACCTTTTCCACTGTCCAAGACTGGGAATAAAAGTATTGTGGTAGCCGTAGATTACGTCACCAAGTGGGCGAGGACTCGAGCTCTACCTTCAGCAGATGCGTCGGAGGTAGCAGATTTTTTGGTGAAATTTGTGCTGTTAAGACATGGAGCTCCACGCCAGTTGACGACCGACCAGGGGCGTTGCTTCACTGCTGAGGTAACTCAAAAGGTGTTGCAGGCCCTGGAGACGAACCATCGTACGACAACGGCTTATCGTCCCTAGGCAAATGGTTTGGTGGAAAGGTTGAACCGCACCCTAGCTGACATGCTGTCCATGTATGTTAGCTCCGACCATAAGGATTGGGACGAGTCGTTACCTTTCGTAACGTTCGCTTACAACACCAGCCGTCATGAAAGTACGGGACGCACTCCATTCTACCTGGTGTACGGAAGAGAAGCTGTTCTCCCCATCGATGGCGCTCTGAACGCGGATCCCAATTTGGTACACCCGAGTCCATTAATATGTGCCCCCTCGGAATGGCGGGAAAACTTTAGCACCGCTGTAAATTTCGAAGACGGATAGTATTTTGCAGCGGCATGAATAATAGCTGTGTTCCGGTATTGTTGGTCCCCGAAAATTAGGTAAAAATATGGTTTTCGAAGCAACCAGAGGTTGGGGAAAGGGATAGAAAAACAAAAAAACGAAAAAAAAAATGAAAAGGAGTAACTGTCGTTTAGTTAAAAAAAAATTTTGTTCAGTATTAGAAATGGCAAGGGTATTAGAACACGTTGGATGATTTATCGGGCCTTTACCCGAATTACATCGTGACAGTTATAGATTATCCCCAGCAATTCGTATAGAAATAATAAGACTATACAGGAATAATTTTGGAAGTGCGAAAAGAATCGCTAAACATTTAAATATCCATAAGGTATCGGTTGTCCGCTGGATTGATCGTTACAAAGAAAGAAAAAATTTAGAACCTAAATTTAATGTTAATGGTCAGCCTAGACATACGACGGAAAACGAAGATTTTTTATTAGCTTGTTCAGGTTTGAAATTTGTTATTTAAACTTATATTTTATCAGTTTTGACGATTTTTTTTATCCGCAGCGGTTCTTAACAATTTCAGAAATTCTCGGGATATTGCGGCACATGTCAGACTTGATCATTTATCAAAGAATTCCATTACGAGGCGGCTGAACAACTGTGGGATGAATTCACGTATTGCTGCAGTTAAGGACATTCTAACCGGTGAACATCGAGCAGCATGCTTACATTTCGCAAGGCGATACGTTCATTACCCATTAGAATTTTGGCGATGGGTAGTTTTCACGGATGAAAAATCATGGTCATCGGCCGCGCACGGACAACTCAGGGTTCGCCGATCAGCCAACGAAAGATTCGATCGGAAAAATATTTATTCGATTAAAAGAAGCGGCAGAACAACGGTAAGCGTTTGGGGTGGGATGTGGTTGGGTGGAATAACGCCACTTTATCGCGTTACCAACAATTTAACTTCGGCTCAATACATATTACGTATTAGAACAAACTTTATTACCCTACGTGCTGGCGGAGTTTCCAGGTGTAGACCCCGTTGTTTTCGTCCAAGACAAGTAATACGCTACTACTTTATGTCATTTTACTATACTAATATTTTTGCATTTAGTTCGGCAATTCACAATGCACGGCATACTAGAGAATGGCTAGCTTTGCATCCACAGCTCATTGCCCTAGATTGGCCGACGAAAGGTGCAGATACGAACCCGATTGAAAATATTTGGGGTTATCTCGTCTGCAAATTAACGAAATCTAGAACCGGAGACGGGTTGCCGTATCACGCGCGTGATGCCAACAACGCTAATTTGTTATTTGAATTAGTGCGCAATGAATGGGAAAAACTTGCTGATAACGAGAACATTCTTCAACATTTAATTGAAAGTATGCCAGAACGTCTTCAGAAGGTTATTGATGCTGAAGGTGGATGGACAAGATATTAACAAATAAGAAAAAAAACAGAAGCCTTATGACAAGCTATACTTTTTCTATTATATTGAAATAAAATTCTTTTGTTTTTCATCAGTTTTCGTTTTTTTGTTTTTGTTTTTCTATCCCCTTCCCCAACCTCTGGTTGCTTCGAAAACCATATTTTTACCTAATTTTCGGGGACCAAGAATACCGGAAAACAGCTATTATTCATGCCGCTGCAAAATACTATCCGTCTTCGAAATTTACAGCGGTGCTAAAGTTTTCCCGCCATTCCGAGGGGGCACATATTAATGGACTCGGGTGTACCTCCACCTAACCGGGATCCATCCGAGTGGGGGGTGGAACGTCTTCAACAGGCCCGATTGAAAGTACAGGCTCGCGCTGCTGCTGTGCAGCGGAAGCAGAAAAAAAAATTACGACGAGGGCCGGAGGGAGGCGACGACATATCTGCCTGGAGAAGAGGTACTCATCTACAAGCCTATCAGAAAGGTAGGAAAATCTGAGAAGCTTTTACATCGTTGGTTGGGACCGTACACGGTCGTACGACAGACCACTCCTAGTAACTACGAGCTGCGGCTGGGACGAACGGTTAAAACCGAAATCGTTCATGTGGAACGTATGAAACCGTTCGTCGATTGCGTTAGCATTACGCCGCCGGAACGAGAAGCTGCCGTTGGGAGCTCATCAGGAGTCCGTAAACCTGAACCGAGAGGAGTGAATCGGAACTCTCCGGCTGACACTCCTGCTGCACGTGATGGGCCGTCACATGCTACAGCCATCGCACCCGAAGGCGTCGGCCTTCGACGCTCTACGAGAATACGGGCACCGAGGAAAACATTCTTACTGGCTTTCCCGTTGATGTTTTTACTTACCGTATTGTCAGGTCCGGGTCCGGTAGCTGCCAGCGAAATCGTCGCCTATCAAGGGGTGATCTTCAAGTCGGAAGGAGACTTAGCCTTTTCCGACTCGGAGTGGGTCGTAGTGACAGATTTTACGTTTGATCCAGTCGATCAAGTGGTAAAATCGTTATACGAGTGGTTAGACATTCGAGTGAATGCCATGTCCGATCACTACGACGGAGTTAAATCACAGTTTAAACAGGCATTGCAACAACATGTGAAAGAACGGGCACAAGAAGAATTGTTGAAATTACGGAAGGTTCATCAGCGCTGGAATGAACTAAAAACAGCCGTCGGTGGGCAAGAGGCCAGAGTGAAACGTGGCCTAGTGAATGGAGGAGGTCGACTTCTTAACTGGCTTTTTGGGGTCTATACCCAAGAAGATCTTGAACACGTGAATGGCCGGATCAATAAGCTTTCGACGGAGACAACATCCATTGTGCATGCCCTGGAAGTTCATGCTTCTCTCATTAACGAGACGCTGTGGGATACTAAGGCAAGTGGCGACGCCGTAGCCGAGCTACAGATAGCTTTTGCAAAAATTGAACGAGAAGCCTGGAAAATGGACAACAAAATGGACGGGGGGGGGTGAAAGAGATCGAAAGGCAATGGATTGCTACCACGAAAGTTGGAGATGCGTTCCGTCAAATTGGGTCCGCCGTGGGATGGATCGAAGAGGTGATGGATAACTTTGCCGTTGGATTGGCTGCTATGGCTATGGAACGTCTACCAGCTACCCTTCTTCCCCCGCAAGTTCAAGCCGCCCTGAAAGAAATTAAATCTGTGCTGCCGTCAGGATGGTCCTTGAGTCCATCCATTCAGAAGGGCGATGTCTGGAAGGTGTACACTGAAGCTAAAGTAGTCGTGGCTGCGGTTAATAATGGTCTTAGAATTTTTATTCATTTACCTGTTTTTGAGTTTCCTTTTCGTTTTACACTCTATAAAGTAATCAGTTTGCCGCGCCCTATAGACAATGCCACACAACGTGCACAATTTTATCCTCTTCCACCATTTCTTGCAGTAGCAACTGATAGACAAGCCTTTGTAGAGTTATCAGCAGACGATGCATTTCGTTGTTTAATGTCACCGGCTTTAATTTGTCCGATAAGTTGCGCTATTAATCGGAAACACAGGGAACCCGGGTGTGCAATGTCTTTGTTTGTAAAGGACGAGGCCCTTGGTCGCACCCAGTGCACGACTCATGTTTCACCTTGGCTTGGCCAACAAACTGTATATCTAGGCCATAGGAGGTGGGGTTATTCAACTACTGAAGATACAAAAATAACAATAACTTGCCCGCAAAGTCGTGAAAAGGTTAACACTTTAATTAGAAGAAAACCTTTTGATGTCTTTGAAGTTCCAATGTCGTGTACCGCACACCTGGATAATTGGATTTTTCAAGCAAGCCTTAGGAAGAATGTCAAGTATGCACTGAACAACGCGTCACTGCCGTCGCTCACTGAGCTTGAAAAAGTAGGGCAAGTTTTGAAAGCGCCCGAGGCTAGTGAGACTATACTAGAAAGGGAGGGGGGGACAAGAACCCAGAAAAGCCAGCCGATACTGACGCGCCGTGCGATGATTCAAGGTCGCGTAGCCCTCATGGGGGAACATCTGCGTATCATTGAGGAAGAAGAGAAAGCTAGATTGGGCGCGGGGCAACCCGAAACAGTTCGGTACCCGTTTGAATTAGTAGCAGTTATAGCGATTTTATTCTTTGGTTTGGGAGCAAATCTGTTCGTTTATTTGCGTCAAACCGGGGCAACCATAAAAGCCTTGACTCAACGCATAGTCGAATTGGAAGGTCGGTTGACTATTCCTGAGGCCGAGGTTGAAGAGCGTTTATAACTGTTACCCGACCCGTTGTATTTGTTTTGTTTTTCTCTTTCTCTCTCCCCTATTTTGTTAGAAATTATTCGAATTGCTGAAATTATTTTGGTGTTTCTTGTGTAACTTTTCTTTTTCTTCTCAATAGCTATTTGTAGCTGTTATTTTGTTTCATGCTTGTTTTATTGGTAATTTGGTTTTTTTTAATGTTTTGCATTAATGTCCATTGGTCCGACCAGTAACCCATCTAGCATTTGTTGTGAAATTTGTTTACATTGAATTTTGCATTCATTGGTTTTCATTTACTTTTGGCTGAAAATTGTTTCTTTGCCCTGATTTTTTTTTTGCCGAAAAAATTGCTCGTGTCTCTTCTGTTTTGGGGTTTATGTTTATTTTTTCTCCTTGTTCTTCGTCGTCATAGTGCGATCGGGACGAGTCGCAGGCTGAAGGGGGGGATGTAGCGTTCACGCATCATTGTAAGAAAACTCTCGCCATCGGTTATAACTGTAACGGATAGACAAACGACCGACGGAAGTTTCATTCGAGTGTCATCCGATAGCTGATGCATCGGATTCGCCGACTGACCCTTTCCCACGCCTAAAAGACTATAAATGGGACTGTAGTGTAGACCTTCGTGGTCAGTAGTTAGATAGAACAGTTATGTTTACTTTGTGTAGTGTTTGAGTGTTGAAGAGATTGAATACACCGATATTGATTCACCGAACCCATCGGCGATAACTCGTTACAATATAACTATACCCGAAAGCAGACTTAACACGAGCGACGTTCGAAAATGAGTGCGCTTCTGAGATTCACTCGAATTTCCATGAGCGATGAGCTATTGCGCTGGAAATGAGCGGTAAAATATGGCAAAATGAGCGATAGCTCGTCGTTGACAAAGCCATCTAGCGGTAAAATTAACACTTCATTGTTAAACAGTAAATGTTGTCTGCTGTTTTAAGGGCGGGCACACTTCACACATGTGAGTGAAATATATGCCGTATTTCAACGTTATTGAAATAGATGAACAAATGAGTGATGGTGAACCTAACGATTTGGATTTTTTATACCATGCCATTTTTTCGTCAGATTTTTGTTGTTGCATGAAAAAAATTTTCTCAGGGGCTCGCTATGCCTACTGTTGTGTTTCAGGAGCCGTAAGCCGGCAAGTGTATTCTGCTCACACGAGAACAATCAGCCTGCACCATAAGAGAACTCAAAACCAACTGTTGTTCCCCGAGATCGACCAGCTTGCCCTCCCCACACTAGCGCATGGGGTGACACCTATCTGTCACCTCCGAACCCACGTTCCGTACGTAACACCTACCGTGTAAACATTTTCCGTTGGGTGAGAAAATCAGCAAAAATTTATGGGTGCCACATAAAAAATACTAGGGGGAAATGACATGGTATAAAAAATCCAGTTTTTTTACAATGTTGCTTACCTGTGTCTGGTATCTAACGACTAAAAATTGTATAACATTTTACGTATTTTTTTAGGTAGGAAATTTTTAAAAAATAGGGCGTAGTGCCATACGAAAACAGGGGAAAATTTTATGTTTTTATATTTTTATACTGATATGCCCACTGGCAGCCGTAAGTTCGAACATTTTGAAAAAAATTTTTTTGTCAGGTCGCTTATTCATTTACAAGCTCCAAAAATAAATTTCAAAACCTTAAGGATATTTTAAAAACAAATTTTGCCAAACTGCGCAAGACATCCATCGCTATACGAACCCGTGCTAAAATGGCCCTAAAACGTGCGGTGTTCGGATAATTGTGGCACATACTGTATCTAGTTTTTTTCCGTGCAATGGAAAATATCACCTCTGAATTCATGATCACTAGTATCACTACGGAAACAACCACCGATAATGGAAGTAATTTTCTCAAGTCCTTTGATCTTCCGGTTGAAAGGCCTCCGACGATTTTGAAGAGCAAATTCTGTATTTGAGTGAAGGCGTTGGGGACGTCAGTCAGTTAAACAGATTCCCCAAAATCAAATAAATTTACATGTAAATAGATATTATGAAAACTAATTATATAATTCCTAATGTTGTGTTTGAATTATTTTTAAGCAGAGAACGAAACTCGTCCCTTCCCTCTTCAGCCACCTGTAAACGCCTTTTCAGCACTGCTGGTCTCATTTACACTATTGAAAGGTCACTTCTCTCTAACAGTAACTTTGATAAGTTCACATTCATGATACTAAATTGAAATGTGTGTAACAACTAGAAAATGAAACCATCAACAACATTGATCTGTCAAATTGCTGTGATGAAGTGTGTGGAACTAAACGAAAAGAAAAGTAATTTTGTATAGCTTTTATTAAGATTTATGATGATTTTGATGACATTTTTTTGGGTGAGTTTGTTAGTGTGAGCGCGAGCTATAGCTCTTTTGATTTTTAGCGAGCGAAGGAGCGAGCGACGCTCGTGAGTCGGCGATCTATTGTTTAGTCTGCCGGAAAGTCTTTTTATCGCTATAAATTACATTTCACCCCACCATTCAGCAGTAAAATTGTGGTAATCAAGCGCAAATTAAAGCCGATTCTCCGCATACCTTTAGGTTAAGACAAACGTTCTTGTCACGCGTATCGGATAGAGATTTATCTCCTTCATTCACTGGATCGCTGTTTGCTTGTCAATGTTAACGGCAGTGGTGTCTGCATTAGAAACCATCAGGAAATGTTGAAACTAAATGGCCACCAAGGTTGAAAAAGTGTTCGGCCCCGATTACCTGCAACCCGGCTTACTAATGGAAGATACTGTTGCAAATCTGAATTTTACGTTTATTGCGCCAGTATCTCGCGGTACTCAGCCGGGTTGCAGGTAACTGAGGTAAAGCCAAAATTGTAACTGATTTATTAAAAAATATGCCTGCTATTTCCCTAGAGGTTGTGATTGGTTGGTTTCCAACAGCAGTGAAGAGACGTTGACCTTCCAGTGCGGTAGTTTTTTTGGCCTTCCCGATCCTTTTTCACATTTAACGGCTTGGGTTTCGGCAAAATGATTTTTCCAGAGCACTACGTTAGCCCTGTTGCAGCCTAATTGTCAAAAAATGTGATTTATTGAGTTCCCTGATAGGCCTAACGATACCACAGAGCTTCTTGCTGCTACAGTTAATTTTTTGCGCTATTTTGGCGAAACATTTTATTGAACTGAATCATTTTTATAAGCCAATCCCCTCTTTCATACCAATTATTAGCATAAGAACAAACATTAGAACAAGCTGCGCGTATGCCATTATTTATAAAGTTAGTAACCCAAGAATGAGACTTCCTGAAGTCTGTCTCTCGTAGCCCAATAGAAAGAAAATTTGTAGTAGTTTGAAAAAATTCTTCACTATTCCAGGCGGCAATTTTTCCCACCCCTTAGTGATGTAAGGATTCCAGCTCATACATGAATGTCTCGATTCCATGACAATTTCTACTGTTGCTGAATCTTACAGTATTCCAACACTCGGCCAAAAATTTGATGTAATTGTACTACTCGTTAATAGGGTTTTTTTTTTAAAGAGTAGTCGGATTATTATGGAACATACTGTACTTATACACTGTACCTCCCAACTTGGTCTCCGTCACCTACGCCAAACCCAAACGGTTGGCTCTGGGATATGAGCTAGATATCGAAGCCTCTTCATTCCCAAGTCCCTCTTCTCCTTTGGCTGAATTGTATATCTACACTTAAAAGCTTTTTTTAGCTTTTTCGCACTTATTTAGCAATACAAAATTTGTGTATGTTTTCCTTCACTTAGAATACACTTAAGAAATGAAAAAAAATGTTAGCACCTGGTTTTTTTACGAATTAAATAATTAATTAGGTATTGAGTAGTAAGGCAATTTTGTTATTATTTAATTAATGAAATTCTTTATCATCTAACGAATATTATTTAGATTTAATGATTGGTTTCACCATCTTAAAATTTTATTTCAGGTACAGCTTCAGATTTATGTTCAATGTATTGGCGTTTCCAATACACACACAATTGTGAACGTGATATAACGGGATTGTGAATCGTTCCGTGGAGCCACAGCTTTATAAAAATGGAGGGGCTAGGCGTTTTGAAGGATTTTGTTGGAGAAGAATATTGTTTTTGAAAAATCGGCTTGTAGGACGCCTACCTTACCATTCCTCTCCACCATGACGACCAGCAATTTCTCCAGAGAGTGGTGGGGTAGAGTATATAAGTTTTTGTCATTGTACCTTGGGCTCGTTTCAGCTCCGTGGGCGTTTACTGAGGTACTAAAGCCGATAGTCCTTTTTTTCTGAAGTAAGGGATGAGACTGATAATTTACCTAAACGATATCTCCTTTTTTAATCACTCAAAGAAAGGGGTTGAACCACATTTTTTTATGGTGGCTCAAATCTTAAACTTGCTGGTTTTCATCAATTTTGAAAAATTGGTTGAAAAGGAACAAAGGTAATTGAATACTTAGGATTGATAATCAATTCCGAGAAATTGCGTTAATCGCTGTTGTATAGGAAAGTAGAGAAAATTGCAAGGCCGTGTAACAGAGCACAATTTAGTCGATTCAGTTCCCACAAGCTTACTTTAGGGCGCCCCTACAGTTCTATATTGAGCACGCAAGTTGGTTGCAGGAAGACCTACAGTCTATGGTAATTTTGAATGAAGAGTCCCATCAACATTTGTTGAAGTGGAAGGCTTAACTGGCAAAATGTAATGGGAGATCGATGTCAGTCAACAGCTCAGATTTTACCATCTATTTGGTTGCTTCGCTTGCTTGTTGGGGAGCAACACTGAATAGCGCATCGGCAATGGACATGTAGACGGGAAAAAACAGAGATTGGCATATTAACAGACTAGAGTTGCTGGCAGCATTATTTGCTCTTAAGTCGTTTACTGCTAGAGCATCCAACGTACAGTCCCTTCCGAAAATAATAAAAAAATTTTGTTTTTTTCAAAGTTAAGATATAATATTATATATTTTGCATACTCAATTATTGGTTGCAATTACAGTGTTGTATGGTAGGAGAGACCTGACCCATATTGGAAACTGTACCAGGTTAGTGGATTTTAAAATAGTAGAATTTATTTTTTGATATGTGATTAGAATTAGTGTAAACTTAAATTATGTATAATTTCATTTATATCCTATGGTTATTTCTTCAGTTATTGAAAAAAAAATATAATAATTGGGGTAAAAATTAGAAAAATTTTTCCCCGTTGAATTTAGCGTAGTGTCCAATAGACCTGTGTCGGATGCTGAGTTGCAAAGTTTCAGAATGGCTCGGTGATGTCGGTCTTCTCGTGCCTATAGGAAGAAAAGTGGTTTTTAAATTATTATATTGTAACGGGCAAATCCAGAACTAGAATCCGTTTTATTGAAGCACGGCTACACGACACATAAAACAACTCAACAAGGGAAACACTCCACAACAAAGAAGACTAAACTTATCTAAGGCGCGTTTTGGCGTCTACCTGGTTGATCAGGAATGAGGTTGAGTTGCGATCAACCGCATTTTTGTGTCAACCTGGTTGAACTGAACCAATGTTTTGACGACAACTGATATTTCCCCCCTTGGTTGAGGTTCAACTTCAACCGCCAGTCTATATGGCCGAGTTTTACCATGGTCCTAGAGCATGGTAGAACCAGAACCGAAGCAGACGACCCAACCCCTTTTTCTTTGCCGAATACAATTGTTATATGGCAACAAAGCATTCACGAATAATTAAAAAAAACTAGCAGACGTTATTTTTTTTTCATTTTCCCTTGTCCACAATTTTTCTTGATGACTGGCGGAAAAAAATAGAAGGGGTAAAATTAGGAACAAGAAAATAAAAGAATTAACAAAACTTTCCAACCTGATGCAGTAATCAGTTCGGCACACTGAATCGAGAATCGACAGCGTATAAATTATAAAATTAATAAATATTGACAGCACATAGCAGAAAACCTAAGATAGAGAGAAGGGGAGAGGGGACACCACTGCCACATTTTATGAAAATTGTGGTTTTCGCCGAATAATGAAGTGGTGGGCGTGACTTCGGCTCAACTTTCATTTTGGTGTCAACTGAAATGTAAACTTGGTTAGTCCGACTTCGACCAACCGAGTTGATCTAAAATCCATTTTGGTGTCAACCTTATGGTTGAGTTCAACTCAACCAGGTAGACGCCAAAACGCGCCTCTAATATGCATGAACCGTAAACGTCGGTCAGGCAGACGCACGACTTAGGGACTAACTCTCTCATTGTTTTTCGACTCCTCTACTTATATCCTAATAATGGTAGGATGTTCCTGACTTTTAAATGAATTCTAGACTACTTTCCCTGATAACTACTCTTATCTATTCAATGATGGGGCGTCTTTCTATATCTCGCAGTCGGGGTAGCAATCTTGCTGGGCTGTTTTTTGGGGCAATGTTCCCTTATCCGCTACATCCCCCCTCTCAACCTGCGAATCGCCCCAATCGCACCGCCTGCCCCAGTTAGCCCAATAAAACAGCTAAACATAACCATAACCATATTTGACAATGCCAATCACACAAAAGGTTATTATATGGAAAAGAATAAGGTTTCTTCAGAAAGCGATCCTAGGGCAAGGCTTATACGCACTCTTCTACTTCCAATGCATGCGATTCCAATCGCTTTTCCAGTTCATCACTTGTTCCTTTAAACCTGATAACGAAGATTGATTTTGGCGCTTAACAAAAATAACAGTAGAGCAAAGCTGGAAAACAGCACGGCTACGACTGCGATAATTTCGACGGGATAACGAAAAACCCCATGGCGATTGCTGCTTCGTCTTGTTTTTTCATCTTCTTCTATGATGCGCAGATGTTTTCCCATGAGCGTCACACGGCTTTGAGTCGTAACATGACGCGATATCCGCGGTTTATTTTTCCAATTTTTCATCTTTGGCTCCATGGCTGGTTCAATTTCCTTAGAATTCGGCTCTTGTGGAACTTTTCCTACTTCCTCCAACTCCGCTAGAGGAGGAAGTGATTCGTTGTTTAACGAATGTCTGACGTTTTTCTTAAGGCTTGCTTTAAAAATCCAGTCGTCTGTGTGAGCGGTGCAAGCCATTGGCACTTTAAACACATCATACGGCTCTCGCTTGATCAGTGTGCTGGTTTTTCCTCGACCGTCGAATAGCCCCACCAGCGGTGTCCCAAATACACCGTTTGTTGGACTGTCCATTGTGCTAAGCGCATAGAGCATTGAGTACGGCTCTTCTTATCGTCTTTCAGGAATAAGGCCATAGCGCAGCTAGATTCCTGATTATTCCTGTTTATCGCCCGAC
Source organism: Daphnia magna (assembly GCF_020631705.1). Lineage (NCBI taxonomy): Eukaryota > Metazoa > Arthropoda > Branchiopoda > Diplostraca > Daphniidae > Daphnia > Daphnia magna. The sequence goes on along the minus strand of NC_059189.1, from coordinate 6,489,639 downwards.
TGATGGGACAAATGGACGTCGTTGATGACAAGCAGCGGGACGAGTCGGGTGCCGTTAATTTCACGAACGCCTGATGATCGCTTGCAATGGCCAGAGAGGAGAGGAGTGGATGGAATTGTGCCCCTTGCGTTGAGTTGTTTACAAGGGGTGGTAAGCTTATTACTTCGTACAGTGTGAAGCTCAATGGAAATTCAAACACTGGGAGATGAATAAAAATTCTTAACACATTATTTATCGCTGCCCCAATCACTTTTGCTTCTTTGTAAACATTCCATGTGTCACCCGCCTGGACTGATGGGCTTAACAACCATCCTGCCGGCAGGATCGCCTTAATGTCTCTCAGTACTGCTTGCACTTCCTAAATAGCACACTTTTGCCGTCGGATGTCCGATTCATAGCCGAACATCCGTTTGGTATCCATGTACTCTATCAGTAGTTCTAGGGATGTCCGTAGGATAGTAACAATTGAAGTGCAAATGGATGTTCAAAAATTTGATTCTAAGGACGCCAATCCAACAGCAAAGAAGATTTTTAATGTTTTGTTTTTGAATGACAAAATAAATTTTGTTTAAAACTACGGGGGACTTCAATTTTCCACCACAACGTGCTTGGATTGGCATACGGAAGGACTAGCTTGGATTTGGGGGGGTTTGGTTGGGGTTTCAGACAAACACTTGGCTTTTAATAAAATTTTTGAAAAAATAAAAAAACACATTTTTTACTGAGGAGTTAGGTTTTACCATTTTATTTACATTTTTTATATCGATGTGCTCGATAATTTGTATGACCGATTCGTAGTGTAACAAGAACAGCAAAATATAAATAATAGAATGAAAATAATACAAGTCTATGCAAGTTTTAAAAATTGTACTAAGCATATAATTATACAGTCATGCGTGCAAGTTTCTTTAGCAGGCAAATGGGTCTATATCCTTTCATTTTGTTTGGACGGAAGGGATACTATGGTGCCTACCATACCCTCGTTTTCTTTCCATTCTTCTCTTCCTCTACGTTTCAGTCAATTTTCCTACTTTTAATGTTGCACCTTTTTCGCGGGTTGCAAAGAAAGAGAAATAGGAATAGCATAAAGGGGTACGGTAGGCACCAAACTATCCCCTCCATAAAAAATAAATAGAAGGATATAGACCCATTTGCCTGCTAAAGAAACTTCCACGTATGACTGTTTAAGACAGCTGCTGGGCATCGCCAGCAGCAAACATTTCAAAAGGATTTCACAATATTTAGATTTGGTAACAAAATATAATTAAAATGAATGTGAATGGGATGGCAAAATAATCAGAGTATCCGACTACGACGCGGGAGACCCGGGTCCGAATCCTGACTCGGGTGTGTTCATTTTCCTTATAATGTCTTATTTATAGCCAAAACAAGTCCTTTCGGATGTTCTTAGAATGTCCGATGGCATCTTCCCGGCACGTCTTGTAATATGCAATCGATACCCGATGGATATCCGGTTCGGAAATCGGGCAGTTCCACGGATATCCGTTGGATATCCCCCTTATCCGTGTTGGATGAACTGCGGATGTCCGTGGGACCGACCTGTGCTATGTGGGTCTTAGAGGTGGGAAAAGCGATGCCGGAAGTCTTTTCAGAGCCATTGTAGCCAGACCAATCGCGACGTTTACGATCGACTATCCAGGCGATCGCAGACTCGATTTTTCGGAAGGCATTTTCGACATAAACGGCAACCAACCTCGGTCTCTCGATTTCATGGGTTATCCCGCCGATCTTTTGGTCTATCTCTTTGGCTTCATTCTCCACCTGAGCAAACACGGTCTGCAGTTCGACTACGTTGTCTGCCACGGCCTTGTTTTCCCACAGCGTCTCGTTGATAAGTGAAACATGCACTTCCATTGCGTGCACGATTGGCGTTGTTTCGGATGATAATTCTCTATGTGGTCGTTAACATGTTCCAGATCTTCTTGGGTGGACACTCCGAAGAGCCAATTCAGAATTTTTCCTCCACAGTCGACTAGGGTTCTTTTTGCTCTTGCTCCTTCCGAACTGAACGCTGAGTCCGGATCTGCATTCAGGGTGCTGTCAATGGGAAGGACGGCTTCTCTCCCGTACACGAGATAAAATGGAGTCTTTCCCGTGCTCTCTTGTCGACTGGTGTTGTATGCAAACGTTACAAAAGATAGCGATTCGTCCCAGTCACGATGGTTAGAGCTAACATTTATCGACAGCATATCTGCCAACATATGGGTGAGGCGCTCTACCAATCCGTTTGCTTGAGGTCTATACGCCGTAGTGGTCGGATGATTGGTCTCCAGGGCTCATAGCACTTTCTACGTGACTTCCGCGATGAAGCCACTATCGGTATTCAGCTGTTGGGAGTACCATGCCGGAGCAGCACTGCCTTGACTAAGACGTCGGCCACTTCAACTGCATCTGTTGTGGGTAGCGCCCAGCGTTTCGGCCCATTTCATTACGTAGTCAACAGCCACGACTATGTGTCTATTTCCAACTTTTGGTAGGGGGAAGGGGACCAGGATATCCATCCTGATCCTCTCGAACGGTTGTTCCGCCCGCTTGATTTCCATGAATCTGGGTGGACGCTGGTACACCGGCTTTCTTGACAAGCACTCTCTGCACTCCCGAACGAATTAACGCACATCCTCCTTCATTTCTTCCCCGTAGTATCGAGCGCGTATTTTCGCTAGGGTGCGCGTCGTACCTAGATTGCCCGCCGTGATGTCGGGATGACACGATCGCATGATCTCGTCTTTGAAGGAATTAGGCACGCACAGTCTTAGTAAACAACCAAGCACCATACTGTCTAGGGTGCTTTCCCTTTTCTAGGGCGGTAAAAAGATGTCCCCACTGCTCCCGCTGTGCCCACTGTAGCTCTATCTTCCTATCGGCATCTATACTCAAAGCGGCTAACACACAGTGCATTTCTTTGACTAGTTCTGTCGCAGCACCTATTGGATAGCGTGAGAAGGTGTCCACGTCGGATTGCAGTCTCCCACTATTATGAGAAATTCTTAGCAGGAACTCTTGTAGTTGGAGGCTCCAACGAGCCAAACGGCCTGCTAGGTTCTTTTTGGTCAGCAACAAGCACAAAGCGTGGTAATCCGTTACTACCAGGGTCTCCATTTTCCAGATATAGTTTCAGAATATCTTTACTGCCCACACCAAGGCGAGATACTCCTTCTCAGTGATAGAGTAGTTTGCTTTACTTTTGAACAGAAGACGGCTTGCAAAAGCAAGCGGCCTCTCGACGTTGTCCACGCGCTGCAGCAGTCTGGATCCCAAGCCGTAGTCACACGTGTCCGGGTGTGTTTCGAATGGCCTGGAGAAATCCGGGTATGCTAGCGTAGCGGCTCTCACCAATGCCTGTTTCAGATACTCGAAACTGTCTTCTTGGGGTTTATCCCACACGAAGCAGCCAGCTTTCTTGAACAAGTCCGTCAATGGTTTGGCGACTTGCGCAAACTGTGGAATGAATCTTCTATAATAGGAGCATAATCCCACGAAACTGCGTACGCATTTGAGTTGTTCGTTGGGCTTGACCAATGTTGTGGGAGATGGGAAGTTTTCAACAGGCCAAATTTTCTCCGGGTCGGGACGAATACCTTCGCCCCTAATCACCGGGCCCAGTGCCTTTACTTCTCGGGCCCCGAACTGACACTTCACTAACTTGATCTTTAATCCCACCACTTACAGTGACTTTAGTACCTGCCGCACTCGTTGAAGATGCTCGTCAACTCCCGCAGCGTAGATGACGATGTCGTCGAGGTAGACAGGGCAGATGGTCCACCGAAGTCCAGCTAAGACAAGATCCATCATCCACTAGAATGTACCAGGTGAGGAGGCTAAACCGAAGGGCATTACTAAGAATTGGTAGAGGACACCGGGAGTCACAAGGGCTGTCTTGACCTTTGCATCCTCTTGCATGGGTACTTTCCAGTACCCACTTTCCAGATCAATTGTAGAGAAGACACAGGTGTTGCCCATCCGGGACAACGTTTCTTCGATCCTCGGCAAAGGATAAACGTCTTTGTCCGAGATGGCATTCAACCGGTGGTAGTCGACGCAAAATCGCCAACTACCATCTTTTTTCTTCACCAGTACGACTGGCGACGTCCCGGGGCTGCTTGATGACTCAATCATGCCTTTCTCCAACATCTCATCCTTGTCGTTGAACGGTCCTTTAGTGCAAAACAGGTGTCGAATTCCTGGAGAAGGTCCACCAGATTTTCGTCGTCCGACGGGGGAAGATTCTGGGTGACTTGAGCCCGAAAAACTTGACGCGGGATGCGCCAGCTATCTTGCGTAGAAGCCGGAGCAAAACCCTCACTGTCTACCGTCACCGCCATTAAACTCTCTGCCACCACCTGTTCTCTTCTTCATCTTGGTTCCGCTTCTTCGATCCCCACCACCGACGAGTCCACGGCCTCGACCTGGTCCAACACGGTTTCTTCCCGCAGGTAGGTCCGGACTACGCGAACCTTTCGACCAATCTTCGCTTTCCCCTTCTTCGATAGTTGTTTCTGCTCCAACCGCGGTTTCCTCCCACGGATTAGCCGGTTCGACCACGGACTCTTCCCCTAGTCCACTGTCCCTTGGTTTCTGTTGAAGCAGAAGCTTCCGGTAGTTGCACGTTGGGTTCGTCTTCGGGTCGGTGCTTTCGATCGGGTTCAAGGATTCACTCCCTTGGTGCGGGTTTGAATGGCCAATCTCTCGAGACACCTCGCGTTTCCACCTCGCGTTATGGTAAAACATTCGGTCTCGCTCCTGCGTCGCTTACTTTCTTACCGAGTGATCCTACCTCACTCACAGGCCACCCTTCTATTCCCTGAATTCGCTTTCTCTGTCGAAGTTGACCAGTATTCATCTACCTTCCATATTCTTCAACTGAACGGACCTTTTCGGTAGGCCTAAATTTGTCAGTGACTCTTGGAAAAGGGATAATTTCGTTCAAGATTGTGGTCCTATGCCCGAGCAGTTTAAGATACAAATACCCGCTGGTCTCAATTCCCAAGGACCTCCAAATAGTACCTGCCTCTTAGTTTTTCCGCTTAACTCTGTCTACCGACACAATTCGTCTAATCTCAATATTAGAAAGGCCTACCCCTACATCTCCACCATGTAACGGGCACATCCCGAACTAGAATCCGTTGTATTGAAGCACGGCTACACGACACATAAAAAAACTCAACAAAGGAAACACTCCACAACAAAGAAGACTAAACTTCTCTAAGATACACGTACCGTAAACGTCGATCAGGGAGACGCACGACTTAGGGACTAACTCTCTCATTGTTTTTTGACTCCTCTACTTATTTATAATAATTGTGGGATGTCTCTGATTTTTAAATGAATTCTAGATTTCTTTCCCGGATAAATACTCTTATATATTGTAGGATGGGGCATCTTTCTATATCTCGCAGTCGGGTTAGCAACTTTGCAGGGCAGTTTTATGGGGCAATGTTACCTTATCCGCTATAATATATACTTGTAGTAGGTAAAAAAACGAAATGTTCTACAGAAATGTGCCCCATAGTAATAGCAATTTAGTTTTAAAATGTTCATTTGGAAATAACCTCTATTTTATTTACTATAATTAATTAAAGAACAGTTTTCCAATCAGCTGACTAGTTGTTTACATTTATTTTGATGAGTTTTGGCCAGTTCATTGGATTTGGGGCCAACAAATCCCTCAAATTCAGATCAAATCCGAAAACTTTGAGAATTTTGATTAGATTTTCGATTTTGGGAAAAACAGTGATTTGATTTGGACTTGACGCAAATCGTCGGTAAAATCAAATCAATTTCAAATCCAAATCATTAAGAGTAGCTAAACCAGTGGCAACCAGAGGTCCAACTTCCCTGACGCCTTCCGCTCGGCAGTTTTTCCACATTTTATTACTCATTCCTTTTTTCAATAAAAATTAGTTTGACGCGAGAGTGTTTGTAACCAGCCACGATTGTGTGTAACATTGAATATATCGTTGATTAGGTGGTTTATTAAAATACATTTTATATTGTACTATACTATGATCTTCTCTGCATGCTTCTCTGCTCAGGTATAAATATTTAATTCCTATTACTATTTCCTACTCGGTATTATATGTTCTCCTTTTCATTAGATTGGCACTACGTGAACGTGATATCGTGAACGTGATTGAGTAGTATAAGTCCATTTAGGTTAAAAGTGTATAATTCCTGTTTATACTCCATGTTTCAACGCGTAATAAGTTTTCCTTTTTAGATTAGTTAGGTCTACAAGTTATGTTTCTTTCTGTGCACATGGTGTTACTGCGAAACAATTTTAAATTTTTATTGCAACTTATTAGCCAGGTCTAGTTCTGTAGTTCAGATCATTAAGGTAATACTTGAACGACTAATATTGTAGAGATGTAAATTCATCAATCCTTCTTAAACTGACATTTTAAATGAGTACAAGAGGAAACAAAAACGGATCACGAGGTGGTGGTGGTTCACGAGGACGTGGAAGCTTACAAGGACGTGGAAGCTCAGGCAATGGGCCTACCATTCGTTCTACAAATGTTACTAATACTGCTCTTGCTCAAGACTTTTCTCAAGAAGATAAGAACATGTACGATAACCTGAAGAAAAAGATAACGAGCTACTTAATGGAAGTATGGAAACGGAAGATATGCAATCAGACCAAGAAACTGCACAACTACCTTCCACGTCCAAGTTACCAGAAGGTGCGCATTCAATCCCGATTTTTTGAACTTAGAAAATGGCCAGAATGGAGGAAAACCGGTTGGACAGATTGACATACATCATCGGGTAAAGTATTTGCTAATTGCAAGTTCTTCAGTTCTGGTGGCTATCATTCTGGAAACAGAGACTCGTTTTCAAACTTCTTAAGAAATATCAAAAGGAATCATGTTGAGGAATACAGCAACATTTTTACCAAAGTGTCTCCAAAATCCAGTCTCAACCAATCATCGATGATATTGTTTGTTTTTAACGGAAAGAAAACTTCAAATGCCAAAAAAGAACAATTTATAAATTGGTTACGTTAATGGTCTGTAAGCACAACCTACCACTTATGATTTTACAGCGAGAGGGGTTTTGGCATTTAATGGCCGCTGCAGTTCCCAATTACAAATTTCCTTGTTAGGAAAGAATGCAAAAAATTCCCAATTCCTAACCTGAACCTTTTAAGGAAGTACTCAGAATAAACTTGTTTGTTTCTTACTTTGTTTTATTTTTTTTATTTTGATTTGATTTCCAGGATTTGACAAAAATAAATCAATTTATGATTGATTTGGATTTGAATTTTCTTCATTTGATTTGATTGGAAATTCTTAGAGTTTTTACAAAATGATTTGATTTGGATTTGGAAATCGTTGAAATGATTTGGATCTGCCAAATCCGGCAAAATTCACCAAATCCAATATTGCCTCCAATTAATTCCCTTAGAACGTGTGCTTTATGAAAAAATTGTTTTATAGATAAACGCGAAATTTTTTAAAATATACAACTATTATTCAACTTTTTATCAAGGAATAAACACTGATATCCAGCATCACACTCAGAATCCCTACAGATACGCCATTGGTAACGACAAAATATTGTACAGGCAGCTAGAAATTAACCTAAATTCCATGCAATTAAATTTTCTCGACCTTGAATGTAGACTTTTTTTGGACCCAGCCTTGAATATTGAAATACGCCCCTTTTACTATTCTTTTAAAGACTTTTTTCGGCTCTTGCCCAACACAGTCATAGTTTGAAATCCTATCCTAAGATTACAAACAAGTGAAAATGTCAGATTCCGAGTCTAATTCAAGTAGTAATTCCGATTTCAGTTCAGGAGCCGTATTCCGAATAGGGACTCAATTTTAAAGTTAACTAACTAGATCAGTCATCCACAGCAGACTTTTTGAAGTAAGCTTAAATGTGAACTTGACTTTGTAGTTCTAATCAAATTCCGACGGGATATTTTCAAATATTTTAGGCATACTTTGTACAGTAAATAGAAAGAGAAGTACACTATTTAGCCAAGTAGGAGGGACGTATTAAAATTTTCTGACATAAACGTCGTCTGTATGAAAACAAAACTTGTGTGTAAACAAAAGTGTTTATAAACGGCGAAAAATAAGACAGATGGAAATTCTTATTGAAGAAATAATTATTCGAAAGGTAAGTTTTTTCAAAAACTATTGTCCCAACAAAATTGTAATCATTATTTTTAAATATAGTTACGTGATTAGCAAATTCATTGCTACAGTAACCAAAAAACGCCTACAAAAAGCTTGGGAGGAAGTGTTAGAAGAAATAAATCTTTCGTGCTCTCATGACAAGCCAAAAAATGGCGCAGAAATGAAAAAGAAACGGAATAATTTGAAGAATGCTGCCAAACTAAACATAGCTCAACACAAGAAATCTTTGACTGATACAGGTAAAAAAATATTGTCTTTGTTTCACTTCTATAATTTTATTAAATTCTGTCTTTATTGAGGTGGAGGTGTAGAACATGTTATGAAGCCAATACATACTAAGATGTATTAGCATAGTTTTGAAAAAAAATTTTTTTTTTTAAATATGATTCAGGTGGTTACAGCTACAAGTTTTTCTCGTAAGTTTTACAATAATTCATGTATTATTAACTGCACATAACTTGTTAGGGAGGTGTGGAAAGTAAAACTGGTTATGGTTTGCCATCCCGTACTTTTCCGAAAACCAAGAGACATCGACCGAACGTGAACTAACAGTTAATAGGGATGATTATATTCCTGGGACAAGTTTTGAATTCATAACCCTTGCGTAATTTAATTTTATTCTAATTTTTTTATTTTGAAATATCAAAATCGTTTCTTTTTGGTTTATTAAGAGCTGTACAAACATTAGCACCTGACAGTAGTGAAAATGATATTGAAGTGGGAGACATTAAAAGAGACATATCTAATAAGAATTGCAACCACACTTCAACTGAACTTGTAGTTTAAACAACTTCTCGTGACTCTTTAAATGCTGATGACGAAGCAAGCCATTTTCTTATTTCTCCGAATTCTAGTGCTGTTGGTACAACTCGAACACCAGCACCCAACACCTGGCTATTGAAATCATCGTGTTCCGACACCAAGCCCTTCACACCTTTGTACACCATTTGACCATAATAATCTTGATTGGTGCTTCTAAACATTTCTTAACAGCTCGTTTTGATTTTCTTGTCGCAGTGATGAATGCAAGAAACATGAGAAATGATCCAATGCTAGATAGTGAGATACCAGTTGATCTATTTGCTTTGAGGAAAGAACCATTAAATTCAATTTGAAACTGTGTTACTTTGGTTTAGGTATGTTTACTAAACTTTAGGTTGGATACATATTGTAACGAGTTATCGTCGATGGATTCGGTGTATTTCTGAATCTCTACAACACTCAAGCACTACACAAAGTAAACACGACTGTTCTATTAAACTACTGGCCCCGAAGGTCTACACTACAGTCCCATTTATAGTCTTCCAGGCGTGGGAAAGAGTCAGTCGGCAAATCCGATGTGTCAGAAATTGGATGACGCTCGAATGACACTTCCGTCGGTCGTTTGTCTATCCGTTACAGCTATAACGGATGGTGAGAGTTCTCTTACGAATGATGCGTAAACGCTACATCCCCCCTTCAGCCTGCGACTCGTCCCGATCGCACTATGACGACGAAGAACAAGAAAAAAAAAAACCGAAAACAGAAGAGACACGAGCCGTTTTCGGCAAAAAATCAATGCAAAGAAACAATTTTCAGCCAAAAGTAAATGAAAACAAATGAATGACAAATTCAATGTAAACAAATTTCATAACAGAATGCTAGAAGGGTTACTGGTCAAACCAATAGACATTAAAGCAAAAAAAAATACAAATTACCAATAAAACAAGCATGAAACAAAAATAACAGCTACAAATAGCTATTGAGAAGAGAAAGAAATGGCACACAAGAAACACCAAAATAATTGCATTGAAAAGAATAGGGGAGAGAGAGAGAGAAAAAAAAAACAAATATAACGGGTCGGGTCACAGTTTAAACGCTCCTCCACTTCGGCCTCATGAATAGTCAACCGACCTTCCAATTCGACTATGCGTTGAGTCAAGGCTATTATGGATACCCCGGTTTGGCGCAAACGAACGAATAGAATTGCTCCCAAACCAAAGAATAAAATCGCTATAACTGCTATTAATTCGAAAGGGTACCGAACTGTTTCGGATTGCCCCGCGCCCCACCTAGCTTTCTCTTCTTCCTCAATGATACGAAGATGTTCCCCCATAAGGGCTACGCGACCTTGAATCATCGCACGGGCGGTCAGTATCGGCTGGCTATTCTGGGTTCTTGCCCCCCCCCCCCCGTCATTTTCTAGTATAGTCTCACTAGCTTCGGGCGCTTTCAAACTTGCCCTACTTTTTCAAGTTCGGTGAGCGACGGCAGTGACGCGTTGTTCAGTGCATATTTGACATTCTTCCTGAAGCTTGCTTGAAAAGTCCAGTTTTCCGTGTGTGCGGTACACGACATTGGGACTTCAAAGACATCAAAAGGTTTTCTTCTAATTAAAGTGTTAACCTTTTCACGACTTTGCGGGCAAGTAATCGTTATTGTTGTATCTTCAGTAGTTGAATAGCCCCACCTCCTATGGCCCAGATATACAGTTTGTTGGCCAAGCCAAGGTGAAACATGAGTCGTGCACTGGGTGTGACTTCGGGCTTCGTCCTTTACAAACAAAGACATTGCACACCCGGGTTCCCTGTGTTTCCGATTGATGGCGCTACTTATCGGACAAATTAAAGTTGGTGACATTAAACAACGAAATGCATTGTCTGCTGATAACTCTACAAAGGCTTGTCTATCAGTTGCTACGGCTAGGAATAGTGGAAGAGGATAAATTGTGCACCTTGCGTGGCATTGCCTATAGGGCGTGGCAAACTGATTACTTTATAGAGTGTAAAACGAAAAGAAAACTCAAAAACAGGTAAATGAATAAAAATTCTAAGACCATTATTAACCGTGGCCACGATTACTTTAGCTTCAGTGTACACCTTCCAGACATCGCCCTTCTGAATGGATGGACTCAAGGACCATCCTGACGGCAGGACAGATTTAATTTCTTTCAGGGCGGCTTGAACTTGCAGCGGTGGGAAAAGGGTAGCGGGTAGACGTTCCATAGCCATAGCAGCCAATTTAACGGCAAAATTATCCATCACCTCTTTGATCCATCCCACGGCGGACCCAATTTGACAGAACGCATCTCCAACTTGCGTGGTAGCAATCCATTGCCTTTCGATCTCTTTCATCACCCCGTCCATTTTGTTGTCCATTTTCCAGGCCTCTCGTTCGATTCTTGCAAAAGCCGTCTGTAGCTCGGCTACGGCCTCGCCACTTGCCTTAGTTTCCCACAACGTCTCGTTAATGAGAGAAGCATAAACTTCCAAGGCATGCACAATGGATGTTATCTCCGTCGAAAGCTTGTTGATCCAGCCGTTCACGTGTTCAAGATCTTCTTGGGTAGAGACCTCAAAAAGCCAGTTAAGAACTCGACCACCTCCATCCACTAGGCCACGTTTCACTCTGGACTCTTGTACACCGACGGCTGTTTTTAGTTCGTTCCAGCGTTGATGAATCTTCCGCAACTTCAACAATTCTTCTTGTGCCCGTTCTTTCACATGTTGTTGCAATGACTGTTAAAACTGAGACTGAGGTCCGTCGTAGTGATCGGACATGGCGTTCATTCGAATGTCTAACCACTCGTATAACTATTTTATCAATTGGTCCACTGGATCAAACGTAAAATCCGTCACCACTACCCACTCCGAGTCGGAGAAGGCTAATTCTCATTCCGACTTGAAGATAACCCTTTGATAGGCGACGATTTCTCTGGAAGCTGCCGGACCTGGACCTGACATTACGGCAAGTAAAAACATCAACGGAAAGGTCAATAAGAATGTTTTTCTCGGTGCCCGTGTTCTTGTAGAGCGTCGAAGGCAGACACCTTAGGATGCGACGGCTGGAGCATGTGACGTGCCCATCACGTGCCTTTCCAATGGCCCATCACGTGCAGTTGGAGTGTCAACCGGAGTGTTCCGGTTCACTCCTATTAGTTCAGGTCCGCGGACTCCCGATGAGCTCCAAACGACAGCCTCTTGTTCCGGCGTCGGAATGCTTACGCAATTGACGAACGGTTTCATACATTCCACATGAACGATTTCTGTTTTAACCATTCGGCCCAGCCGCAGCTCGTAGTTACTAGGGGTAGTTTGTCGTACGACCGTGTACGGTCCCAGCCAATGAAGTAAAAGCTTCTTAGATTTTCTTACCTTTCTGATAGGCTTGTAGATGAGTACCTCTTCTCCAGGCAGATATGTCGTCGCCTCCCTACAGCCCTCGTAGTAAACTTTTTTCTTCTTCTGCTGCACAGCAGCAGCGCGAGCCTGTACTTCCAATCGGGCCTGTTGAAGACGTTCCACCGCCCACTCGGATGGATCCCGGTTAGGTGGAGGTACCAAATTCGGATCCGCATTGAGAGTGCCATCATTGGGGAGAACGGCTTCTGTTCCATACACCAGATAGAATGGAGTTCGTCCCGTGCTTTCATGTCGGCTGGTGTTGTAAGCAAGCGTTACGAAAGGTAACGACTCGTCCCAATCTTTACGGTCGGAGCTGGCATACATGGACAGCATGTCATCTAGGGTGTGGTTCAACCTTTCCACCAAACCATTGGCCTGGGGACGGTAAGCCGTTGTCGTATGATGGTTCGTCTACAGGGCCAGCAACACCTTTTGAGTTACATCAGCAGTGAAGCAACGCCCCTGGTCGGTCGTCAGCTGGCGTGGAGCTCCATATTGTAACAGTATGTTGTATTGACGGTTCACAAGACTAAGACTGCCTCGCGATACACGACCACGGGGGACTATATATGGGGGGGGGGAACACTGACGTCACACGTCCGGTAGCATTGCATACTAACCGGATCACATAACGTGGTCATTGACCACGTGACATCCCCCCCTCTAGCTGTATTCGTCCCCGAATGCATTACTAAAAAAAACAAACAACACAAAAAAAGATATAAACCGAAAGAAAACCGGGAACATTGCTACATGATACAGGCCACATGACACCCCCCCCCCCCCAAAAAAAAAACATCATCCTCATGCCAGATGCTCAATGGACGACTCCAGCTCGCGCAGTGTCGTCAAGCAAGCCTCTTCGTGCGCTGCCATACGGTTGTCTATTTCCGTAAGGCAATGCATGGTACTCCACCGCCGCGCACGTCGCTTCTTAGCTTCTTCCGCGTTCGTCAGACTGCCGCCGATCCGTTTCAAGGACGCTTCTAATGAAGCCTGCAGCGATGAGTTCGTAGATTTTCCGCTCGTCATGCTTCCTTGTTGTTGGGCGTCTGTAGCTACTGCCCAGTTTGCCCCTTTTAGACGTGGCACAAAGTCGTTCCCCTTCCTAGTGGATGATAACGAGTGTTGCCTACTGGCCTGCAAAATCCACTCATCAGTTTGAATGGAGCAACCGTGCGGGATTTCGACAATGCCGACCAACGGCAGCTCTGCTCTCGAAGAATCCCTCGAATCTGTCTGTTTGGGACACTCCATTACCAGAGAGCGTGGATTATTCATTGATACTGCCCATCTCCGGTGGCCCAGGTAAATGGTTTCAGGTCCTCTCCATTCTACTACAACATGATCGCACTCCATTTTCTTTTTGTCAGTGTCCTGCAGGAACAGTGCCATCACACAAGTCTTCTTAAAATTTTTCCGGTAGATAGCTTTACTGGGCGGGCATACCGAGCTCGCCCTTCCCTGGCAAGAGCGTACCTCGGCTTCCGTCAGTTCAATAAATGTTTGCCGATCCCGCCCTACCACCAGAAATGCGAGAATGGGTGCGTAATGAAGACCCACGTTACCTGCAGCACTCAACACTGGCAACACAAATGTTCGATATAACTCAAATGTCTTAGTAATCTCAATTATTGGCAGATGAATGAATAGCCGAATCCCGTTTGTTGTGGCCGCTACGACGACCCGGGCTTCCTGGTATGCCCTCCACAGGTCGCCATTCTGCAAAGCAGATGTTAGTGCCCAACCCATCGCCAAAGAAGCTCGAATTTCTTTAAGAACCGATCGCAGTTGAGTAGGTGGGAAAGTTCCGGGGGTAAGTTGTCAACAGGGCGAGACCAATGCCGATGTCCTCCAATGTCATGTTGGCCCAGTCTAGAACTCTCTGAGCAGCTCGAAAGGCTTCGTCCATCCTCGCCGTCATAATCACTTGACTTTCTAGGGCGTTCACGGCACTCATCACATTCTGTCTCCATTTGTTAAATTGCTTCTCCAGTGATTGGTGCGCTCTGTCCAGCTGCTGCAAGGCTAGTACATGTTCCCCGATTTCTCGTAATGTCTCATTCCCTAACGTTGCTTGATGAGCCACCGCACTCACTATCCCCGACGTTTCTCCTCCCAAGGCCTGCAGCTGTCCATTAAGTCTGCCATCTCAATTATTGGCAGATGAATGAATAGCCGAATCCCGTTTGTTGTGGCCGCTACGACGACCCAGGCTTCCTGGTATGCCCTCCACAGGTCGCCATTCTGCAAAGCAGATGTTAGTGCCCAACCCATCGCCAAAGAAGCTCGAATTTCTTTAAGAACCGATCGCAGTTGAGTAGGTGGGAAAGTTCCGGGGGTAAGTTGTCAACAGGGCGAGACCAATGCCGATGTCCTCCAATGTCATGCTGGCCCAGTCTAGAACTCTCTGAGCAGCTCGAAAGGCTTCGTCCATCCTCGCCGTCATAATCACTTGACTTTCTAGGGCGTTCACGGCACTCATCACATTCTGTCTCCATTTGTTAAATTGCTTCTCCAGTGATTGGTGCGCTCTGTCCAGCTGCTGCAAGGCTAGTACATGTTCCCCGATTTCTCGTAATGTCTCATTCCCTAACGTTGCTTGATGAGCCACCGCACTCACTATCCCCGACGTTTCTCCTCCCAAGGCCTGCAGCTGTCCATTAAGTCCTTCTAGATCTTGACTTGTCGCCTCCCCAAACAGCCAGTGCAGTGCGGTACCGCCGACGTCGATAATACCTCTCTTGGCCCTCCTGGGCCCTCCTGCCACCGCCTCCCGCAGCGTGTCGAACCGTTCACGTACAAGTCCCAATAGCTCCAACCCTTCCGTCGCCCTTTCCACCATCTGCGCCCGTAACCGTGCACTCCATTTTGTTTCCTCTGCCTGCGATTCTTTCTTCTTGGCCGAGTCAGTAAACCAAAGGTGCAGTTTGTTCATGGCGTTTTCTATGGGTCCGAACGAGACATCGGTCACTACTACCTACTCCGAGTCACTAAAGAAGACCTCCCCTTGTAATTGGAATATTACTCCATCCCTCACAAAAGCCTCTTGGGAATGTCCTTGACTGGGTTGTACCCCCATCAGCGGTCCCAGTAGTCCTAGCAGAAGGAGAAGAGCCCCCACTGCCACCTGTGGCATTTGTCCGTATCGTACCGGTGGCATCCGGGCTCGTGTCGATCGACGCACCTGATCGTCAATCCTTTCATTTCGAGCTTCTTGCACCTCCTCGTCCCGGGGTATAGTCTCTCTAGTTTCGGCCTCTCGGTCACGGATGACCTTTCCCCCGGCAATTAGGTTGCTGCATTGCGGCTTTATTCTTCTCGGTTCTGCTCCCGTACTTTCTCTGTCTACCACTGTCCATTCGGCCCCTCTGACGAATTTTTTCATTTTCACCACGTGCACCAGTTCTGTCTGTCGACCACTTGGTCTCTTTACTTCGTAATTTAATGCCGACGCCCGGTGTACCACCACGAATGGTCCCAGCCACCAGTGAAGTAACTTTTCGGCTCTCCCCACCTTCCGGAACGGCTTGTACACCAGTACTTCTTCCCCTGGGCTGAATTCCGGTGTAGCTCTTCGAGTCGCGTCATAGTACCGCTTCTGTCGTTCTTGTACCTGTACCAATCGTTCTTTCACCATCTTTCTCGTGGCTTCCAAATTCCGGGCCAGTGCATCAGGATCTTCTGCAAGAGGCGTCGCGTGTAATCCCATCACTACATCCGCCGGCAACCGCGCTTCTCTGCCGTAGAGAAGGTAAAAAGGTGTCTTTCCGGTCGATTCCTGAACACTAGAGTTGTACGCGAATGTAATATAGGGCAGAATGTCGTCCCAGTTAGTGTGTGTGCTGTTTATATACATCGATAGCATGTCCCCCAGCGTGTGGTTTAGTCTTTCTACCAGGCCGTTTGCCTGGGGATGATAAGGAGTTGTCGTTCTATGGTCCACCTCCATTAGACGCATGACTTCCTTCGTGAACTCCGCGACGAAACACTTTCCACAGTGGGTAACCACACCCTCCGGCACCCCATGCCGTAAGACAATATCCTCGACGAAGAACTCAGCCGCGTCCCGGGCCGTCGCAGTTGGAACGGCCCTCGTCTCTGCCCACTTGGTGAGATAATCCACCGCAACGATGATATTCTTCTTGCCCCCCACCGACACGGGAAAAGGCCCCAATATGTCCATCCCAACTTTTTCGAAAGGGTTCTCCACGCGGATGATTTCCAAGTGTCCCTGAGGTTCTACTAACGGGTTTTTTCTTGCCTGACACTGTGGACATGCCCGCACGTAGTTTAGTACCTGCTGTCGTAAGCGTGGCCAGTAGTATCTTTCCTCTATCCGCCCTAGCGTCCTCCTCACTCCTAAGTGCGCAGCCCAACGATCGCCATGGTACGCGTCTAAAATCTCCAACCGTTGATCCGGGGGTACGCATAGACGCAACCTCATTCCTTGTTTACCCAAGGTTCGGCGATGCAGTAGTCCATTAATCAGCACGAAATTTTTGTAGGCCACGGCTGTACTCCTTTCCAGTTGCCTGCGTACCTCCACCCATCCCGGGACTGCCCCTTGCATCTCCCTCGTCCAATGACGCTCCTCCTCCCATGTTGTCGTGTATACCGGTAGCAGGTCCTCTTCGTCTCCATTGTCTTCTATCCCATCCATCGGATACCGAGATAGTGCATCAGCGTCCTCATTCAGCCGCCCACTTTTATACACAATTTCGGGCTGATAGTTCTGTATGGACAATGCCCACCGTGCCAATCTGCCCGCCAAATCCTTCTTTGTTGTTAAACAACAAAGGGCGTGGTGGTCCGTCACCACTTTCACCTTTGTACCCCAGATGTAGCTGTGGAATTTCTTCACCGCCCAAACCAGGGCTAAGCACTCCTTCTCCGTAGTTGAATAATTCCGCTCTGTTCAGGATAATAGCCTGCTGGCAAAGGCAACTGGCCTCTCCCCTGTCTCCCCCTTCTGTACTAAGGCCGCCCCGATCCCGTATTCGCAAGCGTCGGGATTGATTTCAAAGGGCTTTTTGTTATCCGGGTACGCCAACTGCGCAGCTCCCATTAGCGCGTTCTTTCGAGTTCCCGTCCCATAGAGCCTCGAAGCTTTCCATGGCCTCCGCTCCCCAGGTAAATGTTTTTTTTTTCGCCCACAAGATCGTGTAGTGGTCTGGCGATTTTCACGAATCCGTCGATGAATCTTCTATAGTACGAACACATGCCTAGAAACGCCCTTATGTTCTTCACTTTCGACGCTCTGGCACCATCCACCGGAGGGTGCGGGAAGTCTCTCACTGCCTGCACTTGCTTCGGATCCGGTGAAACCCCATTTTTATCCACGATATGTCCCAACGCCCGTAGTTGTGGCTGGGCGAACTTACATTTTTCCACCTTCACTTTTAGATTTGCCCCTCTCAGACGTCCCAGTACCCCGCGCAGCCCTTGCACGTGTTCGTCAAACGACCGAGAGTACACTTCAATATCGTCCAGATAAACTAGACACGTTGTCCATCTGAGACCACTTAATACCACGTCCATCATTCTTTGAAAAGTTTCGGGTGCCGAACACAGCCCCATTGCAATCACCTTAAATTGGTATAGCCCATCCGCTGTGACGAACGTCGTTTTCGGACGGTCACTTTCCTTAATGGGCACTTGCCAGTATCCTGACTGCAAATCCATGATTGAAAAGAACGCCGCACCCTCCAATCGTGCCAGAGTCTCCTCTATCCTCGGCAGCGGATACACATCACTTATCGTCACTGCATTTAGGCGCCGGAAATCAACACAAAATCTCCACGTCCCGTCCTTCTTTCTGACCAGGACCACCGCCGCTCCCCATGGACTGTTCGAGGGTTCCATAACTCCTGCTTTCTCCATTTCCTTGCACTGAGCTTCTATAATGATTCTCTCCTTCCATGCCCGAGCTTGGGGTGATTGTCGAATTGGTTTTGCTTCCCCGGTATCTATTGTATGCTCTGCTGCCGTACACAGTCCTAGTTGGTCTCCGGGCCACGAAAAAACAGTCGCCATATTCCACTAACACTTCTCGGATCTTTTCTCTGTCTGTCGGCGTTAATCCTTCTCCAATCCTGCTTTCAAATTCGTGCTCCCGAAGCGCTTTCTTCTCTGCCCCTGCTGTCGCGACGGCTACTGGCGTGTCTCCCTCCTTGATTTCGGTCACTGGCTCGATTATTCCTAACACCGTCCCCTCTTCGATCCATTGTTGGTGGTCCGATAACTTGGTTATCGCCATCTGTCCGATTGTTCCCATGCCGCTAACCAGGACCTTTCCCGTCGACACCCTTTTCGTCCTCTGCAATGCTTGGGATGGTTCCACCAGTGCACTTTCGCCAAACCCTTTCAAATCTAGTGGTTGAGTTGTGACCACTTTCATCGATCGGGGTGGGACTCAGCATCCTTTCTGGACTACTAGTTTCGGTGCTTCCTCAATCATCTCCTCCACCAGTGCTCCGAGGTCAATGTCTCCAATGAAGATCTCCGGTAGCGCCCCAATCTTCATCCGCGTTCCAAGTTTTTCCAACATGTCCTTTCCCAGAAGTAAGTCGATGTCGCCGTCCAGAACCAAAGCCTCCCCCTCGACGGTCATCCTCCCATACGATACTGACAGCCTTGCGGCTCCTCCCGGTTGAATCTCCTTGCCGTCAACTGATACTAGACGATTTGCGCGCCATGGTGTCACTGTTATCCCTAGTTCTCTCACTAATTTGGGCGAACACACGGACACTACCGCCCCTGTGTCTATCACGGCATCCACCCGTTTTCCCCAGCACAGCACATCCAGTACTACCATCCTCTGGATGTCGATCTTCAGAATTGGCCATGCTAGCACCTCCGGGTCTCCATGCTCTGTCCCTACTAGACCCATTACTTGCTTACCCTCTCCAGCGAACCGCACCTGCTGATGCTGTTTTTGTTGTGGTGCCCCCCCTTCTCGCTGGGAGCTCGGGCAGTCGCGACGTATGTGTCCTATCCCTTCGCACCCGTAGCACACGACCTTTCCGTCCTGCGTCCGACCCCTCAGACCTCCCTGACCGTTTGCTCTTGTTGGACACTCTCTCCCGATGTGCCCCTCCGTCTTACATCTGCTGCAGATAGGTTTCCCATCCGAAGTACATTTCAGTATCGATTGGTTCTCTCAGTTTCGCTTCATTGAATCGATTCTGATTGACTGGCTTGAATTGCTCCAACAGCTGTGTTTTAACTCCTGGTACAATTGGCGGTCCTGCAACATCCTCCCATTCGGCTGCTAGTTGACCCGCGGCCTCTTTGTATGAGTACCACTTCCGCGCTGCCCCGGACAGCGACAGCTCCACGTGGTCGCGAAGTTCTTCATCTCCCCATCGATTATATCTCCCGATTCTTTCGTATCGATGCATCCACTGCACGACGTCTTCCCCGTCCTTCCCCCCGAAGGTGGGTGGGGATTGGAATTTTATCTGTGCGGCCATCGCGTGCCTTGCGCCCACTTGCTGTTGAGCTGCTCTGAATCCCCCGATGTAGCTACTGATATTCGATGATCTTCTTCTCAAATCCGTGAAATCCCACTCCGGCTGCTCTTCTCCGTGTTCTCCCGATCCTTCTTCCTCTTCGGCGTCCTCCCACCGCTCAGTTTCCTCCTCACTGAATGTGAGATGATACTCCTGCCGAACGGATGCCGTTCGCTGCTCCTGTTGGGGTTCGTTAGCCCCGTCCTCTATTTCTCCTCGCTCTTCCGTTCCGCTTTCCCTCAACGGTCGACTGCGCGTCCTCGCCCGCCCCTGGGATGCACTCCCGATCTCTGGTATCCCCCAACTACCCCCTGCCACGAACCGTCCCCGAGCGTCTCGGATTCTCTCCCCGCTCCTTACGTCCTCCTCTCCTATCATCTACTTCCCGCAATCCTCGCACCGCTTGTTTCTTGCCGAACTTTTCGGCTCCCGGTTCACTTCTCCGCTTCTTGCAAACAACTTCGGCTCACGGTTCACTTCTCCGCTTCCTGCCGAAAACTTCGGCTCACGGTTCACTGCCCCGATTCTGGCCGACCACTTCGGCTCACGGTTTCCGCTATCCACGTTCCCTCAATATACCCGTCTGCCCCGCCTTAGCCCTTTTCACCGTTTTCCCCCCGGCGTCTCTACTTCGTTATGCTTCCCCCGATTGCCCTACTTCGTAGCCGTGACCCCGTACCCCAACAATTTAAGGTGCTAAGACCAGTTGGGTCGCAGCACAGAATCGAACAGAAACACAACCACAAAAGAGACTTACCAGAGGTTCTGCATCTCCACCATGTAACAGTATGTTGTATTGACGGTTCACAAGACTAAGACTGCCTCGCGATACACGACCACGGAAGACTATATATGGGGGGGGGGGAAACACTGACGTCACACGTCCGGTAGCATTGCATACTAACCGGATCACATAACGTGGTCATTGACCACGTGACAATATCTTAACAACACACATTTCACCAAAAAATCTGCCACCTCCGACGCATCTGCTGAAGGTAGAGCCCAAGTCTCCGCCCACTTGGTGACGTAATCCACGGCTGGAACAATACTTTTATTTCCATTCTTGGACAGCGGAAAAGGTCCCAGAATATCCATCCCCAGTCTCTCAAATGGACGTTCACTCCTTTGGATTTCCATAAACCCCGCTGGTCGCTGATAGACGGGTTTTCGGGACTGGCACTCCCGACAAGCCCGCACAAATTCCCGCACGTCCTCGGCCATGGCCCACCAGTAGTATCTACCCCTCACTTTATCAAGAGTACGAGTGACACCTAGGTGGCCGGCGGTAATGTCATGATGGCAAGAGCGCATTATCTCGTTCTTAAAGGATTGAGACACACATAGCCTTAGCAGGAGGCCGTCGTCAACGACCTTGGCCTGGAACAGCAGACCGTCCATATGGCGATACTGGCTGTATTTCCTACCTTTCTCCAGCCCCACGAAGACCTGGTCCCACTCCGCTTGCTGCGCTTGCTGAAACTCACTCTTACTATCAGTGTCAACACTGAAGGCAGCTAGAGTACAGTATCCTGCACAAAAATCCGAACACCGATTTAATTTTTTAAAGCCACCTATTGGCGGGGTAAAGGGTTTTTGGTTTGTTTTGTTTTAAGAGGGAGGGTAGACGGGGTATGGACACATAGGGCAGGGTTGGGTAAGTCTAGACATTTTTTTTATGCCTTAAGGTATTACGCTTTAAGGCAAGTAACAGGTTGGGACATTTTTGCAACCCCCAGGGTGGTGTGTTTTTTTAAACGACAGTTGGAAATGTTGGACTTAGGCTGTGTTATATTCTATACCCAAATGAATTAGATAGCTGCCTGTGCACAATGTTATCAATACCGATGGCATATGTGTAGAGGCTCTGATTGCGACGCTGTAGATCAGTGTTCGATTCCCGATACGGAATTGCGAAAATATTTGGTATCGTTATAGCATTCTTCATTCGAATTTGCTGGTAATATTAATTACTTTAAAACGGAAGGAGTTTATTATTTTTTTAATTATTAAATATAAAAAAAAGCACATATTGCTCGATAAAAATTTGTTTCATATATAATTGATAATTTCTCTTAAGGTAACCACAATTATTTAACACCTCATCTGGAATCGAACACCGATCTCCAGCATCACACTCAGAAACGCTACACCTACGCCATTGACAACGACGAAAATGTTAACAGGCAGCTGAAACATAAGCTAAATTGTTTCGGTAAGAAACATTACTAAGCCCAAGCCCTAAATTTCCAACTGTCGTTAAAAAAAAAACACCACCCTGGGGGTTGCAAAAATGTCCCGACCTGTAACTTGCCTTAAAGCGTAATACCTTAAGGCACTTTTTTTTAATGTCTAGACTTACCCAACCCTGCCCTGACGTGTCCATCACCCCGTCTAACCTCCCCCTTAAAGAAATACAAACAAAAAACCCACTACCTTGCCAATAGGTGGCTTTAAAAAATTAAATCGGTGTTCGGATTTTTGTGCAGGATACTGTACAATGCAGCTGTTCGTCGAACTCCTGCGGTGCGTCGACCGAATAGTGGGAAAACGCATCTGCATCCGTATGTAGCCATCCATTACGGTGTATGATCCGTAGCAGAAATTCCTGAAGTTGTAGGCTCCAGCGAGCTAGACGTCCGGCTAGATCCTTTTTGGTGAGAAGCCAACACAGAGCGTGGTGATCGGTCACCACCAAAGTATCCATTCCATATATGTAACTCCGAAATTTCTTGACGGCCCAAACTAAAGCGAGACACTCTTTCTCCGTGATCGAGTAATTTGACTCACTTGGAGACAAGAGGCGACTCGCGTAGGCCAGTGGCCTCTCGATGATGTTTACGCGCTTAACACCGCTCATAAACTGTAATCGCAGGCGTTAGGGTGTATCTCGAAAGGCCTTGTAAAATCGGGATAGGCCAAAGTGGCCGCACTCACTAGAGTCTGCTTCATCAGCTTTAAGCTGACTTTTTGCGACTCTTCCCACACGAAGCAACCGCCCTTTTTAAACATGTCCGTCATGGGTCTGGCTCTGTGTGAAAACTGAGGAATGAACCGGCGATAATAGGAGCAAAGCCCCACAAAACTACGTACGCACTTCAACTGTTCACTTGGCTTACATAGGGTCGACGGAGAAGGAAAATTTGTGACCCCATTAATCTTTTCCGGGTCAGGCCTAAGCCCATCCCCACTAATGACGTGGCCCAAGGCCTTGACTTCGCTGGCCCTAAACTGACACTTCACCAGCTTAATTTTCAACCCGGCCTTCCACAGGGCGGTCAATACTTGTCGCACTCGCACCAAGTGTTCCTCCGCATCAGCCGTGTAGATGATGATGTCGTCCAGGTAAACGAGGCAAATCGTCCATCTCAGACCGGTTAAAACAAAATCCATCATGCGTTGGAACGTCCCCGGTACGGAGGCCAACCCGAAAGGCATAACCAGAAACTGGTAAATGCCGTCGGGGGTGACAATCGTCGTCTTGACCTTATAATCTTCGTTTAGTGGTACTTGCCAGTACCCACTCTCCAGATCCAACGTCGAGAAGACGCTAGCGTTCCCCATCCGAGACAACGTCTTTACGATCCTCGGCCACGGGTTAACATCCTTTACTGATATGGCGTTGAGGCGACGATAGTTGATACAAAAACGCCAACTTCCATCCTTTTTCTTCACTAAGACCACCGGTGATGCCCACGGGCTTGTTGAACGCTCAATCACACTTTGGCTCAGCATTTCATCCACTTGTTTCTGCACAATAGCCCTCTCTTTCCAAGCACTTATGTTGGGAGACTGATTTACCGGCGCGGCTGTACCAGTATTTATACGATGCTCTGCAATCTTGCACACCCCCAGCTCGACCTCTTTCAAAGCAAAACTAGTGTCAAATTGCTCGAGTAGCTCAACCGTCTTCTCCACATCAGCAGGGGGAAGCATCGATGCTACTTGAGCCCGAAAAGCTTGACGAGGAATAGAGGTCCCTCTCGGCGTAGAATCTGAGCCGTTTATTGACTCATCTGCGTCCTCCCCAACATCGTTGCCCAGCGAATCTGGCGTCCCCTCTTTCATCAAGGGCGACAATTGAGGGTTCCACAGCCTCCATCTGCCCCAAAACGGTCCCTTCCCTTTGATAGGCGCGCCGATTGGTTAAGTTAACCATCAACACCTGTCCTACCGGCTGATCAGAAGACACCAGCACTTTACCCGCCGTCATCCCCTTGGCTCGAGCAAGATGTTCCGAGGGTTCAATCATCCACGTTATTTCATTGAGAATCGTGGCTTCTATCTCCACCGGAACAATGGCTCTGGGCGGAAGCATTCTACCCGTCTTCGTGACCAATCTAGGTGCTTTCACGGCCTCTTGTTCTTCGATTACGTTAAAAGGTAACTCTCCCAGCAACAATTCAGCGCCATTCGGGACGTAATTTATTTGAAGCCGCTTGAACTGCCTCAAAAAATCGTTGCCCAGCAGTAACTCAATCCCTCTCATTTCCAATAGAATTACTTTCCCACTGGCCTTCATTCCTCAATGTTCGACTTCTAGCTCGAGGACTCCTAGCGGGGGAGCTCTCTGGCCGTTTACCATGACTACAGACGGTCCGTCCCATCCCATATGACGAGCTCCTAGTTTCTCTTGCAAGCTCGGAGACGCCACCGACACCACCGCTCCGGTGTCAATCACGGCCTTGATCCTTATACCCCGGCACACTACCTCTTCTGTTATCAGGCGGGAAGAATCAATAAGCAGTACGGCCACCTCTCCTGAGTCGTCTTCGTCGGCCGACACCATGCCCACGGTGTTCCGGTCATCTTCTTCGGAGTCCCTTCGCCTAGCCTGCCAAGCCTTTCCATCTTCCGGACGCCTATCGTTTCTCCATCTGTTCTCTCCCTCGTCT
This sequence comes from Daphnia magna, assembly GCF_020631705.1. Lineage (NCBI taxonomy): Eukaryota > Metazoa > Arthropoda > Branchiopoda > Diplostraca > Daphniidae > Daphnia > Daphnia magna. Next base: position 6,464,899 of record NC_059189.1, on the reverse strand, counting down.
CGACGATCACTCCGCGGACCGCCCTTCCCATCTTCTTTCGGGGGCACCCTTTTCTGGTCTTGGCCCTTCTCCGCCCTACAGAAACGAGCGATGTGCCCCACTTTGGCAGCATTATGACAGATAGGCTTCCCGTCCGAAGTCCGAGATGCGAATGACACATTATTTTGAGGTGGCCCCGAGTTTTCCCGTCCACCCTCCGGCCTGGGAGATTTTGACGCGTGTTTTAACTCGGCGATCTCAGCTTTCAATTCCAGCACCAGGTCTCTCAATTCGGTACAAACTTCCTCCTTTGGAGGAGGTAGCCCCTTCATTGGTCCCAACACGCTCACGGCCCATTCGGGTCGAATAGCCAACTCCGACGCTTCCGTGTGCAGTTGCACCGCAGTCAAGAATTCCGCTGTAGTTCTCGGGCTAGTCACCCAGATTTTCTTGACAAGGGTAGGATTCAAACCACGGAACAGATAGTCCACTTTTGCCTCTTCCGTCATCCCTGGGTCTACCCTCCGACACAAATCGATGACGTCGTAGAAGTATTCCACTCCTGATTCGTCTATCCCTTGCTTCCTCTGTCATAACTTTGCCTATTGATAGCGGCCATAATGTTGCGACTGGAAGGCCCTAAGAAATCTCGTTCGTAGTCGATCCGTCCCAGACACAGCCACCGCCCCTGGCGCTGCTGCCACTGCCGGTGTATCCCACCACACCCCCGGCGCTGCTGCCACTGCCGGTGTATCCCACCACACCCCCGGCGCTCCCGAGCAGAGAAACCATTTCCTAGCTGCCCCATCCAGCTGCATCCCAAAATTCTCGGCGCTCTCAGCTGGTCCCCAGCGGTTATAGAGAGCCGTACTCTCATAACGCTCTAGCCAATCCACTGCATCCTCATACTTCCTCCTGTAGAAGATCGGAGGAGCCCGGTACTTCAGTTGGGGGGGCAGGTGGTCGTTCGGCAATGACTCACTATGTTACGAGTTATCGCCGATGGGTTTGGTGTATTTCTGAATCTCTACAACACTCAAGCACTACAAGAAGTAAACATGACTGTTCTATTAAACTAAGGTCCCGAAGGTCTACAATACAGTGCCATTTATAGTCTTCCAGGCGTGTGAAAGAGTCAGTCGCCAAATCCGATGTGTCAGAAATCGGATGACGCTCGAATGACACTTCCGTCGGTCGTTTGCTTATCCGTTACAGCTATAATGGATGGCGAGAGTTCTCTTACGAATGGTGCGTGATCGCTACAATATTATTGAAACATATTAGCAGTAATAATGCTTCTCTTTATGAATCCAAGGCGCCTCAACCGAAATTTTTCTTGAGCCACAGTTTCGTTTGGAGGTGTGTAACCATGTGGTAGGTTTATGGGTTGGTCATCGTCAGGTATTTCGTAATCAAATTCTGGAGATTACGGCTACGAGCAATGTTTTGCAAAACAAAACAAGCAATGATGATTTTGCAATATTTTCCTGTTTGATAACGAAGTTCTCCATGTAAGCAATGAAATCTTCTCTTTTTTGCTTCAAAAGCCCTTTCAATTGGGTTACCACTCTTTATTTGAGCATTATTCAAACGTTCCTGAGACTGAGTGTTAGGTGCCGTATGTGGGGTCATCATTAAGTGTAGTGCATCCGTAGCCTCCATCTCCAAGTAAAAAACCCTCACCAAAATATCCATTTTTCAAATCATGACCAATGCTGCTATCAGCTAGCATTGTAGAATCATGACACTTCCCAGGCTCTGTTGCGTTAACGCTCAAAAATTTTAAATCTGCTGTACAAATTGCTTGGATATTAATCGAATGATAACCTTTCCTGTTAACGAATGATGCTTCGTGTTGATGAGGGCCTTGTATCCGAACGTTAGTTCCGTCAATTGCACCGCTTACCCTACGTATGCCAGCGATTTCATAAAAGCAAGTTCGTAAGATACGGCATTTATGCATCTCGAGACCGAAAGTTGACTAATTTTCAAAATGTTCTCAAGGGCATTTTGGAATGTTTCATTTGCATATTACTGCAAAGCAACAAGAACATGACTCAACGATGAAACATATCGCCTTCCACTTAATTGTCTTTCTAGTTGATCTCCGATAAGATCTTTATTAACGTAAAAACCATGGATAATTAGATTAGGGTGATTTATACTCCTTATCATAGTAAAACGTACCAACTATGTAATAGATTGAAGGTTTGTCAAATCTAAAAATTTTATAGACTTGTTCGTCGTTGTAAATGTGGAAAATATAAATCCGGTTTGTATAAAAGGGAGCCATTCTATGAATCGCTTTATTTCGTCTTTCACGGAAATACACATCTTCTTCGCTACTAGATTCCCCTCCATGTAACCCCCTATGTAGATCGCGGAGTTCAAATATTAATTCTTCAACGAAAGGAATATCATCATAGTCCTTGTTATGAAAAACGCTTGCCCTTTTTTGTTTAAAAATATCATATAGCAGACTGATTATTCCAAACAATGCAAACTTAAAGTAATTCTATTTGACTTTCCGCCCTAAAATAAAAAAAAAGTTGGATTACGAATTGAGTTTACTTAGAGGTTAAAAAGCAAAATACTTTTACTTTCAAGTCAAGTCATGTCTTCGAAAGTATGTGTCAGAATAGATTATTTGGCAAAGTAAGAATTTTGAGGAAGTTAATGCATACTTAAGTAAACCCCGCGTAATTAAGATAGAGTCGGAATACGGCTGCAGGCTGATTGTCTGACAGCAGCAACTTGTCGGACTCAGTCCGTTCAGATTAACGTAGGCATCCTTTAAGGAACAACGGGAATCCCATTTTCCTAAAAGGTGTGGCCCCAGACGAACCAGGAGATCAATCGGCTTCACTAGAACAAGCAGCTCAACCAGGAGCTCAACTGCAGGTGGCAAATCCAGTTCAGCCAGAATTTCAACAGTCAGCCACAGATCAGAATAACAGCAATGATATAATTATATTTAAAATTCCTAAGGAAAAGAGAAAAGTACTTCGAAACTTAGTTAAGTTAGGGTAATAATAGCATAGTTAGCATAGAAAGATTCGTCTTAAATAGACAAATTTAACCATACCTAGTTAACGGGGGTGCAAATGATGTCTTGAGGTAGTAAATCCACTTTGAAAATATTCATTTACCGTAGCTTCCCCACGCGTCTACCGTAAAGCTACAAGTCGATATAATGTATTGAATATTGTTGTCGTATAAACGCAACATATGGCCCTAACTTTTTATCGCTAAATTTTGGGATATCGACATATTAGAATACTGACGTATAAACAGTGTTCTGTAACGTTGTGGTTATAGCTCCCGCCCTTGATATTGCGATGCCTCATGACTGGTTCAAATCTCATAAATAAATATTGTAGCATTTTATCGATAAAAATGTGAAAATGGTGGTTGATGGGAACATCAACTTCACGTGACTGACCATGAGTAAACTTGATGACCTTTACGGGAAGTGGAAGAAGAAATGGAAGAACTTCAGGAGTAGAGTGGTAGAATGGTGGTTGGTAGGTCGGAGGTGAAGGAGGGAAAGGGAATGCAAACATGGTATAACGGCAAAGGGCAACATTGGAATTGGTGTGAAAGTGAATTAATTACAATACATTTAATTTGGTGCGCAAAAAATAATATTTGTAATGATATTACACACTAATCTAGTGTATGGTAGCTTTACAGTAGTGCGTGCAGTGTGCGACTCGGACTGTCAGTGTTCAAATCCAGGTAGATCCACATCTAGACTTCGAAAAATTTTAAATGTTTGAGTAAAATTTTCCCCTACGCCTCAGGGGAAAAAGGGGAAAAAAGGGAAAAATTGGTGTGGGGTACGCGGGTATTCCCCCGCCAGACGCGTGGGGAAGCTACGGTAAATGAATATTTTCAAAGTGGATTTGTGACCTGGACATCTGGCATCTGGTCGTGATGGCGGACACGACTCGCGCTCGGAAAGAGGTTCTAGAGGAGGAAGATCAAACATTCGTGGCCATCACTCTCGTTTCTTCTCAAAAAGTGGATCGAGTTGATACCGAAACAATCCTCCAGGAGGGTTTCACAACCCCGGTCACGGGCATCGAGGTGGCGCGGATGGCTCCAGTTCGGGAGGTGTTACCCTATCTGGAGGAAATTATAAATCTTATCATCCTAACCAATGGTATAATTTCTCCCTTGTCTCATTCAAAGTTCGATTCACAGCCAGTTGGGGGTCGCCTAAAATTTTTTTTCAATAACTGGAGGTCTAAGGCCCGTGGATCTTAGACATAGTTAATCACGGGTATATGATAGAGTTCGAAGCTAAACCCTTTCAAGTTTTTCGGCCAACCAATCCAGGACTAGGGAAGAAAGAAACGGAAATTTGTGATCAAGAAATTCGTTCTCTATTGTCAAAAAATGGAATTTTTCCAACATTAGAAAACAAAAACCCTTCATTTTTAAGTACCTTTTTGTAATCCTTAAAAAAAGGGGAGGTTTTAGACCAGTGTACAATTTAAAATTCTTAAATTATTTTGTAACTCACTGCCATTTCAAAAAGGAGGGAAATTTTATGCTAAAGCATTTATTCAGACAAGGGGATTGGTTCGCAAAAATTTTCTTGAAGGACGCATATCTAACTGTTCCCATTCATCCATCCCATCAGCGCTTTCATGACAGGGTAAGTTCTATCAATTTACATGTATGCCGTTTTGCCTGTCATCATCGCCGTGGTGCTTTACAAAGCTACTCAAACCGGTAATTGCATACATACAAAAAAATTGAATAAGTAATAATTTATCTTGATGACCTACTGATCATCGGATCAAATAAAGAAAAGATATGTAAGTCTCAACATTCGTAAACAATTTGCTTGAATTTCTAGGGTTTATCATTAACCAAGATAAATCTAGCGACAACCTAAGTCAGGAGATTGAGTATTTAGGTCTCGTCGTCAATTCTAATACTCTGTCAGTCGCCCTAACGAAGGATAAGGTGGATTCAATGATTGAACTCTGCAGAGAGGCTTTGTCCAAAAACATTGTGAAGGTACGAGATATAGCGGTGATACAAAGTAAATTTGCATGGACAACCTGGGCTATATCTTTCGCCCAAGCACACTAAAGGCAGCTTCAGTCGTGGTATATTGTAACGGCTAGATCAATATCCTTTAGCCGGGTAGAATAGCATGTAACGGAAGCAACAGCGTCCTGTAGATTAGAGCTCGAAAGGCAAGACATTAAAGTATTGTGTAGTTCCGCCCGAGAAGGTATAAAGAGACACCAAACGAAACCACTCGTGCGGTCTCTATAAACCCTTTCTGCAAGTCGTATACAAATACACAGTTCACTCTCAACCCCTCGTTACATGGTGGAGATACAAACGGTAAGCCAAAATAAACTTCTATCTAAAAAACATCCCGGGTTTTGTCTAATTGGTCAGGAAGAGGCGCTTTGCCTTTAGAGACCTTTGCGAGAAATTCAGCCGGTCTCACACCTTAAATTGCTGAGGCATAAGGTTAAGGACGCGACTTCCTGATTGAATAGAAGAAACCCAACGAAAGAAAGTGAGAAAAAGAGGGAAGTGAATGAGTGGACAGGAGAATAGGAGCAGCAAGCGAGTACACGGTATCGCAGCGTCACCATCGTTACCGCTGGTGACCAGAAGAAACAAGATAACGAATAGAGACGAAGAAGAAAAAGAGGTAGACATAAGAACGACAGCCGAAGACAGCCCAAGGCGCAAGTTGTTTCAACAGCCAGGCCGGCAAGAGACAGCCACCCAACAACCAAGGAGCAGCAGCGAGCGCAGAAACCGACGCAGGAGCAGCACAGAGGCCCAGCAGTAAAGTCGAAGAACACAAAGGACGAGACAAGGAACTTCCCCTATCCCAGCCTCATCGTTGGAGAGTGGAACTTCCTTTGTTGGTGAAGCCCTAAATTTTGAAGGTCCTATTCCAAAGGACCATTTGACCAAAGAAGCTGACAGTCAGGGTAAATCAGTCGAGACTTCAAGAGGCTTATACTAGGATCCAGAAACCGAGGTCGATTTGAGAGCGGCGATAAGTCCAGTTGTTCCGGTCGGGGGACAACAATTTATAGTCCCATCAAGGCATATTGAGCAGCCGCAAAGACAAGCTATGGAAGGTGTCAGAAAATTTATTAGCTCACTGATATTCCGAAAAAGTTCGGAAGAAGTTGCGCACCAATTGATGGAGCGCTTTGAAGAATATTCTACCCACAACAGATGGGGTGATATTGGAAAAAAAAAAAAATAATTTTGAAAAGTATTTTGATGACGCCGCCAGGAGCTGGTTCAATTGTGCAAGGCTCCCGAACGAGTAAATGGTAAATCTCAAGCGTCCGGAAGATATGCGATTGCAGCGCCTCTTTCATGGCCTAAGGCATTCGGTTAAAAAAAAAAAAAAAAAAAAAAAAAAAAAAAAAGGGAAAATCCTTAAGACTATCCGGGAAAAACAAGAAACATTTAAACAAGTAAGCGCAACCGGAAAGAAGAAAAACGAAGGAGTAAAAGTCCCTTATTTGCCAAGAGGACGCAAGCTGATTTTTTTTAGTCTCATCACCCTTCGTGGATCGCAGAAGATTAGTACAGTCGGGTCGCCTGTCTTGAAGAAGGGGGACCTGTCGCGGGTGAAAAGGGATATTGGTTATCTCTTCGCAGAGATGAGTCATCCGCTCCTTGGACAAAGCTGCGATCGTGGTGAAGAAATTATCGGGAGAAGTCCGCTCCAAGAAAGATACGCAGATATGCAGTCCGGAAGGGGAGTAATTCGCGCGACGGTATAAAACGCTGCCCTGAATCTGCGTTAGATGAGTCTCCATCGGGTGAGCTCCCGGAGCTAGGCTCCGTAGGAGTAGTTCCCTGGAGTCTTCAGACGCTCTCCGAGTTTGGTATGGTCATCCCTTATTGTTATTAGTTAAAAGTGAATAATTGTCTAGATTTAAGGTCATCACTACTTGTATTGATTTATGTTCATGTGACACAATACAAAGCCAGTGTGACAATATTAAGAAATAGCTGATATGAAGTAGGGGAAATATAGGAGGCGGTGTGTCATAACTGTATCGATTCTTAAGAATCGATAAGTAATCGATGATTTTTATTGACATTGCAGTATGGCCGATGTGGAAGGAAGGGGCAAATTCTCTCGTTACGATACGTTTATGGGCAAAAACTATTTTGTTACCATAAATTTAGCTACAGGTATGCACAATTCAGTTTTCTTGTGAAAAAGTACATATAGCAAACATGCAAAAACATTGTGGCCATTAGTACTAGACGACTTTTACCTAAAATTTTTTGATTGCCTATTGAAATGATGTTATCATCAAGTCCTCTAATATTTTTTCCTAGGCTTTTATCTGTCTGGATTGCTGACGAGTTAACTGGCAGCTATTTCCACACGGAAACTGCATAATTTTATATGTGTGAGGCACCTAGCATCATTGATGAACAATTCTCATTAGAATTTCCTCGTGCTGAGTGAAGTAAGCTATTCCAATTGCCACGTTAACTTATACAAATTAATATTGTTTTCTTTTGTTTAAGATTCCCCGTAATTATGTTCGCAAATCTACAACAATCCCATCTGAAGACCTATTGCATAAGGCAGTTAGTGAAGTTTTGTCCGGGAGATTAACAATAAGAAAAGCAGCTGAACAATTTGGCCTGAAATATGCAACAGTTGGTTTCTACAGTAAACGACATTCTTCAAGTGGCCTTTTTCCCCCAAGGGAAATGAAAAAGCTACTACATTCAAGCCAAATCATCCCTGCGAAACTTGAAGTTGAATTAGGCAACTATTTAAAGGATTGTGCACTCATCAATCATGGACTCAGCACTAGAGAAACACGCCAATTAGCGTACTCATTCGCAATTGCAAACGAAATAGTAGTGCCAAAGAATTGGACAGAAAAAGAGTCTGCTTCGCAAGATTGGATGATAGGATTCCTCAAGCGGAATAGCTCCCTATCAATTCGTAAGCCAGAGAAAACTAGTCTATCGCGAGCAGCAGGTTTCAACAAACCAGTGGTTTCTTCTTACTACGACAAGTTGTCAGATGTGATGACCAGGTACAAATTCTCTGCACATCAAGTTTGGAACTGTGACGAAACCAGCCACTAGACGGTGATGCAACCGCCAAACATATCTCTGAAAAGGGGACTAAATAGGTAACAGTTGGTGTTATAGTTTTTTTTTACAAGAAATAACAAAAAAAGTTGTCCTTCAACAAACGGTCTCAGCAGAAAAAGGAGTAAAAGACACCTTGTTGGCCTTTATAAATGCGGCCGGCGGTACGGCACCACCAGTTTTCATTTTTCCTAGGAAGAAGTTAGTCCGCTCTTTGTATAAGGATGGCCCTACAGGATGTCTTGGGTTCGCCCACGATTCTGGCTGGATGACCGGATCGAATTTTTTAAAGTGCCTTCAACAGTTTCATAGTTTCGTGCTCAAAGGAGAACCCCGTTTTGCTGACATTGGACAATCACTGTAGTCATCTCGACTACCAGGCAGTTACCTTTGCTAAGGAAAATGGTATTGTCCTACTCACCTTTCCTCCCCATTGCTCGCACGCTCTGCAGCCACTCGATGCCACTGTATTTGGTCCGTATAAAAAAGCATTTGAAAAAAGCCAAAATGAATGGTTGCATTCCAATCCCGGTGGACGAATTTCAATTAAGGAGGTTGCAAAACTAGCCAGTGGCCCATTTGTTTCTTTTCTTTCTTTTACTCGAAGTAACATCATTTCCGAATTCCAAGCAACTGGTATTTTCCCCATGAACATAAATGCAATTTAAGAAGCAAGATATGCTCCTTCATTTGTTACAGACCGGCCAAGTAAATTTAAATTTTTCTAACTTGGTCACTGTTGTTTAAGAAACTATTTAATTTGTTTAATATAGGCCCAATCGCTTTGGATAATTCGTTATCAGAAAATGATCAAGCAACGGAAAATACTATGGACACCTTGTTGTCGAACACTCCCCTTCTGCAGACGTTGTTATTTCGTGTCCACCAACTGATGAAGCTGGATGTGTGAATGTTACAGGAAATGTTAAAAATCTTTCCCTCAGTTCAACAATCGCGGATTTGATGGAATTAATTCTGCAATTTCTCCACCCGTGAAAGAAAACACCGGAACTTCACTGACTTCAACACCTTCGACTTCAACCACTGATGGGGTCATTAAATCTCATGTTAATCCAGTTGATATAAGGCCATTGCCACAAGTGTCGCAGTATATTCAAAATGTGTATCGGCTAAAAAGAAATAGTCGCGCCGGCAGCGCAAAAGTTCTAAACGACACACCAACAAGATTGAACTAGAGCACCAAAAAAGAAAGATCAAGAAATGAAAAAGAAGGAAAAACCGGAAAAGATGCTTTCGAAACGTTCTTTAAATGCTCCAGGAAAAATTAAAGCAAGAAAAAAAAAGAAAACTTCTGAGAAAGAGAACACCCTTACAGAGAATAGTGTCGCAGGTTTTGATGTGGAAACGGTTTGCCTGGTGGATGAGGAGGACCAAGTAAATGAACAACATCTGCCAACTACTCCTCCTTGTCGCACTATAGCTGGCCACATTGTTCGTCGAAAAATAATAAACAATGCTTAAATTAAAAATTTCTCAAAACATTTTGGAATCAAACATACCTTCGTGATAATTTTATTCTGTTCTCAGAGACGTAGGTAGAATTCTCTTGTTTTGCCCATGTTTGCGGGTCTCTCTTTAAAAAGTGTAGATTCCCTCAAATCTACCTCAATTCTAATCCAGTCAATGTTCTATTTAATTGAAGTGTGAAATGTTAAATGTTAAAACTGAGTTTTTCACTGAAATGTAATGTTACAATGTGAGTTACCGTAATGGTAAATGTTAAAACAAAGATATTTGATCTGGTTAATACAGAATTAAACCTAAATTCTTATTGTAATTACTCGAATAAGAACTACAACAGAAACTACGGGTGACGTTTCGATTTCAAGTTTTTCGCGCAAAAAATTAGGCACCTTCCTTGATACGCCCCCTTTTCGTCCAACATCACCCACCGTCCATGTCCAGGTTTGCCCCCCTAAAAGAGATTTCATATGTTTCCGTATTGCATCGTTAATTTTAACATTAAAAATATTTCGTTTTCTAGTCTTATAAAAGGATGAATTATATATCATTTCGTTAGAGAAAACTTTTTGAGGGGATAAAGATTTCGGGAAAAAATGAAAAACAACGGGAAAAAAAGTTACGCATTTTTGGGGTGTTTTTTAATTTCAAAAAAAAATCTAGGAAAATATGAAATGTCATGATTTAAAATTTAACACTCAATTACAGAATTAAATTTTACACAAAATATATGTGTCGAAATATATATGTTTTTACGTTGACCTGCATATTTCACGCCGTCTAACCTGGTACGGCGTCTCAGGTGGGTCCGGTCTCCCCTACCAGGAGGGCTGCGATGGACCGCATGCCTCTTATACCTAGACAACATCATCGTATACGCAGGAGACACAAAATAACACATTTAACGACTCAGACTAGTCCTCGCCGCACTACGCAAAGCAAATCTGAAACTCAAACTTGTGAAATGTCGTTCCGGTGAATCAGCAATCATAGCACTGGGCCACAAGATCAACGCCGACGGATTCAGCCCTGACCTGGAAAAGTGAGAGCAATGCAAAACTTCCCTCCACCACAGCAAGCAGAGTGGAAAAAGTCAAGTTCATCAAAAGTTTTCTCGGGCTATGCTCATACTACAGGAGACACATACCAGGATTCGCCGAGGCAGCGAAACCCCTCTTTGACCTAACCAGAGAAAGTTCGCTGTTCATCTGGACGCCAACACACCAGGAGCGCTTTGACAAGCTGAAACAGATGCTAGCAGACGCAGCTACAGTAGCATACCCGGACCAGACGGCAGAATTCGAAATAAACCCAGACGCCAGCGACTATGGTATCTGAGCAGTTCTACTCCAAAAACAGGATGGTGCGGAGAGACCCCTGGCATTCGCCAGCCGTTTAATGTCACGCAGTGAGCAGAACTACTCCATAACGGAAAATTAATGCCTGGCTCTCATTTGGGTGATCAAGAAATTCCGACAGTTCATCTTCGGATGCCCAATAAGAATCGTCACAGACCACCACGCACTATGCTGGCTCCAATCAAAAACGGAACTTGCAGGCAGGCTAGCCAGATGGTCCATGACAATCTTCGAGTACAAGTATGTAAGCTCACAAAGACGGCAAGATACACCAGGACGCGGACGCCCTATGCCTTTACCCCGTGAGCGAAGATGACGAGACCCCCGACAACACGTGGGCGGGACACGTTAACACGGTCGGCGTAATGACGCAAGACAATCGAGAAAAACTGACCAGAGGCCAGCAAGCTGAATTTGCATACGTGTTTATAAACGCAGAAAACGGGAAGGAAACAGCCAACTATACGATCGAAAATGGCCTTCGGTATCGTATGCGAATAACAGGAGAAGAAGAAACGGAAGTCGAACTGCGGCTCTGCATACCGAAAGACCTGAAGACCACAATCCTACAAGCCTGTCACGACGACGTCACATCCGGACACCTCGGAGAGACACGCACCTACGACAGAGTCACGCATTACTACTAATGGCACGGGATCGCTCGAGATATAGAAAACAACATTTAGGCCTGCCCCGACTGTCAGTCACGAAAGAAAGAACAATTCAGGAAACCGGCCGCGTAGGAATGGATATCCTTTGGCCCTTTCCCACCTCATCGCTAGGCAATCGCTACATTATTGTAGCGTTTGACTACCTCACCAAGTGGGCCGAGGCGGTAGCCCTTCCGGTCGCAAGAGCAGAACAGGTAGCAGAGTTCTTCGTGAAGGAGATTCTGCTACGACATGGAGCCCCCAGGAAGCTGACGACAGACCAAGGAAAATGTCTCGTCGCGACCATGATGCAACGAGTACTTGCAGCCATGGAGACCAATCACCAGACCACCACAGCCTACCACCCACAAGCAAATGGACTATTAGAGAGACTGAACCACACCTTGGCTGACATGTTGTCCATATACGTGAGCAAGGATCACAAAGATTAGGATGCCACACTGCCGTTTGTACGGTTCGCATACAACACGAGCAGACAGGAAACGACCGTCAAATCCCCTTTCTTTTTAATGCAGGGCTGACACCCCGTACTACCAGTGAATACCATCTCCAAGGCGACCCCAGATCCCCATCAGCTAGTGCCAGTGAAAGACGGAGGACCAGATAAATACGAGATATGGATGCTCGGAAACCTGCAGAGAGCATTCGCAGAAGTGAACGACCAGAGCCAACGGGCACAACGGAAGTACAAACCACACTACGACAACACCGCCAGGAAGGAGAAAGATTCCACCCGACACAACAGGTGCTAGTCTACAGGCCTACAAGAAAAGTAAGGCTCGCCGAAAACCTAATCCATGGTTGGAGCGACCCGTAAAACATAGTACGACAGATAACCCCACTTAACTATGAAGTCCAACTCAACAACAGCAAAAAGACCGAGGTGGTACATTCAGAACGCCTCAAAAGCTTTGTCGACCTCACCCAACTCGAACCAAATACGGATGGCGAAGCACAGTCAACGGACAGAGTGGAAAGCGAAGAAACAACAAACGAGGTGTCCAAAGACGGATACACACCGGTAGACCCACAACAACAATAGGAAGGACCAGCTCACGCCAAGGAAACAACTAAGGGAGAAGAAAATTAGGTTCATAACACCCGCCGAAGAGCCGCAAGAACCCACCGCAGAAGGAGACAAACCTGTTACCCGTGAGGAGACCGACCAGAACCGACGATACCCACTACGCATACGCAAAATAACGATTTGCATTGGCGTCGACACTCCTATACAGTATGGTACTATCACTGACAGCACACACACCCCCCCCCGGCAGAGAAAAGAGCCCAAGTGATAACAAAATCACCAGCCACCTGGTGGCTGATGGGACTACTACTAGTGGCAATGAGACCAACACCCATAGATGGCGCACTCGAGGTGAAGCTGTCATCCGATGGCGTTATATTCCAATCGATGGGAGAACTTTTCTTCTCCGATTCAGAATGGGTAATCGTCACCGACATCTCGTTTAACCAAGAAGACAAAGTATCAAATGAACTCAAGATGTGGCTAATGGAAAAAATCAAATTAATTGTATTAGGCAGTTCCAGCAATAAGGATTTCCAGAGTATGTTACAACCAGCGAAGACGAACGACTAACCGTCCAAAAAACAATCTCAGGACATACTCAGCTACAATCCATTCAACGCCGAGAAAGCTCAACAACAGCTGACAGCAATGGTTCGAGACTAAGCGGTATACGAGTTGACAAGTCTGGAAACAATAGAGAGGAATTACCAAGGTCTAAAACCATAAATCAGACAAAGTAGACACAAACCAGGACTGGTCGATGGCGAAGGCAAGATCTTGAATTGGCTGTTCGGTGTGTCTACGACAGAAGAAATAGACAAAGTCAACAGAAAAGTCGCCAAACTATCCACTGAGACGACGGCTATTGTCCACGCCTTGGAGACCCATACAACACTGATCAACGAGACGATATGGGAGCTACACGCCAGCAAAGAGGCAACAGACGCCCTCCAGCGGTCGTGTATAACACTTGACAAAGAACTGAACAACGCAAAAAGGACCCTTCACAACCTCGCTCGCGAGACAGAGTGGGATTGGAAATCCCGAGATAAGATAGACAACGCATCCAGAGCGGTAGACATCACCTTAGAGTGGCTTTAACAAGTAGTGGAGAGACTGAGCGGAGGTCTAGCAAGCGCCGCTATGGGAAAAATCTCCCCGCCCTATTTTCCTCAGCATAAATGCAAACAGTCATCTCAGAAATAAAGACCAAACTACCAACCTGCTGGGCCCTAACACCTGCAACACAGGCTGGAGACATGTGGAAATCTTACCAAGAAGCCGCGGTGACAGCGGCAGCTATCGAAAACGGCATCAGACTCTTCATCCACATTTCCATCTTCGAATTCATCAGAGCAGTTACCCTGTGCAGAGTCATCGGGATGGCAAGAGCAACGAAGAATGGACAAACAAGCCTACAGCACGTCGGTCTCCCACAATATCTCGCAACATCACCAGACCAACAGACATTCATTGAGCTGTCAGCTGAAATGGTTGGACCGTGTCGCTTGACAATCTGCCTTATCAGTCGAGCAGTAAGCCGAAAAAACAACAAAGGGACGTGCAGCGTAACGATATTCCTAGCCGACAACCACCGGATACAAGATGACTACAACGTGTACGGGACAAGATGTTGTTTACCTCGGATACCGCCATTGGGGCCTTTCAGCAACCAACACAACCCACCTTGTCGTGACATATCCACGACAGACCACAGGACCGCAGTCATATACGCTCGACACTCCCACGATATCCGTCTTCGAGATACCCATGTCCTGTACAGCACAATCAGACGACTGGATTTTCCAGGCCAGTTTCAGAAAGGATACTCACCAACAATGGATTACAAGGACCACCCCACACCTCGCCGACCTAAAAGCACCTGGACGACCGCCACAACGACCACTGATCACCACAAAAAAACGATATATCGACACAGCACACCGAATTTCGCACGGGCTCCACCAACAACCGTCTGTGAGAATTGACAACCAGCATGGTACACCAAATGGACGGGCTGTCCGATCTAGAACACGCCCGACTCAACATAGACAACACACAGACTTACTCCCGCTACCCGTGAGAGTGGATAGGCATCCTGATATTATGCATGTTGGGAACCGGTGTCGCCATCGCAGCTGACCGTACTAAAACAGCCAGCCGCCAACAAAGAATAAAAGCTAGATACAAGCTCTTGAACATCGCTTACAACTCCATGAACAGGCCACCAGCCCAGATGAACCTGAATGAAGGGTTAAATCTTCCTCAAAAGTAGTACCACGTAACCACTAATCAGACCTTAGTTTAGATCAATAGCCTTTAGCCGGGTAAAATAGCACGTAACGGAAGCAACAGCGTCCTGTAGACTAGAGCTCGAACAAAGGGCAATACATTATAGTATCGTGTAGTTCCGCTCGTGAAGATATAAAGCGAATCCAAACCAAACCACTCGGGGCAGTCACTGTAAACCCTTGCTGCAAGTCATATACAAATACACAGTTCACTCTCAACCCCTCGCCATAGTGAAGTTTTGTCGTATGGAATTCCGTGTTGAACCAGTGTGCCTCACCCGTGTAAAGTGTGGCAATGGTGAAACACACTGGTGTAACACCTCTTGTTCACGTTATAGGCCGGGTTTCACACCAGTGTTAGCTATAAAATTTTCACCACTAATTTTTTTCTGAAATTTGTGGTTTTTTTCACCAGTATCGTTCTGTTAAATATACCAGTATTAGCCTCATATTTGTTCCAGTGTTTTCCTCGGATTGTTCTTAACATTCGTCTTAATATTACACTCGTGTGACACACTAGTTTTAATCTGGTACACTACTCCAGTATACTAAAAAATTTTACACCCTTTTTAAACTCTTCCTAAATACTGGTACAACATATTAGTTGGTAACCCTTCTAACATACAAGTTCATAGCACTAATCCCATTTTCTTTCTGTCTCCGTCAGGCGTGCGACCAAAAGCTACACATTTTCATTTTAGAAAAAAAAAACAATTAGTTGAATGACTGCCAATTCATTTTATTCGAACTCCACGGTAAAATGAAAACAGATCATTAAATTTAAATGAAAATAACAACAAAAACGCAACCACAATAATGGACTGGTGCATTCCAGTGGTTCAAAAACGGAAGAATGTAAACTAAAAATCGGCATAACATGTCAAAAATAACAGTACCAACGCAAAATCAAATATACGGCTAAAACAGTTTACTAGTGCTTGTAGTCGATCGATATAATGTTTTAATGTAACACCATCTTTGTCCGAAATTTGCGTTGCTGCTGCTGCTGTGGCAGGTACATGATGCTTGTTCATTGCCCCGACAAATGGCACGAAATTCTCGGGCGTGTGTTTTCCTTGCATCGCGTACGAGCTGCTGTATTCTGCCTTCATTTAACTTTTCTCTTTTTTTTGGAGCAAAAGCCTTTGCGGCCACTGAAATTAAATGCAAATGATAAGAGTTTAATGTGTAAAATCATTAGCAATTCCATGCATTAAAATAAAACTACCTCCGAAGACGGCGAATAGATTGAAAAGGCCATTAGCCATTCCTGGCCTGCTGTTTCTGCCCCTAGGAATCATTTTCCCCTGCATGCTGTTGCTAACTTCTTTGGATACCAGAAAGCCCAGCATCAGATAAAATAGTTTGTGACAGTTTTAACTGTTTTAAATTTCTCGACATAAAAGAATGCCTAAATTAATTGTTCAAAAGAACAAGAAATAAATTTACGTCATTACTTATAACAAGCGAACCATTACCAGGCTTATGGCTAAAGTAATATCCAGTAGAGAAAAATCAATTGCCTCTACTGCATTCGTGGATTTTACGGGCAATTCTTTAAAATGAGTGTCAATCACCGATTTATGATGATCGAAATCCACTTCTGCCATTTTGTAGACTTCGACCTTACGAATCACTTCAAATTTTTGGTCCAATGCTCCAAGCTTTTCAACAATTAATTGAAGTATGCCTGAGAAATTAGCTTCAATGGTGCCAATGGCATTTTCTAGCGAGGTCACTCGTTCGGGGGCATTAAGAAGACGGGACAACATAGGTTGGTTGAAAGAGATATCTACACAAACAAAAAAGCAAAACATGATTTCCGACTTCAATGTTTTGTATCCTATAGTCTAAAAAATGATTATTCAAAATTTCACACTAGCCTGTTGTCCCATTGGTTGACGTATAGCCTGTCGCCCCATTTAATGAAGGTGATATAGATGGCCATTCGATTTCTTGATTCACCATTTGACCAACGATGTTTTGTTCTTTGAGACGCTCGATGCCTTGTTGGATTGTCTTGTCTCCAGCAACAATTTGAGTTCCATTATCGCTATACACGACTGACGGACGAGCTCTTCGGGCGGTGAAGGAAGCAAAGGCGATCAAAAAAGACGATAAGTCGAGTGAGGCTGCAACTTCCAAGTGTAACGCTCTAGTGTTGAGACAGGTAATAAGCAAAACATATCGTTTTAGTTTGCGACGATAAATGGTGATGTTGCACGGGCCGAAACAGTCCAAACCCACATGAGTGAATGGACGTTGGAACGGAATAAGACGATGACGCGGAAGAGGGGCCATTAAAGGAATGCAGGGAGTTTACAACATGCTATGGCGTTTGCAAGTAAAGTACTTGTGCAGATACATTTTGATAGCCACTCGTCCTTTAATGATCCAATATTGAGACCTTATTGAGCTGAGCAGTCTTTTTGGAGATGGATGAAACAGGAGATCATGCTTTCTCATGACGATTAAACGCGTGAGTGGATGATTGGGAGGCAGGATTTTGGGATGCTTGATGTCAAACGAAAGGGGGGCGTAATTCAAGCGACCTTCTACTGCAGTATTCCTTCTTCATCCAGGAATGGTGATAAGGTAATCAGCGTCGAACTCAATTTTAAAGGCCTTTTATTCTTTAAAGCCTCTATTTCTTCGGAATATTTCTCCAATTGCGCAGATTTGATGCAATGATTAGCAGCTTGTTGAATGCATTTGACACCAATGCGTGATTTGTCACGATCCAGCAATTTCAATTTCGAGTTGGAAATGAAACGAAGGATCCATGCAACAATTCGCATCACCACGCCATAGTTGGAATTTCGTTCCAAAAGTGAGCGGAGCCTATTTTCTTCAGCGTTGAGGTAAACAAGCCCAATCCAGTTCGTGGCTGATACCTCTGGATCTTCGAAAGAAAGTTCGGTAAGTTTAATTGTTATCGGCCAGGCGTTTTCTTCTTGCTGCAAGAAGTCTGGGCCATTAGCCCAACAGTAATTCTCCATCATCTCATCAGGAAAAAGTCATCTGCTGCACTCATCAGCCGGATTTTCGATACCTGGAACATGTCTCCATTCAGTTGGTTGAGAATGCTCTCAGATTTCGGATATTCGATTAGCGACGAACGTCTGAAAGCGACATGTCTTTGAGGCTATCCACTGAAGGACAGTTTTAGAGTCAGACCAATAAATGATTTGATTGATTGGAATACGAAGGGTCGATTGGACGAATTTCACAAGGCGTAGTGCCACAACTGCTCTTTGGAGTTCTAATTTCGGAACAGTCAGCAGACGAAGGGGTGCCACGCGAAACTTTGACGTAACGAAATTTACGGTGACGATATTATTGCGATAGGTTACTCGTAGATATACCACAGAGCCAAACCCAACGGTGGATGCATCGCAAAAGGCATGCAGCTGAATGTCTTGGATGTCACTAGACGAAGTTAAAGCTCGTGGGATCTTAAACGCTTCAAGATGGTAAAGATTGGTAGTCCACTTGTTCCACTGGTGTTAAATTACTTCGAGAACTTGGTCATCCCAATCAACAACGACAAGCCACAATTCTTGTAGAATTCTTTTGGCGCTAAGGATCACTGGTGATAAAAACCCCAGTGGGTCATACAAGGTAGACACCGCAATCAAGATCCGACGCTTAGTACTCGCTTCGACGTCGGTTTTAACATCAAAGATGAAGCTGTCACTTTCGCTGTCATATAAAACACCTAAGGTTCTCTCCGTGGGCAAATCTTCTAGATCCAAATTCAGGCGAGGCTGATTACGATCACCTTCTGGTACACGTGACAATACCCGTCGAGATGAAGAGAGCCATTGGTTCAGATGGAATCCTTCCTTTTTTAGCAATGCTGTAGAATCTTTGACCGCTCGACTAGCCTCCTCTTCGGTGTAAAAAGAATCCAGAAGGTTAGCTACATAGAAGTTCTTGTAGACTAGTTCAGCGGCTTCAGAAAATTCTTCACGATGTAGGTCAGCGAAATGTCGTAGGACTTGGGAGCAGATGAAAGGAAATCAAACTGATTCAAAGATTTGTCGCTGCATTTCATATACGGTGGATCTTTTTCGAGAGCCAGGTGGACGCCATAGAAATCGTAGAGCAGAGCGATCTTCATTCTTCACTCCAACTTGAAGAAACATTGGTTGAATATCCCCAGATAGGGACTCCGGCTTTTCTCTAAAGAGTAGAAGAGTAGCACCTATGTCATTGATGAGATTGGGACCCATTAAGAGCACTTCGTTGAGCGCAACTCCTTGATACTTCGCCGAAGCATCGAAGACCCCTCTAACCTTTTCAGGTTTCCGAGGATTTACGACTCCATGATGGGGAAGGTACCAATTTCTCCCAAAGGTGCCCTTTAATTCACTCTCTTCGAGAGGCCGTGCGAATCCCCTTGCCACATAGTCATCGATTACGGCTTTGTATCTCTCAGCAAAACTAGAATTGTGCGTGAATTTGTTTTCGATAGAAAAAAGGTCGACGCAATGCACTATTGTAATTGTCGGGTAATGCGATATCATCTGAAACCCAGGATAGACCTACTTCATACCTGGTTCCGTCGAATTGAATAGTTGCATCGAATTTCTTCCTCGCTAGTTCATTCTCGGTTGATTCTAGCGGTTGAGCTGGAGTTACAATTGGAAAGCTTTCCTTTTCCCACAATTTCTCAACTTGGCGCAAAAGTAATGCTTCCGTCGGTGATTCTTGTACATGGTAGCAGAGTTTTTGCACCGTCAGCAAGGGATTGTTTGAACGACAAACCGTTGAATCATGTTGTTGTGTCCCTAATGTTAGGTCGCCAACGCAAGTCCAACCAAATAGCCTCAATAAACCAAACGGAGCGTCGGTTCCGACAGGAGGTAGTCTTTCATCGAGACGAAAGTGCAGCCATTGGTTTCCCGCTCCAATAAGGATGGTTGGTTCTCCAACATCAACCAGTTTTACGTCTTTGAGATGAGGGTAACGACTTCGGATCTCCATTAACTCCTTCGGTTGGCATGGTAACTTTAGGTACTGAGTCGGCACAGTAGAGACCTGCTTTAAATCCGCTTCGAAAGATCTATCACGAGCCTTAACAGTCAGACTAACCGTAGTTGATTGAAACTGTGGGTCTTGGCCGTGAAACGACCCAAAGGATACATTTTTTCATTCCCTTTGCATTTGAGTTGTTTAGCTACATCCTCTCGAATTAAGTTAACGGTCGCTCCTGGATCTAGAAAAGCGAAAGTTTCTATTTCCACCCCGTTAGCTTGAAGCAACACAGGAACGATAGCTAGGGAAGTGTTGATAGCCGTATCCCTGGTTTTAATGGTCATTGCGCGACCATCAGACGATTTTGCTGATGGTTGACCTGCATTTTTTGTTGTTGAAGCATTCGCGGGATAAACTCGAGGCGCTCCGTGCAATAGAGGGTGGTGTCGTTGACCACAGTTCCCAATGTTGCAGACGATTTCGGTGGGACACTCAGTTCCCCGATGTGTTCCAATCAGACACCTAAAACATAATCGTTTCTCTTTTACCCACTCCACTCTAGCTGTAACATCTGGATCTTTGAATGTGGAATAGGTTTTTATCGAATGGGCGTTATCACAATAAATGCACTTCTTAATGACGCCTTCCTTCAGCGATGACGAATTACTCTCAGAGGGAGGACTTTGCTGCGGTTTCTTGACTGGTGGAGATGTGGAGGTGTGAAAAACAACAGGACTTTTACCAAAGATAGGAGTTGGTTTGGTGGAAGGCTTAGCACTTCCCGCTTTCTTTTCCTTCTGTGGAGCTGGTGATCTATGAGTAGACGGCCTGGTCATCAATTCACCCATCAGCATCTCGTCTATCCATTTTGCTAGATCCTTGAGAGTAGCTCGTGTTGGAGTCATTCGATACACCTTCACGCCCCAGCTACTTCTCATTCGCGGAGGTAAATGGGACACGACGTGTTCCAGAGTCATTCTCGATTCCAAGTCTTGCTCATATCCGCCGGTCCTCAGGGCATGCATGGCTCCATGAAAAGTTCGGTTGAACTTGGCTAGTGCCTCTGAATCATCATCTCGGATCGATGGAAGATGCATAAGAGCCATCAAATGGCTCCGAGTAACCACTTGTGGTTGACCATATCGCTTCTTCAGTTCTACTAAGGCATCATAATAAGTGGACGGATTGTCCAAGTATTCGGCTATGTAGGAACGAACTTCTGTAGTGAGCAACTGCTTTAAGAAAGCATGGCGTTGAGCGTCCGATGGTACCACATTATGGATCATGTCCCTAAACGAAGAGATAAAGGTTGGCCATTCCTTTGGATCGCCATTGAATGGCGTTATCTTTATCTGCGGTAAAGCATTCATTAGCCAATTTGGGCTGAAACCCGCTGAAGCTCCCCTTGGTGGAGGGGTACGCCTGTTAATCCAATCATCGCTGCTGAACGATGGCATTAAAGAAGGTGGTGGACCACCTCTCCCCGATTGCTGTAATGGTCTAGGATTATACTCAGACGTGGGCGGGCTCCCAGTCGTTGATACAGGTCGAGAGGTATGGAATCTATATCGATCGTTAGTTCTATCCATTGATTGCCTTAACGTCGGATCAGGCGTTTGCGGCCGTGAATTGTAATGATATTCATCCACTGTGAAGAAAGATTCTTCATCAGCTTGGCTCCGAGTAGCACGACTGGCCGTAGAAGCTGGCGAGTTACGTCGATCATCAAGGTAATGATCTACCTGTTGTGATACTCCTCGGACACGAATCTGTATACCTATAATATAATTATAGGCATCTGTCATCGTATTCTTGGCTTCCCATAATCTTTGATTGTACAAGAAATGGGCATCTCGCACTTGATCCAAACGAATATGGATCTGTGTCTTAAGATGGTTTAATATGGAACGGCGCCCATGGTTACTAATCAGCTGCTCTATCTCACGACACTGTTGCTCAAGGATAACGACTAATGTGTCTCGTTCGACACGTGCTACCTCAATTGCTCTAAGTCATTCTTGCGGTGTAAGGGATACTCGATTGCTGGATTCTGTTGAGCCACTTTGGCTTCCAACTCCTATCGTTGTTGTTCCGACGGCCCGGAATACCAATATCGGGCATACTAGCTGTAGTGCTGTCACGTGTCCGTGGTTGAGCCATTTCGCTAGGTAAATAAGCTTACTGTAAACTTAAAGTTTCTTCTAATTGACGATCTCGCTCTATTCGTTAAAATAAGACAAGTTGAAGCGATGGAATTCAATTTCACTTTTATATTGTTAAACCGGCACGGGAATTAACATACAATATTCAAATGAATTATTTCCTTCGAGGCTGTTGGTCAGAATTCCCCGAAAAGCTGACTTGAGGTTACCGTGCGTACGATCTGGGTCCTTGTGTTTCGGATTCTCCAACTCTTAGCAGGTTGTTCTGGTTCAACATGCGCAGGTTCTACCTCAGTTTCGCCAACTTCGCTCGAAATCGTCCAACCCAGACTCTGGAACTCCTGGAGGAGTAGGTGGATCCGGAAGATGCTCGACTGGTCGCGGACTGTATGGTCGATAGAAACGAGGTTTCTTTGGCGATGGCGGAGAAACCAAATCCGCTAGCCGTGGTCCAGTCTTCCGGCGTGACTGAGCAGATTTAACTGAAGCAGCTTTTAAAGCCTCCGGTGGTTGTGGTGGTGTGTCAGTATTTCTTCCACCTGCGGAACGAAAATAATCCAGCCGTATGCGACGTGGAGTAGGATCAGCAGCTTGTGGCTGTGAGATCGGCTCCAGCGGCGGACGTAATTGACTGGGCTGGCTGTCTGAAACTGACGGTAAGTTTAGAATAAATTCCTCTACTTTCTGTGCAGCTTGAATCCGTGGAAGCAGTTCCGGTGTCGACAACTCTTAACAACCAAAATTGCCAGGAAAAACTGTATATAAATAAACTGTAAAAGTTTAGTTACGCGGATCAGGAAGAATAACAGCTTGCATGTCTTCGGTTGGTCTCCGTTGGGCGATGAGTCTTGCAGTTGTCTCGCTTGCAGTCTCTCGATATGCAGGTTCCAGATCCTTGATATGCTGGAAACGATATTGTTCCTGCCGAAAGCCTTTACGGATCAGCTTTCTCTTCAGCTTAGCCGCCGGGGTGTTCTTCTTTCGTGGAATGATGAAGCTGTTTTACTGATTGTAAGCAAATAGAGAGTCAATAAGTAACAATCGACAGCCCTGTAAAGGTATCGACGATACGAGACGGAGGAAAAGGTAATTAGCAATCGACGGCCCTGTAAAGGTATCGACGATTGAAATATAAACGACGGATGAAAACTAAATTGAAAATCAACGGCCCTGTAAAGGTATCGACGATTGAAAATAAGAAAGACGGTCAAAATTAAATTAACAATCGACGGCCCTGTAAAGGTTTCGACGATTAAAAATTAGAGAGACGGGCGAAAACGGAACGAACAATCGATGGCCCTGTAAAGGTATCGACGATTGTGAATGTGCACAAGCGAAAACGAAATGAACAATCGACAGCCCTGTAAAGGTAGCGACGATTGTAAATGTGAACAAACGAAAAACGAAATGAACAATCGACGGCCCTGTAAAGGTATCGACGATTGTATAGGCAACAAAGTGACGAATACGAAATGAACAATCGACGGCCCTGTAAAGGTATCGACGATTGAAAATATGGAAGACGGGAGAAAATGGAATTAACAATCGACGGCCCTGTAAAGGTATCGACGATTGAAAATATGACGGACGAAAACAGAATTAACAATCGACGGCCCTGTAAAGGTATCGACGATTGTAAATGTGTATAGACGAAAAACGAAAAGATCAATCGACGGCCCTGAATAGGTATCGACGATTGAGCATGTGTAGTGGACAGCGAAAATTACCAATCGACGGCCCTAAAAAGGTATCGACGATGGTAAATAGGACGAAGTATGCAAATACTGACAAGAATTGACCAATCACCATAGGTCGGACAAAAACTATGCCAGCTAACAATGCTTACGTCCTGATTGAAGTGTTCAAATGAAGAGCCGGGGGACCAAGGATGAATGGCGACGCGAACGGACAGGTGATGGCGAAGTTAAACACGAACGATAAATTTCCCGGTCAATGCACCAAAATGTTAACCACCGAAATAAGCGAAACGGAATGTGGTTAACTCAGTGGCCAAAAGGGCCATGCTGTGATGTATTAAACACGAACACGAGTTTACAAAAATACGAAAAAGGGAACAACAGGTTGCGACTGCAGCCACGACGAAAACGATTCAGAGTGACCTCATTGCCGCATCTCCCTCCGTTTTCGATTACGGCGGAAATGCAGAAAAAGGGGAAAACAAAAGAAAGGTGCTAACGCGAACAATTAGCTTTAGGTGTAAATTGGTTGGCGGGGTATTAGTTTAGCCAATGTCAGACAAGTTCAGACTTGTCTGCCCCTCGGCAATGACACGAACACACACACACACACATACGTACATACAGACATAAAAACAAAAAATTTAATTACATTTATACCTAACGACTTCTGTCGTAAACAGGCACTGTTGATGCGTGTCTAAATTCGTCATTATTCCATGAAACTCTGGAATTGCGCTCTGTTCGCCCTGCTCCATCAAGATGATGGTTCAAGTGGAAAGATCCTTTCTTCTACGTTCGTTTGAGAAAACTAATTGTCATTGTTAAAAAAGTACAGACACATTACAAATCTACCATCATTGCTATCTTTTTCGACATTCCAGTTATCTGAGAGCAAAGTAAACACTGCCCGGTTGACAACAGCACTGATTTTACCAGCGTCAGGTAAGATTGACTGCCCTTCATCACCGTTGCTGATAACAGTAGCCGGGGCGTCTTTCACTTCTTTTACTTCACTTGCTTTTTCTCCTCTTTTTTTCAGCTGATCCACTCCTGTGTCATACAACTTTTTCTTTTTTACTCGATTTCCCCAACCAAGAATTGGTTGGGTAACGAAATCTTTTAAAAACATTACTTCTCCATTTAGTTGGTTCTTGATTTTTCCCATTTGCAGAATGTGTCCCAACTGGTGGGTATAACATAAACTGCATGCACTGTGAAATCCAAGTAGTTGGCACACAGCTGTAGTAACTGTTTTTTGGAAATTTTCATCTGTTTCAACAGTTTTTACTAGGTAATACTTTATCGAAGTAAGATCGCTTACACTGTGTCCACTCGTATCCTCCAGCCTATGTGTGCCCATCCAGTGAACGTGTAGTCTTCCAACCTAATGAAGTACCATTTAAGTAACGAAATATATTTTCTCGAAAAGACTTTTAGTTAGAAAATTATTATATTTGAAAAGCACTAGAGCTACCCACTTTACTATTTGATAGAGATTCCTCGTCGTTAGTTGGCTCCACCACTGACTTGCTTCCTATTTTTCATATCTTTTCCCTCCTATTTACACAAACTCAGCAACAGGAATATCCTATGGACATGCGTGAGTAATTATTATATAACAGACAGGAACATTTTATATTATTAAGCTTATTCTTAACATTAACAGCGTTATACATATCAAGATGCGCTTTACACGAGGTTGTACAACTTTTATTTCCAAGTTATATATGACGTTCGTCTGCTCTTTCCGTAGCGTGTACGAAAAATGAAAAAAAAAAGATGGTTGACGCAACACAGTCTTCATCTGTCCACGGAAACAGATCCGTTTAGATTGTCGGTCAAAAACGGATCCTCCAAGTGGTGGGGAACGGAATTGTTTCCGATCACTCTGCGTACGGCTCATTCCGATTCGTTTCCGTTCAACATAGTCTCCGTGGTGGGCGTTCCAATTTTGTGTTATTGTTCAGCTATGTTGTCATTATTTACGTTTATTGTTTTTTGTTTTTTTTCTTTTGATTTGGTTTTAAAGTGAATTGTATTTGTGTTTTTATTTTTAAAATCTATATATATGTTTAAAAAGAATAAACTTTTTTAGTGAAAAAAAAATTGCTGTATTTAATTTCTTTTAGAACCACGAAACAAATTTTACATTAGAACAGAAGTAAGAATATATTATTATTTGATAGGTCATATTAATGAATTTCTTACCATTTAACAAATTTTATTTAGGATTAGTGAAAAGCATAAAATTTTTACAGTGTTACTCAGCCAAAGCTTTAAATTTGCATTCAGTGTGTTGGCTGCGTTTTCCGTCCACGTTGAAAAGTACACTTTTTGATTAAGAAGGTAATCTATTGTTGCATTGTAAAAAAATTAACACACTTATCAAACAGGTAACTTATTTCACAAAATTTTAATGTTATAGCCCTGACATCACTCTTTTATTTTCCCTTTTCCAGGTATCGGAATCCCACTAGGTTGACCGGGGCAACAACCAACAATTGAATAGTCAATTAGAAAGCAACCTTCTAAGCCTACGATCAATAACTAAGAATATACCATGAAAGCTAATTAGGTATTTTTCAAAGTACAAATGTAATTAAATAATGAAATAATCAAAACAATTTGTTCGTGTCACTCTTCACTCATTGTATTTGCTTTACGTTGTTTATGAATAAAACACTTGCTGCTTACTCTTTAAAACACATTGAGTTTTTCTTTAAAATGTACTTGTGTTTACATACATTCTTGGTAATTTGAAACGTTGGAATAATAATAAGTAAAAGTTAGAATTCAAATTTGAATTACGTGCGTCATCAAACAATGTATGCCGGGAAGAGGCCAAGGGGGGTACATTTTATTGGAATTTGTGGTTCTTAAACTATAAAAATCGAAATAAAATATCATATCAAAACATGCTAGAGATAATAAAGAATCTCAATAATATATGCTATGTTTATTTTGGTGTATATTAGTAACCTAACAACGTACCCAAAAATGTCTGTTTTTTGGCCTCCCCTAGGGGAGGGGGCACCCCTAAAATGTCATAAAATAAAATAATTAATTACGTTCTAAGTTTTCAGCGAATTTTCGTAAGTTTTACGGAAATCGATAGGTATTTAAAAGGGCTATCTATTTGGTGAGTTTCATGAAAAAATATTGAAAAGGATAAAAGTTCTAAATGAAATAAATTTTTGCGTTTTGTCGCTTAAGTCCAATACTGCGCTTGATCGATTAAATGAAAAAAAATTTATTCATTGAAGTTGATGAAATTCTCGTTGTGTGTGGGAAGCAACAGCGTAAACGAAAAAGGAAATTGAATCATCTGACACCCGAATACAAACATCGACTTAAAACAACGGCAGTGACGAAGCTTTTACAATGCACTTAGTAACACTATCATCAAGATTGCCTCAGATGTTTGGACTGAAAACCAAAGTATCTATCGGAAGCCTGTGTTGGAGATATTACATCATGACAACAATCTACTTGTCATTTACCTACAATAATACATATGGTATTGAAAGTTCAACGTATGTCTTGTGTTTTATATTTTTCTTTTGTGACTCAGTGATATGTTTTTCTAGGAAAAAGAGTTTGCCGAAGAAATAGAGATTCTTATTGATCTCCACCAGAATACTGCTGGTGCGGAATCAAGCAATAGCCAAACCGTGTTGAATCACCTTCAAGGTAATAATGGCTATTTGGAAGAATATGTTTAGAAAAACTATTACAAAAAAATTTATATATTTTTTCAAACACCAGGTAGATACTTCCACGACAAACAAACAGCATGCAAATGAAGATGAAAATTTTGATGCTTTTGAAGGGACACTGTTATTAATTTTCCTGGCAGTTCCTCGGCCCCAAACAACAAGCCCTTTGTCGTTTAAAAGAATTTTATGCAATTGGGCTGCTTTTACTATGCAAAAGAAAAGTCATTTGACGTACTTGCTGGAGTTGCTGAAGGAACATAGGCCGAAAATAGATTTTGATACCTTCCCATCATCCGGAAAACAGTTGATGTTTATCGACGGTCGTGATATACCGCAGCCATATACTACGTCATTACAGTTTGCTAGGTAATGTTGATTGAGCATGTATTGAAGTGTTTTGATTGCAACAAGATTCATTGTATTATTTTATTTGTATTGTATACAGTACTAACAGTGTGAATCGAAAGAAACACCCACTGCCACCCCGTCATTAATTTAGACAACGAAGGAAATGGAAGATACACTCACTTCGGTCTTGAAACTGCACTCGCCGGAGACTCACCAGAAGTATATTTCCGCATTGCTGATTTATTGCAATATGCTGCTATTTTCAAAACAAATCCAAACGCCCTTCCACTATCTATCCAAAAAAGGTACTTAATTTTGTTTTAGACTCATCTCACTGTTTCCTATTTCAGAACTATCTCGTAGCAAAATAGGGATGCGTCTGTGTCTGTTATAAAATTTTTTTTGTTCCGTAACCGACACTGCAAATGTGACACTATTAATATGATTTTTTTTTCTCCATATTAAATTGAGAAACTTGATGGCGGACCGGAAATTGAAGCAGCTAGCGGCTTTTAAGAGGTGAAACCACACGCTCATTTATCAATAACGCAATTATCGTTCCACACTTCGAAGTTGATATGAGCTGTGATGGCGTCAAATTTTTCGACAATTCTGAGCAAGCAGAATGCATTCCCCTCTGTGTTATTGTACATTCAGTGAGTGAGTGTAGTGATCGCTCTCGAAGCAAACCAATCATGTTACAGAAACGATCCCCAATAGTCGTTGGAGTGGCTCACTGTAAAGACAAACCAGATGTGCATTTTATTTTATCTGCCGTTATTTCAGAAATTAAAAGACTTGATCCA
Source organism: Daphnia magna (assembly GCF_020631705.1). Lineage (NCBI taxonomy): Eukaryota > Metazoa > Arthropoda > Branchiopoda > Diplostraca > Daphniidae > Daphnia > Daphnia magna. The sequence goes on along the minus strand of NC_059189.1, from coordinate 6,436,243 downwards.
AATAACGACGACATTACTACTACGAAAGAAAAATTCTTGTGCGACACTAGTATGAAACGCATATTCACCGAATGAAGCCAGAACACTGACAAGATGAATTTTTGTGGTGCTCCAACCTCATTATACCTGCACTTCATGCTGGTGTCATACACCCTAAAAAACTCAATTCAACTAACGAAAAAAATGTCATTAAACAGTGTGTTGCACTCGTTTGGAACGCTGTTCAATCTGGGTTTAGAAATAAAATTTTGATGTAAGAAAAAGGCCAGGAATAGTTTTGAAACACGAGCATCAGAAGAGTATCAAATGCAGTTTTTACACAACAAATTAGAAAAACCATTACAGCGAGACTTTTTATTTGAAAATTCCGGGTTGTATGAAACACACCCAATTTGAACTAGAAATTTAGGGTTTAAAATTAGTGTTTTACACCACACTAGGGTAACACCCAAAAATTCCACTAGGGGATCGTTAAAATATTACAAATTCGAAACAGGGAGACATGAATCTATGGTTTGGTCTATGAACAGAAGCCTCCAGACATCTGTCATGGTGAGTGAACAATTTGGCAGCATCCAATGGTAAACCCCTGAAAGAAAATGATCCAGACCTTATAATATATTCAGATGCGTGTCTCTCGGGATGGGGGGATTCTGCAATGGCGTCAGAACAAGAGGGCCGTGGCCGGTAGAGGATCGGACGAGACATATCAACGAGTTAGAACTCCTGGCAGTTTTCCGTTGCCTCCGATCTTTCGCGGGTCCTTTTTAATGCAACTAGATAACACAACAGCGGTAGCCTACATTAATAAAAGAGGGCGCTCGAAATCAAAACACCTAAATAGATTAGCTTTGAAAATTATTAAATGGAGTTAATCCCGAAGAATAAGTATTCAGACTGTCCATCTTCCAGGTTGCCTCAATTATGTCGCGGATCAGGAGTCCAGAGGGCACACAGATGCTAGCGAATGGATGTTATCCCCGTCGGTTTTTAAAAAGATATAAAAAAGATGGGGGTGTCCATTGATCTATTCGCGTCCTCCTGGAACGCACAATTAAGTGTTTTTGTGGGTTGGTTACCGCAACCGGGAGCGTGGCGAACGAACGCGTTGTATTTTAATTGAGTGGGACTGAAGTCGTATGCTTTTCCCACCTTTTGGATAATAAAGGATTGTTTATTTAAAATAGCGCAGGAGCAGACAGAGATGGTCCTGATATGCCCACTGTGGAGGAGCCAACCGTGGTTCCCGCTTTTAATGGAAATGGCAGTAGAGATCCCGTTAATACTCCCACAAGAACACCTCCTCCTGTCTTTAGCGGAGGGCAACCCACACTCCCTGGTACAAGAAGGCTCGATCTTGCTAACCGCACGGAAGTTATCAGGGGTGACCTCTCAAGCAAAGGCATTTGGCCAGGCGTGGTTGAATTGTTATTGGTGGGAGTTCGTCCCACCACACAAATTGCTTACCAGTCAGTCTGGTCATCTTGGTATAATAGATGTATCGATTGACGTTCCAATCTCTTGTCAGAAATTATAAACAACGTGCTGGAGTTTTTGTGTGCTTTGTTTAGATCGGGTAAGGCCTATGAAACGGTTAATGTCGCGAGATCCATGCTCTCAGTAACCCTGCCGCCTATAGAGGATCAACCAGTAGGCCAACACTATTTAGTCCTAAAATTAATGAAAGCAGTCTGTAACTCAAAACCCAAAGCCAAATTATTCGTCAACCTGGAGTTTAGATTTAGCTATTAATCATCTTGACACTTTAGCGCCGAATGCCAAATTAAGCCTGCCAGTCTTATCGAGAAAATTGGCAATTCTCCTAGCGGTCACCTCTATTCGGCGAATCTCGGAGTTAGTGGCGATCGACAGGCAATCCGTGAGCGTAACAGATAATAAAGCTACTTTTGACTTAACGAAGCCCCGTAAGGCTCAAAAAGAGGGAGCGCTGCATAATATTTCAATAAAAGGTTTTGTCAGTAGCGCAAACTATTCTCAGCGGATGGCCTTGGTCACTATATTTTACAAACGGACCCTCTAACAAATGCCAATAACAGCCGAAATCTTTTTATTGCTACCGTGCACCCATACAGGGGGATCAGAGGATCGTCAATAGGTAAATGGATAAAAGTTATGTTAGGAGAAGCCGGGTTAGACACAGCCTCCTTCACGGCACACTCAAAAAGGAGCACAGCAGCGTCGAAAGCGGCGAGATCAGGCGTTCCAAAGATACGATCCTTAAGACCACGCACTGGTCACATGAATCAACTTTCTCGAAGTTTTAACGTAGAGAGGTTGAGTCCCGAAATATCACGGAAATCATCCTAATCACAAAAGAATGAAGCCGGGATGAGTAGAGCTTTAAAATAACACTCAAGGTCGAGCAAATTGAATTGCATAAAATTACACATTGATCGAGGGTCGTGAAGCGACCAGAAGAGCAATTTTCATTGCATCAAAGAAATAAGAGAAGACCTTGAATGTCATTCCATCCACCCACCCAAAACTAATCTTTCCCTAAAAAACTAATACCCTCCTTCCCGACATCTAATGCTTCGGCAATTTTGATGACGCGCCTAATTCAAATTTGAATTCTGACTTTTACTTATTATTATTCAAACGTTTTCAATTACCAAGAATGTTGTATGTAAACACAAGTACCTTTTAAAGAGAATCTCAGTGTATTCTAAAGAGTAAGTAGCAAGTGTTTTACTCAAATTTAACACAAAACTAATAAAACTAAATGAAACAAGCAGAATTTTTTGATTATCTTATTATTTAAATAGATTTATACATTGAAAAATACCTAGTTAGATTTAAAAGGTCCTGTCCTTTGAGTCCTTTGAGTTGTATGGTAGGCTTGGAAAGTTGCTTTTCAACTGACTTTTCAGTTGCTGGTTGTTGTCCAGTTTTCAAACCAGTGGTATTCCGATACCTGGAAAGGGAAAATAAAAGAGTGACAGCAGGGCTATAAAATTTAAATTTTATTAAATAAATTACCTGTTTGATGATTGTTTTTATTTTTTTTATAATACTACAATGGTTTACCTTCTGCTTCCAATAGTGTAATTTCTATCATGGACGTAAAACGCAGCCAACACACTGAATGCAAATTAAAAGCTTTGCATTAATTAGCACCTCTATCTATTCCGAAAATTCCGAGTGCTAAAGAGAAAAAATAAGTGTACCAACCGCCAGACATCATCTAAAAGAAAATAACACCCCATTATTTTAATCAGCCCAAATGTTTCCAATGCTACAATATTTTAGACGCTTCTTTTATATATATTATGACGCAATTCACGTTGCCTTCCTAAGACCTGTATTCAGCACACAAAGGTGAAATTGGAGGACCAATTTATCCTGCCGCACAGGCGGGAAGGAATGTAACGAGCCAACTGCATTATTTACGCTTTACAGAAGATGGCAAATCTGCACGGACATTGAGTGTACGCAAGGTGTACACCAAGGAAACGCCCACATGACCAAGTGACCACACGCCACCGCCATCTAAGCCACACCCAATGTGCCACTTGCAATTCTGTATAAAAAGCAATGTTATTCGCAACAATAGTTAGAGTAGTGTCATGCTTCTTGGTTTGATTGTATTGCTATTGTAGAAGTCAATAAATACACGCCTGGAAAATGTTACAAAGCAATTGCTGAGATACGCGATGAGGGCAACTCTTGAACGCTATGCTTTTGCATTGGAGAAATGTCAGAATTTACGCGCGTATCATATCAAAACAGGCTAATTATGAAACAAACATGACATGCTGGCCAAGATTTGGTTGTTTACGTTGGCTAACATTTTGTGGGCGGCAGGTTGGATGGCACCTTCGGCCTTCCTCTAGTAAGTTTAGTTGTCACTTTTTTACTTTGAGAAAATAAAGAATCATTTTGCGGCTTATTTAGTTTTAGCGTCACTTGAGTTTTCGCAAAATATATGTTTGGCTTACGTTTTTTTAAGCTTTTGTCCAAGTGACATCGAAGTTAACATGGCGTTGTTTGTGTTGCTATAATTCAAAACATTTGTTTTGTCGGTAATTAAAATATTGTTCGAGCGCAGCAAGGCGTACCCTCGCAAGCTATGAACAATTAAAATGGCATGGAGAATAAAGGAGAAAAGACTTGACATGTGTTGACAAATTTATTAGTTGGATTTTTTCACAAACGGAATCTTACAAACACCTGCCAGGTCTCTCCCCACGTCAGGTCTTTTTAAGGGTAACTAACGGATAACCTGACTGAGTATGTTTGCTGTGGTGATCTTCTTTAAGGGGATTTTCCTTGCCGGCCTTCGATGTCGTGTCTCCCAAACTTCCTGAAAATTAAGTGTAAAATGCGATTTTTTAAATGAGTTTGGGTGGGTGGGAACGGGGGATAGCTGGCCAAGACTTCTCTCATTTATTCTACATGCAATCTCAATTGTTTATCGCTTGCTAGGCTACGCTTCGATGTGCTCGAAAAGTTTTTTTATTGCATTTCAAATATTCGTAATCATTAATTGACCATCTTAGACAGTTTGCGCAGCTTATGCTGCTCTTCTTTTAATATCTGACTAACCTCATTTTTTAAACGTTTCGCTTCCATATGATATCGGATTTCTATATATTCAAACATTTAAAAAGAGACCATTTCCATGCGATGTTCGTCGCAACAAATTTTTGACAAAACAAGGCCATCGCATGCAACACCATGGTTGACTTGGTGGAAGGAATCTCTCGTGTAAGCTTTTTCAGAAAAAAATGATTTTGAACAATTTTCTCAACTTTGGAAAATGTTAAAAATATGCCAATAGAGGCAAATGAGGCTAGCCAGAAATTAAAAAAAGAGCAGCATAAGCTGCGCAAACTGTCTAAGATGGTCAATTAATTTGTTTTAATGTATATTAATGTGTGTAATAAAAAGAGGAATTGATTCAGGTTTCCTTTTTTTTGTAGTAAATTTTTTGCTTTGTGAATAATAGTAGTTTGGATCATTCATCCTGAGGTACGTTTAACGTTTGCATATGAAAGAAATTATATTAATTTATGTATCTTTACGATAGCTGGGAAATACCTGATTGATTTTGACATCACAAGAACGGTTACTGATACAAGTGTTAGCCAAAACCCATAATTTTTACGAGTGTAAGGTAAAATAATTTATTTGGATATAAGTATGGCACTAACAACACATATAATTTGATTGGCAGAAAAAGACTAATCATGCGCCTCTAGTGGCACTTAAAAGAGGAAATTGTCGTTAAATTTAGGGGGGTCCCTTTCTCACCCCTGCACCCTCTCCCATACCCGCGGCATAGCCGCGGGTAGGGACAACGAATGCAGCACATGTCGGGGGTGATCTAATATTTCAAAATGATCCTTTTTCCCATATAACAACTATAATTTTTACAAATTAAAAATAAGAAAGATAAAGACTAGTTCTTTATCGACGTTGCACGCGATGCTGCCCACCTTATTTCACAGGCAGCCAACAGAGAAGATTGTACTCGTGTTTAGCAAGTATTCGGCTCAAACCTCACCGTTTAGCAGACAGAGCAGCTAGCAAGTGCGTATTTCACCTCTGATATTCCTATACCCCCCTTTCAGAAAGATAAAGACTAGTTCTTTATCTTTCTGATTAAAAAAAAATAACCTCGTACGAGCAATCTTAGTATTTAAAAAAAAATCCCGCGTGAGACACCGTTAGGCCTATCTCGCGCGGGTTAAAACGCCTCTTTTGGACCGAAGTGATCCAATACCTGGCGTGGGTAATGTACATCTCAGACTTCTCAAAATGACGTGTTTGGGACGTCTCTGGGACGGCACTGTGTTATATGGGGTTGTCCGTATTAAACTCAATCGAAAAATTAGAGGAATTCCACGTAAATGCCTGAGTCCTCTAAAGTCTGTCAAAGCCTCTTACGTTAATGCTTTTTCCTAACTCAGCCGAAGTGAATTACTTTCTCGTATGAATCTCGTTACAGCCTCCGCCCCAACCTATGTCAGAGGCGTCCGAAAAAATTACCAATAGACAGTGGCGGCCATCGTAATTGATTTATAAGCCGTACTTAGGTGTTCAATCCACCAGCGTAAATCCCTCTGGACCTCAAATGAGAGTGAAATTTTTAACTTTAAGTTAAAGTGCAGCGTATATGAACACTGAAATATGCGATAAATCACTGCAGCAAATGGCAAGGGCTGCTGTTGCCCAAGTAAATTTGCTAAGTAAGCTGGCAATACCTCTCAAGCGAGTCTAAGAGGTCACTGAAAAGAGATCTAATGGCTTCCACCTTCTTTTTCGGGATTGAAGTGGACCTATCCAAGGTGTTTAGGGTGAAAATGACAAACCCTAACGCTCTACAGGGCGAGATTACTGATTTTTGGATGTTGATGACAAAACCTAATGATTCTACAGTATTTTTCACAAACTCGATATACTTTTTAACTCCTCTTCCGAAGCTGCCATATTCAGGAAATCGGCAAGATAAATAACTAATCGGATTCCTCTCTTCCGAAAGAAAGTCGGTACCGGTTTCAAGAGCATGGAATCTGGGGGCTAATGCTAGCCCAAAGGCTTAAGTTGAAAATTAGTAGTAGCTAGACTTCCATTTAAGGAAGAGTAGACCACACATTTGTTCAGCCCGCTAAGGTTGATGATAAGATTGGAACCCCATAGACTCTTTGGAATGGTAAATATTGTCACACTGGACTTTAAATACTGTATTTACTTGACTCAAAAAAAGAATACACGGAATACAAGAAATGAAAGAGTTACACTTTACCCAACGTCTACACGTCTAGCGGAAGAAGAGCGCCAGTAAAGGAAAATAATCGTGGGTTTTATACTAGCTTGGAATTTACGCCCTCTCCCTGAGTTTATCCGGTTTTACTGTACTTTCTAATGCTATTCTGAAATTTCTACTTAATAAGGAGTAATGCCCGATGACATCACAGACAATCTTAACATTCGTAACTACAGCGTCTACTGTAGCGTCTTCTAGGAAGAAATAAGCACAACTGCTGTTGTCCCCCCGTGACAATATGGTAGGGGAGACCAGAGCCATATTGGACACTGTACCAGGTTAGACAGTGGCTTTAGAAATAGTAGAATTGATTTTAAAAATCTAAATTTTTGATATGTGGTTAGAATTAGTGTAAACTTAAGTTATGTATAGTTTGATTTATATTCTATGGTTATTGCATCAGTAATTTAAAAAAATAAAATTAGGGTAAAAATTTTGAGATTTTTTACCCGTTGAATTTAGCTTAGTCTCCAGGATATTACAGTAAAAAGAAATGGAATGAGCCCAGTATGTAGATAATTCATTTGCCTACAATAGAACACTAAAAAACAAATTTTATGTTGTGAGGTTAAAACGTAACTTAGGTTTGGGAGGAGTTTGGGATTTTGGGGTCACTTTGAACAATTTGGGGGTTAAGTTGGACAAGAAAGGGGCGTAGAGGGGGAGGAGCCCATAATTTTTTACAACATGAAAGCAAACTATAAAGTCATTAATTTACTTTCGATTGCAAAATATTAAGGAAAAAGAGCGATGAATATGAATTCATGATTACCTATTTATTTCGTTCCGCCTCCTCTATCTTGTCCTTATCTTAAATTGAATTTTTTTCCGTATAAGAAAATTTCTTAATTTTTAAAGTTACATTTATTTCAATTTTTACACTACATTTACCAAATTTTGTTTTTGCTATTATTGCCCTAATCTTCATCTCTGTAAATTTATTAAAGGTTTTGGTAAAGCCTATCCTTCCGTAAATATCCTGTCCAACCTGGAACATGCGCTTGTCCAACCTGGAACATGCGCCTGTCCAAGTTAACCCCGGGTAGGACAAGAAAGACAAAAAAATTCAAATCTTCATAAATTTTGTATTTTCCTTTAAAAACAGTGAAAAAATTATAGGAGGTGGGGAAAAGAATAAAGAATGGCGTGTAAAAAAAGGTAATTGCTGTAGGGAGCTAGAAGATAAAAGGGCAAAACCGGAAGTGTCCAACATGGGTCCGGTTTCCTCTACTAACAAAACCACGCAGGTTGTTCACAGTCAAGTATGAATACTCAAACTCCTCAATCACAGTTAGCGTCCACTCCGTGTAACTATTTACCGTATCAAGGACAACAAAGTCGGAAAGTCTCCTTTACTCCAGCGTCGATCGTTGACCAGTCAAACAAAATCATGCAAAACAAACCGTCAGAAGAAACAAACCAAGACATGTCCATTAAAATATACGTTAAAGAATTGAGCCGTTTGATAGAATCCGGAATAGATTATGAGGATGCTTCTAAAGTAGCTGATTGTATTGTGCAACACATTCTAACGAATACTAAACGTTGCATTAATTCCTCTCAGAAAACAAAGCATAATGGACAGCCTGTTTTTAGAACTAGCTCTCAGCCTTCATATCTTACCTCAACCCCTTTACATACACAACCACTTGCGTTAAGTGGACAAAGTGTAAAAATCCCAAGCATGTACAATAAGCTAAGTAATAACGGAACAACTCCAAAGTACTCAGTTACCAGCTCAATTCCTAAAATGAATCCCTTAGTAATGTGTCCGTCAAAAGTAAACAGTATAGGAAACACAAACAATTTTATTTCTAACGCCATCGATAAAAATGAAAAGTTACAACAAAGCCAAGCAATGACGTTATTTAGTAACGTCGGAATCTACGTAGACCGTGATCGCTCCGGCCTCCCGAAAAGCTGAAATGACAGCCATGGCAGTAGAAGAAGCCCAAGTTAGATCCAGACTAAATGCTTTTCAGGCCAAATACGTCGAACCTAATAGAGAATTGACTAAAGTAAAGGAGGCTTTAGATCGCCTTAATACCCAGGTGGAATCAAACACTCACCAAAAACATTTAGAAGAAAACATGGAAAAAATGCAAAGGCAATTATCTACCAGGAGAAACGTGAGTTTTTCACAGCGCTCACCACAGTTAAACCCTCCAATCAATAAAACAGGGGATTTATATTTTTGTGATTTTCACAACGATTGGGGCTATCACTCAATAAGCAATTGTAAAGCAAGGGAGAGTCAAGCTAATGATAAAAGTTTTCGTTGTAAAGAAATTGTACACCGGGCAAACTTTTGCCCCAGATAAAAAATTTGAAACCCAATCCTCCAGAGGGTTATGACGGAAATGGAAAAAAAACTCACTTCGTTTGAAGAAAGGGAAAACTAAAAACTACCGAAGTAAGCGTGGGGCCCCTCGGTGGAACTAAGAAAAAGCCCCGACATCATATAAATAGTTTAGCAGTAAAATCTACAGTTCCTAGGATAAGAATAAAAATAGAAAATTCTGTTGTAAAAGCGCTGTTTGACACTGGAGACGAGAGAAGCGTTATTAGCAGCACATTTTTTCATAAGCTTAAAGAAGGAAAGGAATTAATTAATTTCACTAAAGAGGTAGATGTGGATCTTTTCAGCATAAATGACAGGCGCCTCGTCACGGAAGGCACAATCACCGTTAACTTTTTCGTGGCAGAAGAAACGCCACGCCAAGCACTTAGGCAGAAATTCATAGTCGTAAATGGAATTGTTGAAGATTGCGTTCTAGGGCGCGATGCACTTTGGAAACATCAGTTTATCTATAACGGAAAACAACAGTCCATCTACCGAGTCCCGGAAATTGATCACTTCCAGGAAACAGAAAATCCCTTTGTGATTAGCAAATCTTTGAGAATTCCTCCAAATTCCATTAATTTCCTAGAGACTAGAGAAGAGGAAACTCACCCTTTCAACCCTCTCAATACTTGTCATTTTGTTAGATGCTGTAATATTCCCTCCGGGATTAGCTTGGAACCCTACATCTCTACGACACCAAATTGTTCGCTCCGTGTGGTGGCTGTTAATAGAACAGATAAAACCATATTTCTACCTCGCCTTACAGAGTTAGGAACCCTTCGTATTTCCAGACCTTCAACAAAGCCTGTTGAAACAATGGCTTCAATTAGCGTAGCTTCAGCTCCAATCAACACAGCAGCCGTTGAGTCGGCTCTTCCAGATATAGATGAGGAAAACAAAGAGAATTTGCGTAGATTAATAATAAATAGTTATAACAGTTTTGCTTTTAAAACAAGTGAGTTAGGCCATACTACTTTAGTAAAACATGTCATTGACACACAAGGACAAGGTCCTATTCGTCAAAGGGCATATCGCACGTCTCCAAAGCAAAAAGAGATAGCTAAAAATATAATCGAGGAACTGATGCAAAATAAAATAATTCGTTATTCAATGTCCCCGTGGGCAGCCCCGATAGTATTAGTAAGTAAGAAAACCGGGGATGTCCGTTTGTGTGTAGATTTTAGAAAATTAAATGCAATTACAAAAAAAAGATTCTTTCCCTTTACCTCGTATTGACGACGTTTTAGATTTACTGGTGGGACAGAGGTATTTTTCCACATTAGATCTTGCCTCCGGATATTGAAAAATTGAGCTCGAGGAGGAATCCAAAGAAAAAACAGCCTTCATACTCGATGACAATTTGTACGAATGGAATCGTTTGGCGTTTGGTTTAACCAACGCCCCGGGAACGTTTCAAAGAATGATGAATTCAGTTTTACGAAGAGTTATTGGAAAAATTTGTCTCGTTTATCTTGACGACATAATAATTTTTTCAAGAATAATTGAAGAGCATTTTACCAATTTGAAGACTGTTTTTTCCCTCTTAGAAAACGCGCACCTAAAAATGAAATTGTCAAAATGTGAATTTTTAGCGCAATCCGTTTCCTATTTTGGACACGTAATCACGGCTGAAAGAATAAAACCAGACCCTGCTAAAATTGAAACCCTTGTGAATTACAAAAGACCTGGTACAGTAAAAGAATTACGATCTTTTTTGGGACTAGCCAGTTACTACAGATGATTTGTAAAAAATTTCTCTACCTCACCCACCCCTTGTTATCACAGACTAAAGGAAAACCTACTGATAGTGTAACTTGGAAAACAGATGAAATTGCAGCTTTTGAGTACTTGCGACAATTTTTAATATCAGAACCTATCTTGATATATCCGGATTTTTCAAAGGAATTTCTGATTTACACGGATGCAATTAACTATGGCTTAGGAGCCGTCCTTTCTCAGATGAAAGACGGAAAGGACCAACCTATAGCCTATGCAAGCAGACATCTTAATAAAGGGGAAATCAAGTATTCGACAATAGAAAAAGAGGCCGCAGCAGTAGTGTTTGGGATAAAACGTTTCCGACATTACTTACAAGATCAACCTTTTGTTATTGTAAGCAATCACAGGCCTCTTCAGTGGTTGCAGACTTTTAAAGACGAAACAGGGCGACTAGGTAGATGGGCGATCTTGTTATCTAATATGTTAATAATCTAATAAGTTCAGTGTTCAGTACCGACCAGGTCGAGTACACGAAAATGCTGATTTTCTTTCAAGAATACCGATGAATCTAATATCTGCCATTCCTGCAGACAACAACGTAATGTGTCAAGAACAGCAGAAAGACTCTCTGTGCAAAGCAATCGTTAAGTTTTTGGAACAAAATGAACCTTGGAAAAAAGAAGATGGCCTGATGCCTTCTTGGGTCAGTGAAATAGATTATTTCTTTGTTGAAAATGATTTTTTATGTAAACACTACGAACCTACGTCAGTGAAAAGAAGAAACTTTGAACAGTGTCAAGTGGTTGTTCCTCTTTCTCTAAGAAAGCAACTTTTACAAGAATTCCATGATTCCCCATTGTCAGGACATATTGCAACTAGGCGAACATTCTTTCGTCAAAGGAACAAATACTATTGGCCTACCATGTTACGGGATGTTAAGGAATATTGCACTTCTTGTGATCCTTGTGCGCTGGGACGTCGAGTGCACAGTACGAAAGCCTATCTCAACCCGTTAGACCTCGCTACAAGACCTTTTGAAGTATTGGGCTTAGATTTTCTAGGTCCAATCAAACCTCATTCACTTCAACGAAACAATTATATATTAGTAATCACGGATTACTTTTCTAAATGGATAGAAGTCATTCCTCTTACCAACTGTACCGCCCTCAGTACTCGTAAAGCCTTAGTAAAACGAATTATTTTACATCATGGTCCCCCGAAAGCAATAATTACAGCCCTAGTAGTTATTTTGCGTCGACATATGCAAAAAAAACGCATATTTCAGACGCATTTTGCGTAAAAAATGCATTTTAAAAATGCGTCTGTAGAGGGCTTCGTTGCGTCGAATAACTTACTTTTTTAGCGTAAAAATATGCATATTTATATAATTTTAAAATCGTAATTTTTTCGATAATTAGATCCATTTTTTAACCAAAAAATATGGCTTTTTAAACAGTAAAAATATGCATATCTATATCATTTTAAAATCTTTATTTTTTCGATATTTAGATCCATTTTTGAAACCAAAAAATATGGTTTTTTAAACAGTAAAAAAACGCATATTTATAACATTTTAAATTCTTTATTTTTTCGACATTTAGATCCATTTTTGAAACCAAAAAAAATGGCTTTTTTAACAGTAAAAAACGCATATTTATATCATTTTAAAACCGTTATTTGGAGGATATTTAGATGCATATTTTTCGCCATAAAATAATCCTTTTCAAGCAAAAAACAAAGGCATTCAAACAAACATTGCTGTAAGGAATTTTTATTCAACTCACACAAAAAACTACATTTCAAAGTTTTCCTGACTTAACTAGTTTTTTTTTGAAATGTCTTACTGCTTCCATGATCAATTTTATTCTGGCACTTAATGCGATATGTGATTGACTTGAAGTATTTGATCCTCTCTCCTCCACCTCATCCGAAGAATTGCCAGGATCAGCTGCCTCACACGAATCGGCACGATGGCGGACGCCTGCAGCCGTCCTCGCCTTTTTTATCAAGCTGACGATCTGCGGTACAGTTATTGATTTTGCTTCCATTTCGCTTCTCTTTGCCCAGCACGTCGTTAAGGTGACTGAAAATACAGCAACAAAACAATTCTTAAAAACTTTCGCAGACAATTTGAAGGTACGAGGGAGAGATCTTACCTCCTAGGATAGCATTTACGGTGAGTAATGGTGATAGACCAGGGCGTTTATCTTTGCCCCTACAGCTTCCCTTCCACTGCAACTTATTTGCGGCTGAGTCTGCAACTACAAATCCAAAAATCAAGGGCATGGCCTTCTTCATAGTTTTGACAGTTTCCAAGCAGTGACTGTTGGCAAAGAATTTCACCAAGCACACTTGGAGATGAATGTTATTTTCTATTGTCTTATCAAAGGCAGCCAATGCTGCTGGTGTGGTTGCTGGTAGGCTTTCAGAAATTTCCTCTACAACACTAGCACAATACTCGTCGGTTAGATCCTTGTTTAAGGATGGAACAGCCTTATTTAACTGTTGAGAAATATGTTCCAGCTTCGTGTTCATTTCATTGAAAATAGGATGCAACAAATTTTGTAGCTCAGATCGTATCAACTGTGATATCTCATTCCACATTCCTTGTGACATAATGGCATTGTCTGTCACCAAATCAACAGTTGGATGATCAGGCTGCGGAAAAGCTGGATACATGAACTGATGTAATATTGCTGGATTATTCTGCACTGTAAATGCAGATGTATACTGTTCTGATGTTGTTGGATTCTTTAGCACTAGCCCTGAAGATGAAGATTGGTCTGATGTTGTTGGACTCTGTTGCACTGCACCTGCAGATGAAGATTGGTCTGATGTTGTTGGACTCTGTTGCACTGCACCTGCATATGAAGATTGCTCAGATGTTGTTGGACTCTGTTGCACTGCACCAGCAGATGAAGATTGCTCGGATGTTGTTAGATTCTTTAGCACTATAAATGCAGATCTAGACTGCTCTGATGTTGTTGGATTCCTTTGCACTGGCTCTGCAGATGCTTGGTAACCAGTGTCAGCCAGAAAGCTGGATTTATTCTTTTTAACTCCTTTCTGTTTTTCACTTGAGACTGCTTCCCTTTTCTTCTTCAATTCTAATGTTGCCGTTCTGGCGCCACGTTTCCCAGGAATATTTCTCTCGTCACTCCAATGCTCCCTAGGGACGCCATCACGTAGCCTTTTCACACATTTCAATGCTTCTATATGCGGAACTGAAAAATCAGATAAATTGAATTATTAATTAAACATCGCCACTTATTACAATGAGCTAACCTGGTTGTTCTCCACTTTCAATTGTATGCGCTGTATACTCCATCCAGTCGTCATTTGGATAGTAATAACGCCTGAAAGGGTTGTACGCCCAGTTATATGCCGTTAACCCAGCTACTAACATTTCAGGTGAAGGAAATAAAAAGTTTGTCGAAGCACAGTTAGTACCGGAGCTAAACCAGGACTGAGGAATGGCCGAATATAAGGTAGTGACAATGCCATCTTCGTCATCTTCTAGAGTTTTGACTACTTTAAACAGTATGACTTCTTTTTTTGATAGTTTGTACTGGATATTTATTTTTGGGTAGGTTCCAAGCCAATGGATCTGTACCCGACCAAGCTGCAATATACAATTACGATTTTGAATTAGACCTCAACATGCAAATATACAATATACATAAAGGACAATCCTGGAAATTGTTTCTACCACTTGGATTTTTAGTTGAACTTTCCTCATTATCACTGTCTTCTGACGAACTGCTATGACTATAATTATCTCAGACAGACATAATATTTTCTCTGCATAACTCTGCTATTTTATATCAAACAATTTTTTTTAATTTCATAAATTAACAGTGTAAATGAAACTTATAACTCACCAAAAAATTCTGAAAGCAACACTTTTTTTGACACCACGCTAGAATAGCAGACGAAACTGAGAATGGCAGCCAGAATGAGTAGTTCACCTAAGAGCAGCAGATTCAAGATGGAAGTTAGTGTGGATGACCAATTTATACCGGATATTTTGCTGCTTGGTGGAGTGTTCGGCGGAAGAATCAAGTGTTTAAATTTACAAACTCATGAACGTGCCAATTTCCACAGGAAGAAAGCAAATGCAATCATTAGTAAGTGGATAAAAGAGGGCCTGAACAGGAATACATTTCATGATATCCAACAATCAAATGCTGCAATCCTGATAGAAAAATACAATCTCAAACAACAAACAGAGTCATCAGAACTTCATGTTAACCATGGTACTCCCTTTTTAAGTATTTACTTTTCTTTAACATAATTTTCTAACATGCAGTGGCTAATTTGTATTTTCGCATTTCAATGTCTGCAGCAGAATGTTTATCATCCAACTCAGCTCCACATACTGAAGTCGAAGAATGCTTACCTCAAGATTTTCAACCAGTACCAATAGGTATGCTGTACTAAATGGGTGAAAGAGTTTAGTTATCGAGAATGGTCATAATTGTTTAGAAATAAAAACACTTTTTATCTTTATAGACATTCATGCTGAGGATACAGATTCCATTGAGGACATTTCATTTGATTGTTGTTACTCTGTAAACATGGGGAATCCCTTATCATTTCTGAAACTTCTTCAACATTTTGCGGTTCACACGAGGCAAAAGTTGGAGCATATGAGTTATTTGCTGAAACTGTTGAAACATTATCAGCCGGATCCTTGTTACGACAGCCTACCGAGTACTGGTCGAACTCTCCTTGAAATCAACAAATCGTTTTGTTCTTCATCTAATGGTTTAAGTGCAAGTGGGACAACCAGTGAAAGACAAAACCAATCAAAGTGTGACATACCACAAACTGTGGAAATTAGTGGTGGTAAATATTTGCACCTTGGTCTAGAAAACGCGTTATCTTGTTCTTCTCCTGGATTACTTTTTAAGCACTCCGACCTGTTGCAATATGTTTCAATTTACAAAGAAGATTCGACACTTCTCCCAACTTGTATTCGTACAAATGTATGTCATATTTTCACCACTGCAAAATTTTTCTGATTAATCAACATTCTTAAATATTTCAGGTTGAAAGCCTCTACTCCCGATTGCATAAGTCAAATGTCAAACGTGGGCTGCTATGTGGCAATCTTGAGCGGGCGCAAAGTATGCCTACTACTGTTGAAAAGTTACCCCATTTTGAATACGATATATTTATTGATGGTGTACAAATCTTCAAAAATGCTGAGAAACCGACATTGACACCTATATTGGGGAGAGTGCATTCCATTAGCCACTGTTATGATTCTGCTGCCCCCCCTAGAAGGATCGATAACTCACAGCCATGTATCCTTGGATTTTTCCAAGGAACCAGCAAACCAAACATCAAGAAATTCTTGAGGGCGTTGATATCAGAGCTGAAACGTCTGCATCCCAAAAATCGGAATACATCGGAGACCAGTGGACGCCAGTTTACTGTTTCATTACGCTGCATCATCGCTGACACTCCCATGAGGTCGTATTTGAAACGTATTATTTCGTGTAATGGATATTGGGCGTGTGAAAGATGTGTTCAAATGGGAATTCCCAAGCGGTTTAAGGGTCGTAAGAAGGCTTTTATTGAATTAAGAGATTTGAATGCGCCCAAACGCTTAAATTGCAATTTTTTAGGTTACACAAAGAGTGACAAAAGTAACGAAATCACCTTTTGAATGTTGACGATTTAAGTCCCTTCATGACTAAGCCAATTGATCTCCCTATGGTGACGGGTTTCATTTTGGATCCCATGCATACTGGATGGGTGGGTGGGTTCGTAAGGCGTCTTAAAGGGTTCGCGTTTAAAAGAAATGAAGGACGATTGAGTAAAAAATCATTGGGGCTAGTTGATAAACGTTTGATGCTGTTTAGGAAATGCACGCCTTGGGAGTATGGTGGAAGCCAAGTGCGGAGTTTATCCGAATGTAGAAACAGCTATAAGAACCATGAACTTCGTAGGTTTGCTTATGTGTTACTATTTCCAGTCTTTCAAGGCCTGATGGTCGATGGCGACCTAGAACATATTTTGATGATTCCGTATTTCATGTTATTGCTGGGTGCATTCAATCCTAATCCAGTTTCCATACAGAATATTGAAAAGGCAAGAACTGTTATTAAAGATTACGTTCAAATTGTTATGGACAAAGAAATCCCACTAAGATATCTATCGCATTGTATGATTCATCTTCCAGACGACGTGGAAAAATATAAAGTTGGTGTAGAATGTCTGAGTGCTTTCGTTTATGAAAATTTTCAAGGTTATTTGCGTCATTTCCTAGCATCGGGTAACTTACCCGTAGAACAGTTACGTAATCGCCTTATTGAGAGAAGCTTGTATTTGTTACCTACCTCCGCGGACGGGCTGATTTTGAACAGTGATGAATCATTTGAAATTGAAGCATCAAAATCCGTAGCTGGTAAAAGTAGCAAAAATGTGTTCATTAAATTCATTGTTAATCGAAGCAAAACACAAAAAAAATTGGTTTTTTCTACTTTTGTTTTAGCCAACGAGTATCCAAACAACGTATGTATGTTGCGCAATGGTTCAATAATAATTGTTAAAGATATTGTCGAATTCCCGACAGGCAGTGGTACATATACCCTTGTTGGTGTGAAATTCCGTTCTTTGGAAAATGCTTTTTTCAAACCATACGTTTCGTCTCATTTCCAAACATATCTCGCTTCTAATGTTTGTTCTATTGATGAGTGGGATTTTACGTCCATACAGGGGAAAATGGAGGCAATTCCTTATAAATTTGTCGCTACAAAGAATATTGAATTCCCTGTAATTGACTCACCGTGATCTAAACAAAAATGGTTTGTTGTTCCCATCCACCATACTTTCCAGGAATAAAAGTATAACAAAAACAATAGGATTCAAACAATTCATTTTTTATGTAAGTCACGGCAAGTAAATAATAACACACAATTTTTAAAGATTAAGAAACACCTAAATAAATGCTTCTAAAAAGAAAATTCGATGCATTTAATGTGATAGTATAAATGCTTATATTTTAACTTTCAAATACGCATTTTCTAGACGCATTTTGATCGATGTCTTTGAAGGGCGTTTTTTAAATTTAAAAAAGTCTATCGATATCAATTAACGATACCTAGTAGCTAGTACCTCGTGGGTGGTATCGATTGTTTGTACCAGACACGAGACAGACAGTCAGACAGATCTGTTCGTTAGTGAAGCTGCGTAGGGGAGACCGGGGTTAGTTGTCCAATTTTTGGTTCTCTGATTTTTGTAGGCTTCCCTGTGAAATGAACAGCAAACTTATTGATTACATCCTGAAGCCTATTATCTTAGCTAAATAATGAAAGCATTTAAATTCAGTTATCTCTGTTTATTCAATCAGAATAAAACAAAATGTGACACCCATTTTTTCGGACAATTTACCCCCGGCTTGGGGTTAGTTGTCCCGAGCTTGGGGTAAATTGTCCGTCTAACGATATGGGCACTTTATGCCCGTAGATCGCCGTTGCATTCGTCACACACAAACTGTGGATCGACACAATCAACATGTACCCATGACTTACAAGTTTTGCCAAGGCATTTTACCCAAGGAGTTGTTGAATCACTGTATGGCGCCTGACAAACAAGGCAAAACCAATCTTCTTCTTCAGCTGCCGCAACTGCTTTCTTCTTTCGAATTGCTGTTCTTGGCCTTCCCCTTGATACCTTTTTTTCATCTTTCTTTTTCTTCATCTCATTTTTCTTCTTCTCTTTTTCAGCCTCCATCAGCTTTCGCTTGATCCTACTTTTTGATCCACTTTGTTCCGCCTCAATTGCATCTTTGACAGGGGTGCTCGTGAGAATGGCAGTTTGCCTTGTTTTTCTTTTATTGGTGGTCTTCTTTGGTGCAGCCTTTGGATGAGGCCTAATTTCCTCCAATAGGGATGTTGACAATGATTTGTCTGAACGAGAAGACGCAGAGGACTCAGTACGAGTGACAGGTGAAACCGTAAAACATGAGGAATAGGGCTGTTTGATTACGTTGACCAATTCGTCAGAAACTCCAGTTGCAGATAAAATGTCATCAATTGTGGGTACCATAGAATCCAATTCTACCTCAGCTACGATAATGTCGGCCTCAGGGCGATCTGTAAAGAATGACGGAGCAAATTCTTCTTCTTCAGCGAATATGTTGCGATCCAACGGCATGATTCCGGAAACTCGAAATCCAGACATAATGTTTGCTGGTGTGATGGCTTTTGGAAGCGCAGTAGTTATGATGCCTGGAATATCGTAGATGTTGATCGGTGCCTTCTTCACTATAATACGACTTGTCAAAGCCGAGTTAATGTAATTTTTTAGCGGCCCGTATACGCTTCTGTCTAACGGCTGCAGTTTGTGAGAACAGTGCGGTGGAAATGATAACATTACTACGCCATTAGTTTTTGCCATATTAAGTGCTTCCATGGAAAGATGAGAAGCATGGTTGTCTAGGAGTAATAAGATCGGTTTTGCTGGTGTTGGCCTTGTGTGTTCAATAAAGTGCTTCATGAACATATTGAAAGCAATTTCGGTCATCCAACCAGATTCGTTCCCTGTGCCTATCGAGCCAATTGGAGCCTGGGCAATAAAGGTGCCGTGATAACGTTTTCTAAAAAAATAAAAATACATATTACATCAAGAGTAAACTAAAACGCATCATGGCAAAACTCGCTCCTACCTTGGAAATATAAAAAAAGGTGGAATGTGGTTTCCTAGGGCTGAAACAGCCATAGCTAGAGTAACTAATTCTCCCCTCTCCTGACTAGTTACGGCGCCAATTTGTTTTCTACCTTTCCTGGCGACAATTTTGTCTGGACGCTGGACTGTTGTTATGCCTGTCTCGTCCATGTTCCAGATTGATCCAGGGCCAATATCGAACTGGGAAAGAACCTTGATAAGGTTGTCAAAGAAGACACCCACATTGTGCGGATTGAAGCTCGACATTCGAGCCATTGATGTAGCTTCAGGCTTTCGCAGTGATAGTGATGGATGGCGTGATAGGTAACTAGTAAACCAGTCGCTACCAGCCTGCTGATTTTTCATCCATCCAGCTGGAATAGCAATGCCACGTCGCGTGCCGAACTCAAAGGCTAGTTTTTTAACGCCATTTGGTGTGAGACCAAAATAAATGTCACCAGCCTTTTTCAAATATTCTTCTAGGGCACCTTCTTCTTCATCAGTAAAAATCTGTGTCGAACAAAATTTTAGTTTACGTAACTTTGACTGGTCTTAGTGACACACTGAATAGTTTACCTGCTTGGGTTTGGCATACCCTATGGAAAAAGTATTATGTTCAGGCACTTCAGAAAGACTATCCTGATGAGAGCAGTACTTCTTTACATTCCTCGAAAGACTTTTAGGGGGAACATTATATTCTCTTGCTGCTTGGGAAATATTCATTCCGTTCTCTACTATAGCTTTGATGGCCAGCATCCAAATATCTTTAGGAATTTCACCCCTATTAGTCTTCTTTACATATGTCCTCATTTCACCTGTAATTCGATATAAAAATTGGGATGTAAGGCAAGCAAAAAAAATAAAAAGGTCAACTTGCCCCAACCTCGCCTTGACAACTTGCCCCAGCCAAGGGGTGTCAAAAAAAATTTTGTTTTTGAAATAGTTACAATATAAATAGAAAAATAATTTATACAGGGAACAAAGCTGAATACCTGAGGATTACAATGAGACTGTCGTCGACTTTCCAAGGAAAAAGTTAATGTCAAAAAGCCTGAGGCAACCACAAATTCACAATTTTCGAAATGACGTATGGAAACACGTTTTCATCTGCAGCTTCCACAGTTCTGCTTGGAAGGCCATCAAATTACACATAAGACACCTTGAGGTCATACTGTACACTACAGAATTTTTTGTGATTTTTTAAAAGAAGAGGGCACTAATTAATGCCATTTGGTCAACTTGCCCCCGGGACAACTAACCCCGGTCTCCCCTACTGCGTTTACATTCTGATTACTTTTTCTCCAGAAAACTTTGAATTGATTCTAGTTAAACTATCATGGCACGTTACTATCATGGCAAAAAAATTCATAAAATTGAAACTGAAATCTCAATTTTTGTAATGGACGTTGGTAATTTTTACAAAAAGGAAACTTCCCTCAAGGAAGCAACTAGTCTCGAGACATTCCTTGACTCTGGTAAGTTCCTAACTTTTAAACGGTTTAACTTTTAAAACATTTCAAACAATTTCTGTCTTTCTTTGCAGTTTCTATTTCACGCCGTTACATGGTAGGAAGAGCAACACATTTGAAGACAACCGTATATCATGCATCTAAGGAAATTTCAACGGAAGCTGATTTTCAAGATATTTTTAAGCTTCAGCACTATCCATATGATTTGAAACCTACTGTTATGCAAGTACATGTATTAGTAGATTTCAGTGTGAGCAGTTGGGATCGTTTCCTTCCAACCGAATACAGACAGTATTACCACGGTCTACCAGGAGAGGTACCCAAACGCCGTATCCCTTTCGTCAGCCAGAATAATCAAGGGACTTAGAAGCTTCCACAAAATGCCGCTTGGAACGCGGGCGTAGCTTGGTCCCAAGCTGTGTGTAAAGCGTCTGTCATTGCGTGGTGTTCTGTGGTTCTGTCTTACAGATCTTGTTGTGCGTTTTGAATTTTTAACTGATTTCACACCTTTAATGCCTTTAATTTAAATTTTCTTGTATTTCAAAATGGTGAAGTGCTTTGTGACGGGTTGCTCTATAGGATTTCTCAGATGTAAAGAAAAAATTACAAAATTTCGTGCTCCCAGAGACGAAAAACAATTTATTCTATGGCAGAAAGCTATTCCAAGAAGTGACAGAAAGCTGACCAAACAGGACTATGTGTGTGCAAAGCACTTTAAAGATAAAGATTTAACCAAAGAGAGAACCATTCTCAATGAGGTATTTCCTCTGAAGATTTGGAAGTTGGCAGCTGAAGCCATTCCTACGCTAAATCTATGTAATTGCAGTATGTCTATAATTTTGTATCTTAAATAATCATTCATCTGTTTCACTTTTTTCGGGGGTGACAACGATAAAGTAAAAAAGAAAATGAAGAAGAATAGTAAACGGAATGTTGATCCTGAAAAGTGGCAAAATGAGCTTGATTTTCCCAACAGTCCTGAGCCCATTAAAGAGCCAGACAGTCAAGAAACTCTGGAATTGAACATCACACCTGAGTTTGCAGCTGATGTTGAAATGCTGGATCCTCTAGAATATGTTGATGAGCCCATCGTAGAAGCAGTCAACAACCTTATTTGTGATCCCACAAGAGCAAAGCTTCCCGAACATTGGAAATGGTGTCTTACTGATGAAGATCTACAACAGGATGATCCCGTAGCTTACAGCAAGATAACTGCTGTTAGATTTGGCGTTTGTAACGACTTCACATTTCCCATCAAAATGATTACAGTTGTAGGTGGTGAAGTGTTTTACACTGTCAAGGGGGTTCTAGTCACACCACCTAATTTCCTGCCAAAATCATTCAGCACAGTAGAAGAACTCACTGACTTGTTGGCTCGCTTTGACTCAACCAATATTTGTGGTGGTTTCAAATTGGTTTGTAAGGGAGCACTAACACCCAGCATGAAAAAAGAGACAGTCAAGCAGTTTGGTGAACGGAGATCGAAATTCTGCTCTCGACTTCTCCAGAAAGGCTCCACTTGCTATAGATGCGAACACCTGAATAAGTTAGTGGCTGGTAAATCACCGACCCCAAGTCCAATGGAGAGACTTCTTGACCGAAGCCAGAAATCAACTTACAAAAATCGTCTGTTAAAGTGGCAGTTACAACGTAAAGGAAAACTGATTAAGGTAGCAAATATAAGTTATTTATTTGTAAGACCTTTTTTAATCGCATCTTGTTTTGTTTTTTCAGGAATTAAGACAAGAAATCAAGGATTTAAGAAAAGACATGTCACGTGCGTGCGAGAGTGCCCTTTAAGATAAACTGTCTAGCCTTAATCCCAAGGTATTTAATCATTTCAATGAGACAGGCGATGAAACTGAATGTGGTTACTGTAACTGTTATGTAAGAGTTGTCTAAATTCCTACCCTACTTGTATTAATACCTCCCATTGACTTACACGACTACAGTTTTCCACCAAGAAGAATAACCAACGATGTGTGATCAGAACTTTCTCGAGTATTCTTACTAATTTTTAACAATTAATTGACATTATTATCACTATTTTTCTTTCCACTGTGGTATTTATCTTTTTCCCCATTTTTTTTTATGGCCTGATTATTCATACAAAGAATTGAATCTCATTTATGTCTTTTGTTTACAATATTCTAATCTGTCTTATTTTTATCCATAGGAAGTTATGGTGATTAAGGCTATATTTAGAAAGGCTGAGCAAAAGAACTCAAGATGTATGCGGTATGATCCTGAATTTCTTTTAGAATGCGTGTTACTCCGCATCAAGAGCAAATCTACATATGATCATTAAAGAGCCACCAACATTCTCCCTCTCCCTTGTCCAGAGACTATCCGTCGGCTATTAAGCTGCATGCCATGTAAATTTGGTCTTAATAGTTTTGCTTTATCGTCAATTAAGACGTTTCTATCTGGAAAGCCAAAGAGTATGTGTTACGGTAGTTTGGTGTGGGATGAAATGACCATAGCTGGTGATGTTTCTTTTGACCCAATGAAATTAGTTTTCGAGGGCTTTGTTGATTACGGAGAAGATGATGGGTTCAGTGAACCCATCACGTTAAAGAAACACGAGGGTGAATTAGCGGACCATGCACTAGTTTTGATTTTCAGACCCTATCGATATTCGTGGATCCAGCCAATCGCCTGCTATGCGACCAAAGGAGCTTGTCCTGGTGGAGTTATCCACCATCTCATGGCCAGGGCAATAACCGTTCTTCATCAAAATGGTGCGATTGTGAAGTCAGTCGTTTGTGATGGGGCGCAAACAAATAAAACGGTAATGCGACTATGCGGCATCACAGGTAAATTCTCATCAATCCATAATACCTTCACTGATGGTAGAGAAAACGAGCAAGATACCTGTCCGATATCAGCTATGTCTGACGTCGATGATGACGGAAACAAAGACACAACTTCATTCGACCACCCCACACTTGAAAAATCATCGATTTACTTTTTGGTTGATGTCCCACACCTGCTAAAAACAATAAGAAACAACATTTTTGCAGTGAAAACCGTCCAGGTATTTTACGTTATATTTGAATCTTTAATTTACCATTTTTTCCAATTCTCGTAAAGATATATTCAATATCCTATCTCTTTTAGTTCAAAGGTAAAGCGGTGAAATTCAGTGACTTCGAATTGCTGTTTAAAACCAGCAGGATAGCTGGAACTCCCCTCAGTGGACTTCATAAGCTGACAGAATTTCATCCTTACCCGACGTCGTTCGAAAAAATGAATGTGAGATTAGCCGCACAGATTTTATCAAAATCAGTTGCTACTGCATTTCAGTATTTTCGTAAACTAGAAAATACGAAGGCATCTTTTGAGGGTAGGTTAAATCAAATAAGTAGAATAACTGCAGCTTGACACGTAACAATAATTTATCTTGCAGATACCATTGGAACGGAGGAAATGGTCAGCATTATCAATGATGCTTTTGATGTAATGAATGGACGTTGCTATCAAAAATCCATCCGTAGGACGTCATGGAAAAAAGACAGAAAGGTATTGGACAAGCCTACTTAACTATATTGCTCCAGCTTTCCGTATAATCCTAACTTTTAGTTAACTGGTATTATTTTGTTTATTAATCTGTTTCATAAATCTTGTTTATCATTTTGCGTGACTAGATATTGGAATCGTTGTTGGAGGCATTGTGGGAAACTGAACTTGCTTCCGATGCAACAAATCTAAAGCCGTTCGCTTCACAGACAACGTTGGAGGCATTAAGAGTCACAGTGTTCAGTACCATCGAATTGACCGAGCACCTTTTTTCGAGCGAGATCAATTATGAATTCGTCTTGACAGGAAAACTAAATCAGGATTGCATAGAGGTATGCTTACGTTAAAATTTAAATCAGATCACTGATAACTAACTTTAGATTTTCGTCAGCGATTTTTCGGAATCATTCGTCAGGCTGGTGGTGGTACCGAGACGCCAACCGTACACTCCTTTCTGGCGCTTTTTCGCATGCTTTGCGTCTACTACCCTACCAAAACGACTATTGCCCATGCAAACGTCGAAGAGGAACGAATGTCGTTGTTAACGTCCTACAAGGACTGTATGCTGAATCGATTTAAAAAAGACAAGAAGGAAGCAAAGGCCAGAAAGCAAGCTCTTAAGGACAGACTTGCAAACGGAATGTCTATGATCGACGGAACTGTGTTTAATATGTCCGCGTACAACAAATGCATTGATGATGTCGTTTACGATCTTGCTGGCTACGTCTTGCATTCGAGGCGCAATCTTATTGGATCTTGTGATGAATGTTGGAAATCGTTAACAACGGATGAAGAACTTCCCGAAAATTCTTCGTTTCCTAACAGGCTTATTGTTTTACGAGATAAAGGTGGCCTCAAAAAAGTAACACCTAACATGTTTTTTCTAATTTCGTCGATCGAGACAATGCTGATGAATCATTTTAGTCAGGAAGGGAGCTACATCAGAGATTCATTTGAAAAGGTTATTGAAAAAGCATCCCATTTTACCATCTACTCAATCTGTTGCCCTGCCCACAAAAAATCCCTTGTCCCTAGTCTTGTATATGAATATGTAGTCATTCGTTTTCGATTCCAAGCAAAGTGGAAGAAGAACGAGGAAGTGTCGAAGATAACCAGTCAACGACATCAGTCAAGAAAATTATCGAAATTGTGAATTATTCTAGTCGAAATCGAAATGCTGCCTGCGTATGTCTTTATTTACGACATTATTTTCTTTAATTGTCAAACATATTTCCTAAATGTGATATTGTAACCTTTTACAAGTTTTTTTAACTTTCAATAAAAACCCAGTTATAATTGCAAAAAAATTGAGAAATGTATTTCAAACCATATCATATGTTTCGAAATTCAATTGATCGTAGTTCGTATACCCGCCAAGCTTTGGAGAGTTGGGACCAAGCTACGCCCGCGATCCTAGCGGCAAATTAGGGAAGCTTCTGAGTCCCTTGATTAGTCTGCTGCCATGGCGTTTGGGTACCTCTCCTGGTAGACCGTGGTATTACACTGCTTTGGACGAGTAGCAAAATTTTTGTCTGATCTTTTATTATTCGTTTTTTCTATTTAAAGAAATGCCTAAAAATACGATATGTAAACGCATATTTTTATGCTTTTTAAATGAATTATTTAAAGTAAAAAAATGCGTTGGAAAATGTAGAAAACAGCCCCCCGAAAACACTTGGAAATTGTCGCAACATCGTCCAAAAAAACTTTTTTTTTAAATAAAAAATGCATAAAAATACGTCAAATAAATGCATATTTTTACGCTTTTTAAATGCATTATTTAACGCTTAAAAATGCATTCAAAAAGTTAGAAAACTGACCCCCAAAAACACTTGACAATTTTCCAAACATTGTCAACAAAATCGTTTCTTTTCCAATAAAGAAATCCAAAATAATACGATATCTAAACGCATAATTTTTACGCTTTTTAAATTCATTATTTTAAGTAAAAAAATGCGTCCAGAAGGATGGGAAACATCCCCCAAAGACTTGGCTCAAAATGCGTCAAGAAAATGCGAATTGTAAAGTTAAAAAACGCGTCTTGTAGGATGAAAAACGCCCCTCGAAGATTTAGCTCCAAATGCGTCAAGAAAATGCATATTTGAACGTTAAAATAAGCATTTAAACTATCAATAAAAAACCAATGCATTTTTTTTTTCTGGCGATTTTTCGACTCAAAATAACTACTAGGGAGATCGAGGCAGTAATTTTACTTCTGAATTATTTTCTGGGCTTTGTAAAGCTTTAAACATTAATCGCATGGAAACAACTGCGTATCACCCTCAGACTAATGGACAAACAGAGCGATTCAACAAAACTGTTGTTGAAATGATAAGGAAATATTTGGAGAATGGATTCGAGCGGTGGGAGGATATTTTAAGCCCCGTTGTTTTCGCTTATAATAATTCTGTCCACTCGTCAACACTTGAGACTCCATATTTTCTAAATCACGGTCGTGATCCAGTCATGCCGATTGATCAATTATTCCGTCCTCTTCCCCCAGTAATAGTTACTCCCTCAGACTATAAAAGTCTAATTATGAAACGCTTACACGAAGCCTTTCAGCTTGTCAAAATCAATCTTTCCCAAGCTCAAGAACAACAAAAAGCCCAGTACGATAAACGCGTAAAAGAGCAAAAATTTAGCGTAGGAGATAAAGTTTTACTGGGTATGCGAACGCCCTTGGCGGGAATTAGTAAAAAACTCCTCGTTTTATAGGCCATTTTTATATCCTCGTTTTATAGGCCATTTTCGAATTTTGAAAGTAAGCAGCAATAGTACTGTGGAAATACAACAATACGTAGGAAAACAAACTCAGCTTCTACATGTGAATCGAATAAAACCTCTATTTGAGTCAATGATCTGGAAAGACGAACCAGGTGTCGACTTTTTAGATGTAAGAATTGAGAAACAAGCCGAAAAATTGGTACAAGAAACCGTAGATGAACTCGAAACTTTTCCTCTACCCCTAGAAACAAACCTTCAATCTGAGTTAGAACAAATTTTCTTGTGAAAAAGAAACTCCTACTCAAAATTTGATGAGATCCCCACCCACAATTCATCCTACTCCAAATTTAATGATAAATTCACCAACAATTCAATTACCTTCCAACCCGATTCCAGAGACGTCAACCTTACCCATACAACCAGAGCGTCGCCTCGGTTTACGTCCTCGGAATCTTTTAAAACCAGTTATCAAATTCTGAAATTGTATTGCTGTAATTTTTTTTTTTTTTTTTTGTAAATCACGTTCGAATCACTCAAAGTATCTTTAAGCCGTGTTTAAATTCTAATTATTGCGTATTAACGGATTTCTTTAACTTTTAGTAAAAGTTGAACAATATCAAACTTTAGTAATCTTAATAATTCATAGAATGGATCCCTGCAATTGATTTTGAAATTACTTTTTGTTAGGTTCTGTTTCGGTGAGATATGTCACCGCAATTGTATTCATGAGCCGACAGGTAAGGAAAGCAACTTCGTCAAGAGGGACCGTAAATCAGACTGCCCCGCCGGCCACTCTCGTCGGTCAGGGTTCGAACCGCCACGCCATCTATCGTTAAGGGCGGGGCACTCAAAGATGGCTGCGTACACAACAACCCTTCCCAAGCTGTTATTTCACCCTAAGGTAGGAATAACAGCTTACCCAAATCGAAAGAATCCAGCCCCGACGGAACACAAAGACAGAACATAAGAACATGAATGAATACATAAGCCCTGCGACAAGAACAAACACCACCGCTCCTACAGAGCTGGTTGTGCATCCAGGACAAGGATATATGCGACTACACAGAAAATATTATGTTGAGATCCGCTTCAGACATCGAACATGACTGTACGCTTCCGGACGCGCTCGCCCCTACGCAAAGGCGGCGGGGAGGTGTTGATTGCGCTTCCGGGAGGAGGATGTGATGAGGCTGGGCTTCCATCGGCCGGTACGCTGTCGTCGCTCCAGATGTCCCCGATGCCGCTGCCCGCTTCCTGGTCGATAACATCTTCGATGGGTCTAGTCGCAGCCACCATTGGTCGTAGCAGCCGACGATTGCGCCACAATACACTGCCATTGGCGAATTTGACACGATAGCTCCGGTAGCGCCCGATGCCGACGACAACACCAATTCTGTCCCATAATTTCGATTTCGGGTCGCGAATGCGGACATCAGTACCGATGGAAAGAGGAGTGAGTGGGCGAGCGTTCTCGTCGTAGCGGAACTTTACCGATGCGTCGATGGCCGCCTGCCACTCCCGCGCCTCCATCACAGTCTGCCAACGCGTTGCGTAAGACGTGCGGTGAGCTGGGATGATCGACCGTAAAGAATGACCAAAAACCATTTCAGCTGGTGAAAAGGCGTTCTCCTTGGGTGTGTTTTGGAATTCCAGCATGCCCTGGGCAAACTCGTCAGATATCACTCCGGATGGTGAGATTTTGGCCATGAGATTCTTCATTGCGGCCAAGGCCGCCTCCGCGTGGCTGTTACTTTGCGGGTAGTTGGGCGTGGAATTCCCCCACGCGACGCCCCATTGACGTAACTTGGCCTGGAAGCTGTGCGCCTCAAATTGGGGGCCGTTATCTGAACGCATCCGGACCGGAGCTCCCAAGTCAACGAAATTTTCGATGACCGCCTGGGTGACTTCGCGAGCAGACGGATCGTGGGGCCACTGATGGACCACTGGCCATCCGGAGAGGCGGTCTACGTACACCAAGACATGTAAAGGGCCTAATTGAAAAAGGTCAGCCGACACATCTTCGAATACTCTTGTTGGCAGAGGGTCGCGCATTAGGGGCTCTTTCTGCTGACGCGGGAGTCGCTCCTGACAGTTCTGGCAGCTCTCCACCAGGAGAGTGATGTCATTGGAAATGCCCTGCCAGAACACCGTCTGACGCGCTCGTCGTTTCATCCGCACAATGCCCTGATGGGCGGCGTGTAGTTTCAGCAAAAATTCGCGACGGGCCGATTTTGGGACGACGATACGCCGGCCAAATAACACCAGTCCGTCGTCCACCGATAGATCTTCGCGCATCTTCCAAAACTGTCGAACGCCTGGGGCCGTCTGGTGACGCGGAACTGTGAATCCATCTATGATGGCCGCGATGAGCTCCGCATAGTCGGCGTCGGATGGAGCTGCCACTCTCAGATCGTCCAGCATTGGGTCCGGCAAATGGGGAAGCTCCTCCGTCGCATCGGAATCCGCCACATCCTCGTCTGTTCGATGCATCGCACTGACATAGCGAGTGACGACGCGCCTCGAAAATGATTGAATTTCAGTACTTGCGACTTCGTCGTCCGGGCACGGATCGTTCACGGGAGCTCGAGAAAGAGCGTCTGGAATCGCGTGATGGTGCCCTTTACGCCATGGCGTTGTGAAGATGAAGGGTGAGAGGCGCTTTTTCAGGCGCTGAAGCTTCGGATTCTCCACTGCCTCCAGCGTGAATTTATCCAATATCGTGACGAGAGCCTGGTGATCGACGACGAGCTGGAATTTGGGTAGCCCCAGGAGGTGAAGACGGCACTTCCGCATCGCCCATTCCACCGCTGCCAGCTCAAGCTCCACTATAGCATAGCGGGATTCGGTATCCGTACACCATCGGGAATTAGCGTCCACAAGCTTCCATGTAGAGCCATGAAGCTGAAGGAGGACGTAGCCCATTCCATTCTTACGAGACGCGTCCACCTGTAGCGACGTTTCCAACGCGGGATGGAAATGTGCGAGGACCGGCGGCGCCACAAGAGCTTTTTTGACGGCTGAAAACGCGCTGTCGGTATCAGTCGTCCACACGAAAGGCGTTCTAGTGCTGAGGAGAGGCCGCAAGGGGGCCTTCGCCGCCGCGACGTCCGTGGAGAACCCGGCGAGCTGCACCACCAACCCTATAAAGGAGCGGAGCTCTGTGATATTGGTCGGTTGTGGAAAGTCGGAGATGGCTCTGAGCTTGTCCGGGTCGGCCGAGATGCCACCCTGTTGAATTTGGAACCCAACCCATTGGATCTGGCTGCGGGCAAACTTAAATTTCTTGAGGCTGAAGGTGATACCAGCGCTCCTGGCAGCTGGCAGCACAGCACAAACTCCGGCCACGTGCTCCGGAAAGGAGCTGTCGAAACGAAGTAGGTCATCGAACACACGGACGGTATTGTTGAGATCTTGAAACGCCCGGTTGGCTCGACGGTTGTATTCGTCACTGGAACTACAAAGGCCCATCGACGCCCGCAGGAATTTGTATATGCCCCACGGCGTCATGAATATGGTTAGGTGTTGCGATGACGGGTGGAGGGGAATCTGAAAATATCCATTTGCTGCATCAAACGTTGTAAAAAACTGGGCGTCCCCGGAGATCTCGGTGACCGCAATGCGCGGCGTGCGAGTGGGATGCGTCGGTCTACGCACGTGTCTGTTCAACCTGGTATGGTCTACACAAAGTCGCAATGAGTTGTCTGCTTTCCGGGTGACGACTAGTGGCGCGGCCCAATCGGACGCTTCCGTCACAGGAATTATGATGCCTTTAGCTTCATATTCGTTGAGCAAGCGCTTAACCTCCGGACGATCGGCAAAGGGGATGGGTCGAGCTCCGTTGACATAAAACGGCTCGGCGTCGTCCTTCAGCTCGATGATCATCTCGGGCCCCTCCATACAATTTAGCGATCCCGATTGATCGAAGACCACCGTGAACTCCTTGACGGTGTCACCTTCGATGCGCTGGATGTCTTCTGCCGTGAGCACCAGTGGAATTGGCCCATGTTATACAAAAGGCTGACTGCGAGGCGGGACCGCGTTGATAGCGCCGATTTGCGAGCTGATATTCTGCCTTTTCCACGGACGCGGATAATTTTCGTGAAGAATTCCCAAGTCGACGCAATCATACCACAGCAAGAGCCCTTCGACGTCTGGACTGAACATGATTGTGATCCTGGTAGTCACTCCTTCGTATTCGGCCAGGTATTCCTTTTCTCCAACCACCAGTAGGGGGGTCGACTTGTCCGCCATAACCAGGTTGAAGGTGGATGACGTGAGGTCCTTCTCGGATAATCCTAGTTCACGTAACACGTCCATGCCACCGACCGTAGCTTCGGCTCCGCCGTCCGGAATAGTTTCGTTGACCGTGGTCAGCAATTTGCCTGTCGAATCAAGAAGCTGTAAAGGAATGTCGGAGCGGGCCGGTGCCGCCTGTGCGCGCGTACGTTGCCCACCACGATGCGTTTCATGTGCACCCGTGAGCGGTCGGGATGGTCACCCTGTTTGCTTCCCGGATGGGTTCCTTTTTGGCTGCCGCCACCACTACTAGCGCCACCGCCGATCGTTGCTTCCGCCTTCGGCTTTTTTGGGCAACACGGGGAGAAATGGTTACTTCCGCCACAATTGTGGCATTGTTTCCCAATGGCCGGACACGGCTCTCCATTGCGATGCGTCGAGCGACCACACGATCCGCACCTGCTGGTATCCGACGATCTGAACGGTCGCTGGCCTTTCGTTGGTACATACGACACCGTCAGCGGATTACTTAATGATTTCTCGTTCGCTTTTGCCGACTCCTCACTTTGAAATATGTTGATGGCCTGTTGGGATGTCGGGAACGGACTCAGGGCCAGCAATTTCCTTTTCGTGTCAGTGTCCTGAATTCCCGCCATGACACGGGTTGTAATCCGCGTGTCCAAGCATGTTGCACACTAATCAGCCGCCTCAGCCGCCTCAGCCAACATTTCCGTCGCACTCTGCTCACACTCTTCGAACGCGACTCTGTCTAGCGCGATGTTTCGCTTCGAACGTATGTATGTGCTGACGCAATCGAGTACATCGATTGGAGATAATGCAGACGTCGGTAGAATACCCAGAGCCACTTCCACGATCTGCTGCATCGCCGGATCGAGAACCATCCTGAAGGCGGCCATCTGCTCGGCCACCGGATATGCGGCCAATTGGTTTAGCTGGCAAAAATCGCCCCAGCGATTTCTCCACGTGCGTAGCTGCGGAAGAGAGATGTCAGCATGCAGTTTCTCAAAACCTGATGGGTCGATCCGGCGCCGCTGCGTGATACCGCCGCCAGCGCCACCACCACTGCCACCGCCTCCGGCGCTACCGCTACCGCCACCACCAACAGCGCCACCACCACTGCCCCCACCTCCAGCGCCACCGCTACTGCCGCTGCCACTAGCGCCACCGCCGAGTAATGTCTGAAGC
The DNA here is from genome assembly GCF_020631705.1 of Daphnia magna. NCBI lineage: Eukaryota > Metazoa > Arthropoda > Branchiopoda > Diplostraca > Daphniidae > Daphnia > Daphnia magna. The sequence goes on along the minus strand of NC_059189.1, from coordinate 6,403,557 downwards.
TGCTGGGCAATGCTGGCCAACTGAGCCGTCATCTGGATTTGACCTTGCTCGACCGCGTCAAGACGGCCCGCTGCCGCGTCCAATGCGTCCGACACCGTTGACATGGCGATGTGCCTTGGAAGCTGAACCCCCCCGGCAGTGTAAAATTCGACCCCGAGCGAGACGATGACCGTAAGTTATAGTGATGACCGGAGCGTGACATAAACTAACCACACTGTACGTTGAATCCACTGTCGCGTGAAACTAGGCAACACAGCCGCTATAAAGACACAATAAACACGGCCCGTGTGGGGACAACCGGCCGCCGATGATATAGATACTCACAAGCCGGCCAACGCCATCCACGCAAAAAAAAAAATGACCTGGATGAAAGCAATCAGTCACACGCACAAAAGTACCGTCGATAAATAAGCCACACACACGAAAAGTACGTGGTCGACCAGAAGCAGACACACTTCCCACAATATAAACTCGGAACAGTACGAACGAAGAAGGCCAAGATGGCTACCGACGAGGGCACTCGCCGTGGTACGAGAACCAAGGACGCAAGATGGCCGCCACCACACCGCGTGTGGGAGACAAATGGCCAGTCCGAAACTGAACTTGAACTTCCACTCGCAGCGTTCACAATTCCGAATAGTTTAACACAAATATCTCTAAACGATGAGGACGATAGGCAAGTCCAACTGCGCCATGTTAGGTTCTGTTTCGGTGAGATATGTCACCGCAATTGTATTCATGAGCCGACAGGTAAGGAAAGCAACCTCGTCAAGAGGGACCCTAAATCAGACTGCCCCGCCGGCCACTCTCGTCGGTCAGGGTTCGAACCGCCACGCCATCTATCGTTAAGGGCGGGGCACTCAAAGATGGCTGCGTACACAACACTTTTCTCATAGATTATGTCTTCTACCTCTCATCATACCGTTTTTCTGTCGCCTCCATGCTCTTAACATCACTATTTGTAATTGTACGGCTTCTCAGCCAAAAGGGTTCCTAAAATTCACTAGCGATGACTGTGATTATCAAATAAGCCCCCTCCCCGCTATTCCAGTATATAATGATGTCTATTCTACTCTTCCCCAAATCACCCGTTTTGTTGGCCATTCGTGTACCATGTGGCTGGAAAAGAAACACATCTATACTGACTTCTGGGGTTGGCAAACTCCAAGTCAATCAAGAGTGCCAATAAAAGTCAACGCACATGAATGTGAAAAAATGCGTGATTCCCGATTGTACCATGGCAAAAGCATGGACTACTTAGGAAACAATAAGTGGTCGTTCGAACGTATTCCAAATGTGCAGGGTAGCTGGCTTCAAGTCACAGCTGATCAGCTGATCAACTGTCGATTAGAAGAAGTTACTTTAGAAACTGAGTGCGCTAACTGTACGATAAGCTCACCCATTGGCGATATACCGGTAGGGATCAACGGGTCCGTTTCTCACAACCTAGTGACCATTGTCTGGAAAGAATCGTTAAGAGAAGTTCAACAGTGCAAACTAAGGCTTGTGGAAACAGGTATCGCTCAACGTTACCTGACTAACAACAGTGAAATAGAAAGAATTCATGACGTTGAACAACAACTTGACTTTGTTTACAATACAACTAACAAGGAATATTGTAATTCATCCGAAAAAAGTTACAAACAAATAATCGGAATGGACAAAGTTATTTTACGTTTACATTCTTTAACTGATACCAATGCTCATCCGAGTAAACCACTGGAAGAAGACCTCGAAAAAATTGCTGACATTATCCGGGCTGAAATCAGCGGAGTGGCACATTCTCAATACGCACGAGACTGAACTACCGATGGAATAAATCGAGTGGCTCGAGAAATTCGAGCTCTACAATGGGAAAATCGAGTGCTGGCACACAAAACTGCTATCGCCACCGCACAACACAGTGGATGGCTTGCTGCCAGTTACCTTAATTTACCCACATGTAGCAAATTGATAGCCACTGGTGAATCGATCAGCGTCTATCAATGCTCCCCGAAAAATTCAACGATCAACACTGAAATCACAAGCTGTGGTCCTCAACCCAAACTCGGCGACTACACTTTAGACACTGAAGGATGGGAACTGACGCCTTACAACCCCTGTTACTGGCATAAAAATTTCGTCAACATTAACGGCCGAGCACATTTCTACAAAAACAGCTCTTGGCATCCAATCGTCCCCGGTGTAATAATCCAAGGACATAGTTTGATCAACACTTTGCCGTACGAAATTGATAAGCTACTCGCACTAAGTTTACACCCCGCGCTAACCCCCCACCCGATGAGCACCGCAGCTGCAATCGCCGAGATCATTGCTGCTGCTAAAGATGAACATAGCATCGACCTTGGAAATCCTTTTCACATGAGCACTCTTCTTTCCTCACTCCAAAAAGAAAAGAACGTTTCCCTGTCGTCTAAGATTCTTAGTTGGTCAAGTAGCATTTGTAGTCTTCTAGGGATGGGATTTATCGGATTCTTTTTCTTTCATTTTTGTGGAGTAGGTTCCCTTATTGCAAGATACATACCTTGTTGTTCTTTTCTAAGTACTTGTAACCCTTTCACTTGCTTCACCAAAACATCTGATAATGATATAGAAGTAGGCCACCCCGCGTTATTAAACCCCTCAAATCCATCCCCGCCCATTACTATTGTAAACTTACCCGCCTCTATTCAACAACCCGCCCCGGAATTTTTTGCCCCATCAGCCCCTTTTCTACAAGGAGAGCCTCCACGGAACAAATTCCACCGGGACGCACTAAGACAAGTGCATCGAGAAGCAGCTGTTCTGTTGAATTAATTAATGTTGTTTTCTTTGTTTTGTTTTGACTCACTTTCTATTCCGTTCCAAATTTGACCTTGATTGATTGCGAGACGCAATGTTTTGGAACCGTATAGCTATGTAAAGAACCAAAACAATATATTCTTTATTATTTCCCTTATTTTTTCCCTACCCTTTATTCTTACGTCACATTAATTTTCTATACGCCCCTCTTTTCTATGTAATTTCTTCCTTAGACGTCTTACAGACTAATTTACCCTTCAAACGTTTCAACTTAATTTTCTTGTAGTTCGACCTTCACGAACCCCATATAAAAACTTTTGTTCTATAGAAAATAGAGAGAGACACTTTTCACAATTCAGTTCCTAAAGAGTTGTTCCCCAATTTCTTGTGCTACTGAAATATACTTTCCAAGAAACGACAATGAAAAAGTAAGTTAAAATATTAATAGCTTACACAATTGTCTTACGAACCATATTAATCCACCCCCAAAGAAGAGACGTTCCAATTCCTCCAAAACCTTAGATGGTTAATTTAAAAAACAGTGCCCACAAAAAGTGTCAGAACAACCGCCGTATTCAGAGCTTTTTAACATGGGCTTTTACGGCGACGGGTGTCTTGCGCGGACGGGTAGTTGGGGGGAATAATCGCACGCTGATGAAAATCTAGATTACTATTAAAAAGGAACAGGGTATTTGGTTTTATTTTTTTTTATTTTTTTCACTTAAGGTTGTTGACCAGCATGCTAGTCAACAAACATCCGAACGCCGCGTCCGGAAACATCGTGGCTTATGGCATTACGAAGTTTGTTTAGAAAATTTTTTCTTCTAGTAGGAATTTTTTTTAGACCAATATTTATAAACTACTCGATAAAACACTCTTTCAAGATAACCCCTCATAAGTAATTTTAATATTATCAATCTAGTTTGTTAATAGCAATTTGTTTAGTTCATCATACGTAAGTTCTTTTGGCCCCAAAAATTTTTTTTTCCTGTTGCCGACAGAGACACTACCAGCAGGGGTAAGGGCAAAGCACAGTAAGGGATTTTTCCTAACCCAAGTGGGCAGAGAGGCAAGAAAAAAACAATGGTGAAACTTTCGAATAAATGTTTCGACACTAGCGCTCGGCCCTGCGCCAATCGTGGAATGTTTTTAGTCGATTCAGTGCGGGGATGATCATTATCGGTGCGGTGATTTCGGTGCTCGGTGTCTTCCCCGATTATTAATGAATAGTGATCTAAATTGGCAGTTGCCCTACGACCAACAAGAACAAAATATGACCCTAGTCACGTGATTCTCGTTGGCCTATCAGAATCCAAAGTCACTGGTAAGACTAGCCCCTATGACTAAAGTGTTGCTTTCGGTGCAGCACCGATTATAGCACCGTTCCGCACCGAAAAAACCAATCCCGCACCGAACTTCCCCGATTCATTTTAATCGGGGAAGCTTAGCGGTGTCCGCGATTAGAATGTGATCGGGGCCGAGCCCTAGCTGTGCTGCACCCTCCAATCCCCGACCTTTAACCCGTCCAAAGTTTTTTCCGTCCAAAATTACTAGTTGAAAAATAATAGACCAACAGTTCAAGAACCTTTTGTGTAAAAAAAACAATGAATCACAATGCTGTATAACAAATGACGAAGTATGAGATACATTTTTCTTTAGACAAGAGTTCTATATGGAAACGCGGAACAACTGGTGATGAATTCTTACAGCAATTATGAAGCTTAGCATGCTATAGACGTTTGTCTTTTGTTATGTCACTGTACATTTGATAAAGCTATAGTCGTCATAAGCCTCACATCTGGTGTAAATTCGACATCAGTATAGGGATAACACTTATTTCACATAGAGGAAATACCAGACGCATAATCAGGTAAGAGCTGCATGTCTTTGGAAAATGTTATTTCTTACTTCATTCACAGACTACGAAATAAAGACCGATATCCCCTATCTCATTGTGTAGGCGACGCTCGGTCTTACCGCTACGGGCATGGCGTACGTATTGGACAAATTTTTCAGCTTTTTTCACATTTTAGTACTGAATACGTGCTTCACACGTATTAGCGGGAATTGTAGTAGACACCCGTGGGTGTCCAATACGTACGCCATGCCCCTAGCGGTTAAGACCAAGCATCGCCTACTGTATTTCTCTCAGCCTTATGGCGATGATATCGGTCTTTACTTCGTAGTCTGTGCTTCATTTAATAACATGTCTATTTCTGAATTGAACCTAGTATATTTTAAATAAACTGTTCACTGCTATTCGCTGATAAATCCATCAGACGCCATGCCGCATTTGTATCCAGTTCAGCTTGGTCTCTACACAAAACCCAAACGTGGTTGACTCGCATCACTTTCTCGGGATCGCCTTCAACGATGTTATTAGCTTTATCCCTGACACACATAATTTGCTGGGCAGTAAAGGTTATAACTAATATGGGGCCTTGCTCCATGACCTTACCCATGGCTAAGTCAACATTATCGACGTCCAACACGCGACAATCGATGAAATAACCTAAAAAAATTAGGAAGCTTGTATAAATTTTCCAGATCAATTAAAAATATGTATTACCCAGAGAAAGTGCGTGTTTGATGGGGGTTGAAAGAATATTATAAGGCCCTTCATGACACCAATCTTTCAAAATGTCAAGATCCCCTCTGGCCATGGCTTCAAGAACATTAGGAATGATGTCAAATTCACACTTTTTCAAAAATTCTTCTTTGCTGAATTCCGGATCCATTTTACATATTTCTGTAAGCGCTTCACTCATATCGGTTTTCTAGCAAACAGATTAATAAATAGAAAATGGAACGGCTTAATCACATTTTAGCGATAATTACTTGAAATAGGCCTCCCATTATATCGACAACTTTTTCTGTAAGCAAACGTGAAGCGCGAATGACCGCATTATCACTTTCTTCATACTTGTTCTTCCAATCAAGAACTTTGTTAACATAAGGATTCTTATCCTTAAAATTTTGCCAACTCTGGTAAAATCTTACAAAAATAAATGAAAAATAAATAAATAATAGTTAACACAGGGCAATAATAACCTATTATTAGTTTGAGCTATTAAGGTTGCGGGAATAATTGATCATACTTTGAATCTTTATGCAGTTCAATACCAGTTGCTTCAGTATTAATTTCAATGGGCTTCGCATTTGAATCTTCTTCAGATATAACTTGTTTGCGTTTCCTCAATACTACCGGTCTCCTGGGTTTCAGAATTTGTTTAATTTTGAAACGAATAATTGAAGAATAATGAATATCACCTGTATATTCTTGCTCCAGATAAGTCTATTTCTTTTCGCACAGCATCAGCAGTTTCACTAATTGTCTTGAAGGGTGCTGTTTTGCTGATTTTCTGTCCAGTTTCCACTATTGTGTCAGTGGCTTCCTTTGCTGTTTTGCCTATACCTTCTGTTATTTGTCCAGCTTTCTTCACAAACTCTGTTTTCTGAGCATCTGAAAGCACTTCTTGAACCTTCTCTTTCAATACATTTACTTTACCCTTCAAGACATCTGTGCCTTTGGATGCTTCTGATTCAACAGCTTGAAATTTTTCTCTGGCTTTCTTTAATGCATCTGTGTTTTCAAGTTTTTGGGCTTCTTCTCTGAATTTCTTGAGATTCTCTTTCATCTCTTTATTTTTGGCCATTTCTTGACGAATATTTTCGATAACCCTGGAAATGAACGTTGGCCGGCGAGTTTCTTGCGAATACCTTCTGACAATACCCTGAAGATAGAAAAAATTATTAATTTTTGAAAAACTCAAAAACATTTTTTTTCTCGCCGCAACAATCAAAATTACAAAAAGAACATTGTAAAAAAATTATTCTCACATGTTGAATTAGCCGGTATCCAACGCGTAACACTGAAGTCGCCATAGTTGTTATTGCAGTTTTGCAACGATGCCACATGTTACAGTATATTTAAAGGCATTTACCCCTGAGCCTAGGGCCAGAGTAATAGAATACTTTTTCTTAAAGGGTTAAAATTAACGGGTTTTTTTCCTTAAAGGGTTTTGAACCGGGTCGACGATCCAAAAAAAATGTCCCGTCCCGCTTGACCCGTGGATCAGAAAAAACAACCCGGGTCGGGTAATGTCCCGCGTAATTATCGGGTCAAATGCACTTTTCTTCTCTTCTTTTTAGTCTCGTCATCGGACTCAACCATTACAACGTTTATATTTGGAAAACTTCTTTTTTTGCCAGCAGCGTCGCCTGATTGACAGGATTTAGGTACATTTGGACGTTTTCTGCGAATGGTGGCCAATTTTCAAAACGATTTTTTTCACTATCCACAATATCTTTACATTTTTTTACAATGAGCTAGAACTTGAAGTAGGAAAGCATAGCATTTTAGCATAGTCTCCAGCAGTTCAAAACTATATGTGATTTTGTTTGGCATAGAATTGTGTAAAACTTGTGAAGAAATTGTGGAAAATGGAAAAATTGTTTTGAAAATTGGTCACCAGTAGCAGCACTATATTGAGACAAACATCCCGAGGCGCCTGTGGGTTGGTGACTTGGTGGGAGGACCTAAGTTCCCAAGTACGCAGAGAGATACCCCGATTCCTGACCGTTACTGTAGATTGCTATGTTTTTAAGCCATTCTGCTTTGTTGACTCGTAACTTAGCGTAAGAGTTAAAACCTTCTTTGTCTTACTACTAGATGGCGCCACATCTCGGGTTAGCCCGAGAACCCCTTGAACCGTCCCGAAACCCGTCCCGAAAAAAAAAAATTCCTTAAAGGGTTGCCTTTTATCGGGTTTTTTTTTTCCTTGACCCGGGATCTAACCCGGGTTTTCATGACCCGGGCCACAGCCCTAGCTGTTCGACATCTTTTTTGACATTTGTCGTCATCGCGGCAACGCAGCAGTCGTTGGTAGATTTTATCTGCTATAACTGTATCTATTTCACATTTAACTAGTTTTTCTACATACTGTCGTTTGTCTTTTTCATCAAGTCCCTGTGCATAGTCACTTAATTCACAGATTGTTATTATGGGCTCCCTTATCAGCCCGCCAGTTTCCTCTACAACATCCATTTGTCTGCTACAGAAAGTAAACACGTCTACAAAAAAATTAATAATAAATAAAGTACAGTCTATATCGAGGTCAAATAAAAATTACAAGATTACCTGATCACGAAGGAATTTCGTAATCCAATTATGAATGGAACAGAAGATAATTTCAATGGAAACAATTAAAACTAAAACTACAACGGGTGAAACTCCGTAAGCCGCCATGCAAGAATCAGAGTAATAGAATACTGGTGTAGCCACGGCCATGTTAACTCCCTCTCTCGGATTTTTTCCCAAAAGTTGTTGCCAATTTCGCGTATCGATTGTGAGAAAATGAGGCTAGATATCGATTTAAGTGTCCCATAACCGTAACGCCACCTATGAATTGAGTTTTTAGGGTTGTTAAGAAATCTCTTCATGCTCTTACTTTTTTCACACTAATTAATTAAGCCACTTTTTGTTTACTTTCTGAAGTACAGACGACGAAAATGAGCGAAAACATAGCGAAAACGTAATACATCACAAGTTCACAACACAGCCGCTGTGGCGCTTTCGTTATGGGATAGAAAGACCTTCAGGCCAAAAAGGCAATGGGAGGGCCCGCCATAAGCGTGGCTACACCAGTATTCTATTACTCTGCAAGAACTGTTACTAGTTCGTGTCCAATTTTTTTTCACAATTTCATCGAACTGGCAACTTCGGACGTTAGCCAACTCTATCGACAAGATGGCAGACGCTTTACTTCTGATAATTCGCGCCAAATCTGAATGAAAACAAAATTATAAAGTTAAAAGGCATTGTATCTCGGAAATGAAACACAAAGAAAAATAAACAATAAACATAAATAATAATAAACACAAAACAAAAAAATGACGGCTCGGGGGTTTTGTGTTTTTGCCTGACAGGGTTCAGGTCCCTGAACGAGATGGAGTTGGCGAAATCGGTGGTATTTTCCTAAAATAGGCAACACTGTTCGGGTAGCTTGCTTATGGGGAAACCCATGCTGCTATTTCCCCGACGACGTGTTTCTATTGCCCCGACATTTTTGCGTTTTTAAAGTTTGAAGTGTCTCTAGTTTTTTACAGTTTACAGCTAGTAATATCTGTGTAAAACAACCAAAAAAGATATTGTTGTGTAGCTAAGATAGTTTCCTACACAACTGTATATTTTTGGGTTGAATTAAATCTGTATTTTAGTCAGGGGGACCCAAAATACGCAAAACATTTCAATTAGCCCCACTCTCCTCTACGTGCCATAGGAGAAGACACAATCTGCGGTCGAAATTCTTGTGTCGGGCCTTTTCACTTGAAAAGTAACAAGGATACGGCTCTTTGTTTGTGTGTTTTATCTCAAGTGGGTGATCGTATCAATCAAAAGAATCCATCAATATAGTATCAATCAAAATAAATTTCGATTCCCCTTCCCCCCATTTTTAAGAACTTTATATCTGCAAAAGGGGATGTAAAGCTCGAAAAAAATCTCGTATACACTGTTGTTTTCAGGGATAATTACAAATTTAAGAAAAAATCACTCGTTTCAGTGAGGATGACATTCGAGAATCTCGTGCAATTTACCAAATAGCTTTACATGTCGTCTCCTACGTGTTAGTAGGCAATAGAAGAGATGTAATCATTATTTTTCATTCTGAACATTACATGATAATTATCAAATGAAATAAATTGGTGTTTAATAAAAACGCTTTATGCAACGAACCGTTTGCTTTTACCTTAGCCGATATAATTATTTTACTAAAACTACATCATTATCGCTTTAGTGTAGCCGTTTAAGAGTTTTCCAGAATGGAAGAATTTTTGTAGATCGCTTCTTTTATCGTAAAATAAACAGGATTTTTTTTTTTTTTTTTGCCTTTTTATTTTATTAGAAGCTTTAACAGAATTTTTCGTAAGACTATAGTAGTAAAGCACAAATCCTATCACGGCACAAGCAAATCGAAAAAGGCTTCGTGTATAACACGATTTTTATGCCCTTAGGGGGGTTTGATTGCTTTGGCCGACCACTAAAATCCTCGTCGAATTGTCTTTTATTTTAGTTTTGTGTTTTTAGAGGAAATTCAACGTTGGATTCGATGGGCGAGGCTAACTTTTGAAGGCCATATACACGTAAAGGATACCCCATAGTCAATTCAGCAGTCAGTCGTTTGTTGAATACGAACCAGTGCTCGATCGTTGTGACTCGTGGTCGTACATGTTTACCTGTCAGGAAATTCTGTTCAATTCACCAGATTGAGACCCCGAAAAACAAAACGAGCAGTGATCTTCTTGAAGTTGCATTCTGCCATGAAAATCGGTAACCTTATTTTTTATCACTTCCTTTGATTTTGATATTTCCATAAATTTGAGCAGTACCCTCTGGCAAAAGTATAGCCAGAGATACAACTAAATTAGGAAAAATTCCACCATTCATCGCAAACACAGCTTTCAAATATTAGCGCTTCTCCCGTTCCCCTAAAAAAGAAAACATGTTTTATGTTGAAAATTATATGTTTTATTAATTTATTATAGTCATTTTCGTTTAAGTGCTTGAAGCCACAAGTATGCTGCCATACACATTTTTAAATCTATAACATGGGAACAATAGTTACAACAAACTTCCTGTGACAGGAAAATGATATCATAACAGCGATGCAAATTCCTAAATAACCATTCAACCTTTCCCCCCCCCCCCATTATGTTGACAAACCAGTTGGAGCCACGCAATTTTTGTGTTACGTCATTCTGACGCTTTATTGTTCGAGGAGGGGAAAATCCCAGTTACTGGCGATGAATAACGTTGCGGAATCCCTGCATCTCTTTACAAATGAATTTTCACAAGTATATATTTCATTTTTTTCAATTCAATGCTAAGTAAAATACACTAATTTGGTTTTAACACTTCAGAGTGTCGAACACGGTGACAGAACCGCAAATTTAGTATTTTCCCCCGCGAGTCTTTTTGCGGCTATGTCGCTGGCCTCGCTCGGAGCTAGAGGCGCAACATTGAGCCAGATTCAGCAAATATTGCGATTGTCGACGGGCGCGTTAACTAAAAAGGGCGGCATGACTCGTATCATCGCATCGATGACGGTATTTTACCTGATACGGTAAAGAACATTGCATCCTTATTCCATAAATTTGAAAATCCTCGCATCCAATAGGCAGAGAGGAATCAAGAGGTCGTGTTGGAAATGGCGAATCTCTTGTGGATTCCACGTGGATCAGCTATAAAAGCTGAATACGCTAAATCAGTTCAAGACATATTTCAAACCCGAGTTCGAGATGCTGATTTCAGCCGTACAGAAGAAGTACGACAGGTGATCAATCAGCGAATTGAAAATATTACCCGGGGCCATATTACAGATCTCTTTCCCAGAGGTAAATCTATTCCGTCGTTGTGATACAATCCGGCCTGTGTTTTAATACCCTTGTTGTGGTTTTTAGGATCGATAACAAAGCAGACACAACTGCTTCTGGCTAATGCATTTTACTTCAAAGGAGTTTGGCTTCACACTTTCAACCGATCAGATACGTACAGAGAACGATTTTTTATGGCAGATGGGCAATCTGTTATGGCACCAATGATGCATGGTTCTGGTACATTTCAAGCGGGGATTCTTGACAATGTTGGAACCAAAGCCATATTTATGCCGTATCAGGTGCATATTGCTTTTTAAAATTTTATTTGATTATCTATGATTATATATTATGTTTGAGGAGAAACAGTCTTGACGTGATTGTGTTTGTACACGACTTTGTAACATTTTATGAGAAAAATCATTGACTGAAAAACCACTTAAGAAAAAATCTAACTTTATATAGTGTTACCAGTTAAATTCTATCTCGAAATAAGGATTTAATGTTGTTAGTGAAAGAATTAAAGAATAATTTTCGAATTTTATTTAATTTGCCTTATTTTTATGTTTTACGCATCTTTAGGGCAAGCGCTATGGGTTGCTGTGTGTTTTGCCTGACCGAAATAAAAAACTAAGTGACGTCGAGAGCTACATGCTCAGTTCCGGTTATACACCCACCACTATGTTGAGAAGAATGATCCACCGAGACATTAACATTACCTTACCGAAATTCAAAATGCAATTTGGCGCTGAAATGTCCCATGTCTTTAGAAAGGTATTTTTGATTAGAGTTGATGAAAAGTTAATTGATCCCAAATGTGGAGTTTAGTTACAATCGTTAAATTTTTTGTTCTTTTAATACTATAGATGGGCATCCGTAATTTATTCACACACGAGGCGGACCTTTCTGGTATGAGCTCCGATTCATCAATGCTAAGAGTGTCTAGTATATACCATCAGTCTACCCTTGAAGTGAATGAGGGCGGAAGTGAAGCAAGCGCAGCCACAGGTAATCCGTTTCTCAGACAAAATAAAATGTTGTATTTTTGAATATTCAAAATTGGCTTGAATAATTTTAGGATTAGAAGTAATTCCACTTATGGGTGGTGCTGGTATCTACATCGGTCCTATGGAATTTCGAGCTGACAGGCCGTTTTTGATTTACCTGATTGATCGAGAAAATGACAACATTCCACTGATAATGGGCCGTGTTTCCAACCCACTTCAACAACAAACCCCGAATTTACATCGACACTACGATTCTAGCGACCCTTCTATGGTAAAAGGCGAGCAAAGTAATCAAAATACCTTCACCAAAACAGATAGCGGCAGAACAAAACTTATTGCCGAATCGGCTAGACCAGAGTTTCGTCCTATTTTAAAACCCTTCCCATCGACGCAATTTATTGGGGAAGACGACCAAATCGTTTATCCGCAAAAGCCATCTTACATTAATTATTATAAATCTTCCAAACATTTCGCGAGTCGGTACTTTTCACATATCCCACGCGTCCCGGACAAGCACACTGCCATTGTATTTCCCGACCAGGATTTTGACGAACGTCGGTGGAAGAGACAACTTCGTAATTTAACTGCCCTTCAAGATGTCGTATCAACCGCGGCGCCGTCCACATCCGAAAATGAAGCCATTAGTACACGCTTGAAAGATCCTCTGTGGTTTAACAAGCCGACTTTACCAGAAGTGATAATTCCAATCAACAGCCCGGAACCAGATGGCAAACCACCTACTAGTTTTTATAGGCCAGCCAATAACTTTGCGCCTTCTCCAGAATCTTTCTCTGCGCCAGTTCTGCCCACAGTGACAACGAAGCCAGAGGAATTAACGCCTTTGACTGACCAAACGTCAAGCTCTGCATTGATGCCTAATATATTTTTTGCACCAACTATTGCTCCCAAGCCATCGTTGGATTTTGCAACAGGCAACGTAAATAACGCTTGGTATCAAAACGAACAAAATGTTGGTGGTGCTCCTGGTTTTGCTCCATCAAACGGTGATATGGCATTACTGAATAATCGGCCCGTTATCCTCTCGACTACATGGTATCCCGTTCAAACAAGCCCTTATTTTGCATATCCTTCGAGTTCGGCACCCGAATTGCAAGCAATCTTTTTCCCCGAATATCGTTTCTCATCTCGAAATTAAGACATTTTTGCACAGTGCAATTATTTTCTCTTGACGAAACATTTCTGAAACATTCGACTTGCACGATTCTTTAAATGGATGCGGGCTTGAGAAGAACAAGACTAGTCATCATCATTGGTTTGGATCCGGTGCAAGGACTTTGTTGCTTTCGAATGGACGATATGACCAGCGGAGTTTATGGACTTGGGTTTTTAAATTGTAAACGTCTTCCGATGTTACCATTGGTTACTTGTAATGAAACTGCATTTTAGTCGAAACCAAAATAAATCACCCAGGAAATCCTCCAAAACATGTTTGTTTGTTTTTTGTTTTTTTTATGGCCCGAAATCGGTTTCATTGAACAAATGCGTTGAACAAGTGAAAGGAAACAATTAGCGTCGTGAATTTCACATGATCTTGACAAAAGTAAAAATAAAAATAACTGCATGCACTGGACGGAGGATACATCATGCATGGCTTTATGATTTGGTGACATTCAGAAGACTTTGGGCAGGATTTTAGGAATATCCTGTTCCGAGATTGAAAAAATGACGACACATTTGAGAAAAATTGCGAGTGTAATTGAGAGTGTTCATAAAGTTGAATCTGTCGAATCATTGTCTTTCCTTTTCATTTTTCGTAAACCAAAATGTTTTGCAATTGTCATTTTAGGAGGGTTGAGAGATCAAAGTCAGACTTTGAGACAGAGGAGTTTCTTGGAAGGAGGGACTCGAGATGAATATTGGAAGGAATCGCGTCGAACTTCCTGGTTAAGATTGTTATCCGGTTGGGCAGCTACGGCTATCGAAATAACTTCTTGTTTAGCTTGAGTGACTGGTGCGTCTTCAGTAGAACTGATGTTTTTCTCCTTCATCCGCTTGAGAACAAGATGCTCTAGTGTGAATAGGTGTTCGTCATGGACTTCTGGCAGATTATCACTGCGAGTTCAATAAATTAATAAATAATTGCTAAAAGGCATAACGACAATGTGTTTAATGTCAAGAGTTACCGAAAGAATTCGGCTAAGCGTAAAACGTATTCACTGTTATGTCCAGCTTCTCCCTTGCAATCGGTGACCTGAAATTCATTAATCAATTATTAATGGGCAACAGAAAGTAAATATCTAGGTTTAACACGATATGCTTATTTGCTAGTTCACACAAAAACGTTCTCAGAAATTTAGCTTCTTATCAAGAAAGCTGTAACTATCGTACATGTCGCCCACCCTATTTGGACATTTCGATCTACAAAAAGCAGAATATTAGGAATGCATTATTCTTTGTTACCTTCAATAACAAAGGAAGTTGGATAATAAAAGTAACTTTGTTCTGTTGCCTAAATATACGGTCGAGACGGGAAATTTCACACTAGACAAGTTTGTGGTGTTTAATAAATTTTTCATTTTTTAAAATCCTTCTTCCACCTGTCGCATTCACTGGAAAGAATCAAGTGCGTTCCCACTGCGTGAACCACTTCGACCTTACACGTTCTACCCCGTCCAACGCAATTGTAATTTAGAAGGGAACATGAGACGTCTCAAACTCACTGTCCATGTATCAAAATGTTCCCAGAAGTGGTCATAACCGGGAAAGTTTTGATAGCGTGACGAGAAAGACGTCTACTGTTACACAGATATGTTGATGATATATTACGTCATCCATACCTGTGCAGCCACATCAGCCAGCGGAGCCGGACCCAACCACTGAATCAAAATTGTTCAAAGAGAGTTTAGATGTATTGTGTGGAAACCACCATAAAAAATGTAATGATATTACTTGTGGGTTGTGCTCCGTGGCTCGAAATACCAAGACCGGAAATGGTGTCATGACGCCGTTTCGGGGGAAGAACGTTGTGATCAGAGTTTCATAACCACCTTTTGTACATTCTCGGTCATTGAGATACCGTAGTGCTGTCTCGCCCAACAGTTCAAAAGCCAGGCCCCATGTGGTGGCCTGCAGAAAAAATTTTCAAAAATCTATGTAAACAAAAAGCAAATGTGTTGCTATTTTGAAAAGTTGGAACTTAGCAAGTAGTAAAGTTCTCTTAGTAACACTGCTTTTTCAAGCAAAATGAATAGTTGAATTTAAATAGAAAGAAGTGACATTGTGGTTTTGACAATGCCATTGTTTTTGCAAGTGTTTTTCAGTCTGATCTAGTTCAAACCCAGCTTCGCGTATTTTTAGTTACTCGAGCATTAGACGTGTTATCGGTTGACAAGAAGATAAATATAGATAGGGTTGGGTCAATAACTTACTTCATCTTCTTTGATCAAAGTTGCTACGCGCCCCGGCTGCAAAAGAAAACAACAAATACATTACATTAGTAATTATGTAGTACATATATCAGTATATATAGTATGTAAAAAGATAAAGATACATTTAAAAGTAATAACAATAATAGGACCCTTCCCTGTCTTCCAAAAGATTCCTTTAAAATACTATAATTTCGAACATTAACATATTTTTTACGCACACAACAGCTACGGATGAATGTTACATATTTCCATTACTTTTGCGCAGCTGCATTGTTAAGCGATTGTATGGGACTATGGGTAAACACCACATTGCGTGATGCAACAAAAATAAATTATCGCCACGCTATCTGGTGGTTTATTATTCAAGCATTGAGCGCGCAGTTAAAAAGATGATGCAATTTGACCAACGAATTGACATGTACGCATATTTTAAGATTTCTCAAAACCTTATGGATGTCATGTTTCTTACCTTATCGTTTGTGCCACGATGAGAATTGTTGCCTTGCCAAAATTTGCGCGAAAATCCGCGAATGAATCCTAGCTGATGGTTTCCATAGTCGAAACCTTGTAACCAGCAAAGAGAGCCGTAGCCAAACACCCACAAGTTGGTGCTGCATTCATTCGGATTCATTTTCAATGGCCTTCGACTTTAGCAGACAGACAAGGGCAAAACCAATCTAAAAGGAAAATGAGAGGTGGTGATCACAAACGAGGGAATCGGAAGGACGGCAAAGGGAGATGAAGACGGAGCTACGAAAACGGCCACATCGTACGGCGATCACTGTCGGATTGACGAGTCTTCAAAAAGTACGAAGACACTTAAAGGGAGGGGTTGGGAGGTCTGCGATTCTAGAGAAAAAGGGAGGTTACCAGAGAAAGGAAGGGAACTCCTAGAATCGTGGTCGAAGTAGCTGACAGAAACAACAATGTAACTTGCCCCAGTTTCTCAGACAGGACAGAACCGGTTTTAGTACACCGCGTCGAGATCTTGGATGACGATAGTAGACGAAGCGTCAAGCCTAATGTGCTGCC
This sequence comes from Daphnia magna, assembly GCF_020631705.1. Lineage (NCBI taxonomy): Eukaryota > Metazoa > Arthropoda > Branchiopoda > Diplostraca > Daphniidae > Daphnia > Daphnia magna. The sequence goes on along the minus strand of NC_059189.1, from coordinate 6,386,975 downwards.
GCCCGATCGTCGATCCTCGTACTCGTAGGCTACGAGTACGAGGCGTAGCGTAGTCGACCAAAACCATTGAGCAGTGACCAGTGAGCCAGTGACTATTTGGCATTTTGGCTATATTCCAGAAGAAAGTCAAAGTACGTCTCACTAGAAATTGTTTTCGATAACAAGAAAACTACTTTCTTCAATCGGCAAATTTTGTCTAGCATTTTCTAAATAACGAGGCAGGAATTTCAGGTAAATTAGCGAAAACCTGAAAAATAACATTTAGCCGTATGTAGTATGGACTAGGGAGTAGGGACAAGGGACTACTGACACTGAGCAGAAAGAAGTCTTTCTGCAACAGCTGCGTTGTCAGTATTTATTATATTGATTTCTTCAGCCTACCCATTAGCCACAAATCCCACAATTGATTGCATATAGGGTTCGGCCCCGGTTTACGCGTGGGTTAACCGTGACCAGCTTATTACCAGAAGATAATGGCACGACACACGAATTTTTTTTTTTCTTCTTCAGCGTATTTTTCACCATCACGCCAGTACCTTCCGGTAGTAAGCTGATCAAGGTTAACCCGTGGGTGCACCGGGGCCAAGCCCTACTTCCATATCCACATCATCAAGCGATTCCAATCCCGTGATTCTCGTTTACAAAAAATGTTGTATGTTTACATTTAATAATGACTATATTATTTTTCTGCGCAAAGAAAATTGCTGTTCGTGAATCCTGAGTGATTCGCTTCAACTTTTTCTCTGTTTTTTTTTTTTATTTTGTAAAATTTGCTTTGGTTATATTTGCAGTTGTATCATTCACCAGCTACCGAATTAGAAATACGGTTAAATGTATCCTAATAGATCCAGAGCGTTGAAACCGTACACCTTCAACTTGTCTTTTCTTCAAATTTACTGGTTGAAAAGGTGACAGTTTCCTAGTATTCCGGATTGAATTATCAAAACATTGGGTTTAGGCGTTTAGCGGTAACATGAGGCACTTTTAACTAAAAAAAAAACCAAAAAAATTTTTAGATGGCCGTTTACACCAACGCGGGCGACTGGTACCTTCTTAAAAATCCTGACTGTCACTGGAAGGAAGAAGCAGCACCGCTTTTTGCTGCATTTAACGTTGGTCCTTTTAGCACTACGATCCCCAATATATATATATAAAATATATATTTATATATATTTTTTTTTTTTTTTGCTGAACGGCTTGTTAAAAAAACAGTTAATCTAGATTATTGGAACAGATTTATGATGTCCGCATCGAAAGGCAACTGCATGTATTCAAGGGCACTATCATCAGACCAGCTGAGTATTTTATCATTTAAAATTTTTTTAAAGTTCTGTCCCACGCTCCAAAGCAAAATTATGTTATGTATTGAAGTGTGATTGGATATGCAATCGTAGGTCCGAAAACAGGAACAGGTAATATCAACAGTCTTGATTGCTCAAAATATTTGGACATCTGCCATTTTTATTGATAAACGCCGTTTTGCGGCTCTCCAAGTAATCCAGTTTTCACCCAAACTCGATCGAAGTTTTTATTCCTTCCGGAGTTCTTAGCTCACATAGTTGATACAGTGTAAATTTGTTCGAAATTTCATGTAAATTTTACGAAAAAAATATGGGAAACTGTGGGAAATATTTGAATTTCAGCTGTTTCATTCGGCTGTTCTGCCATTACCGCAAGCGCAAACCATTCAACACAATATACAGTACCTGTAAAATTACTTGCGTCTAGAATATCATCACACTACCTTGCCGCTTTAAAAGATCATTTTTTCATATGCTCTTTAAAATTATTTTTCGTGATATCTATAATATTTCTGTTTAGACATCTCTTAATTACACAAAAACCGACTAAATACAATTTTTGGCTCTAATTTTGCACCTTTTGTAGAGTTAAAATGCGGTTCAAGATCCCAGTTGACTGTTAAATGAAAAGAATTCAAAATGACGTTGTTGTTTGTTTCTATCGTTTCTATTAATTTCCATTAGACGGTACCTAAAGAAAATGTTAACTCTAGTTGCTTACTGAAGCTGTCCGTCCGTTCGAATGGAAACTCATGCCATACACTTACAACACCGAGCCTGCCAAAGAAACCATCTGGTGAGAAAACACAAAAAACGCAAACTTTAAATCAGTCTTCCGACTGCTCCCTCCTCCGAAATTTGGAAACAAAGAAAGCTGAAAACAGAAAACTCCACATAAGCTTCATCTCAGCCATAAATCGGAACAAATTTTTTTTCGTACAGCAACCAAAATGATAAAACGTGTAAAACATTGAAAGAAAAAAAAAATAATAATAAGATAAAATAAATAAAACAATTTAAAAAAATTTAAGCATTCGCACAAGTTTGCAAGCGCCGCAACTGCCATCTGTTGCGAAACAAATAAGGGTCTAATGGCTAATTTTCGAAAGCATAAAATATATAAACTTTTTCCCATACAGGTTTTCTAGCAGAATTCTTAGAGAAAATCTTCAAATATTTTCACAGCTTTACAGCTTTAACATATATTTTGCTAACATAACAGTTAGCAGAGAATTTTTTCGGATTTTTGTTTTGTTTTCTTCTGGAAATTTTTTCGAAAAATTGGGATCGAGAAAAAACTTTAGCTCTCAGCTTCCACCTTCCAGCGCCCTTGACTAGTACCCTGCTTTCCCCACACATAAGCTTGTCTCAACTTGGTCTCCGCGAGACGGTCTCGAAGGGTCGAGACCGTCACCCGTACATCCCAGTGGGACTATCCCGGCCCTCTGATTGGCTCTCTCCCTCTCCTCACCCTATAGCCCCTCCACCCCTTCTGCTTGTGGTGTGTGGCCTTGTGGGGCTGTGGCGTGTGTGGAGTAGTCGGGCTGCCGCCTTCATTTGTTTGTTTTTCATGTTTATTTATTTATGATTATTTATGTTTATATTTATTGTTTCTAACTTACTATTTTGTTAATAAACTATTTGTATCTTCATTATATCGTTTTAAATTTTATAGCACAGGAATAAATTAAATATTGGTGTGTTTTCATTATAACTATTGTTAATTGTCATCCATGGGCAATTGGGTTGGTGCGGGTCTGAGAAAAAAGGTTCAAAACCCGATTTTGGGAGAATCGGGAAAACTATATGTCCAAAAGTTTTAATACTTATAGGAATGGATAAATCTTGATAAGGTCTATCCAATTCTGCAAAAATTTTGCTTAAGGTGTACTAATTAGGAAAGTAAACCGCTTCGCCATTTTACGGGTAGGTCGGTGCGGTTTAGCGGGGCTAAGGAACCCCCCTCATAAAAATACGTCATATTTCAATAATTTATTGCGGGACAACTATAAGGAAAAAATTAATGAATTTTGCAGAAATGGATAGCTCTTAGTAAGCGCTATCCATTTCTGTAAAATAATTAACATAATTTTCATAAACAAACAAATTTTGGACAAGACGTTGTTTGTAGTTTTTGCGCTCTAGATATATATACTAGATCCAATAGACTTAAGTAACAATATAAATTTTTTTTAAAACTTTTTTGTGTATGAATATTTTTTCGTTATCGTTGGATTTTTGTTTTTAATTTATTAATTTATGCTATTACACTACTTATACCTTTATTAAATCGCTTTTCAATTTATAAAACAGGAATGAATTAAAAATCGGTGTGTTTCCGTTTATTGTGAATGAACTCTCATGGGCAACTGGGTTGGTGCGGGCTGGAGAAAAACGGTTTCAACACCCGATTTTGGGACAATCGGGAAAACTATAAGTCCAAAAGTTTTAACAATTATAGGAATGGATATATCTTGATAAGATCTATCCATTTCTGTAAAAATATTGCTCAAAATTTCCTTATTGGAGAAGTAAACCGCTTCGGCATTTTTCAGGTAGGTCGGTGCAGTTTAGCGGGTCTAAGTTAACCCTCATCTCCCAGTAATACGGGAAATTTAAATAATTTTTTTCGGGGAAACTATAGGACCAAAATTAATAAATTTTATATAAATGGAAAGCTCTTGATAAGGGCTATCTATTTCTCTATAATTTATGAAAAAATATTCATACACTAAAAAGTTTCAAAAACAATGAAAATTATTACTTAAGTCTATAGGATCGAGTATATCTCTAGAGCGCAAAAACTACAAAAAGTTCTTGCCCAAAATTTTTTTGTTTATGAAAATTGTCTTAACTTTTTTACAGAAATGGATAGCTCTTGATAAGAGCTATCCATTTCTGTAAAATTTATTAATTTTGGTCTTATAGTTTCCCCGCAAAAAATTATTTAAATATTAAGTATTATTCGGGGGTGGGGATTACCGGATACCCGCTAAACCGCACCGACCTACCGGAAAAATGGCAAATCGGGTTACTCTTCCAATAAGTAGTTTTTAAGCAATATTTTTGCAGAAATGGACAGATCTTATCCAGATATATCCATTCCTATAAGTTTTTAAGTTTTGGACTTATAGTTTCCCCGATCATTACAAGATCGGGTTTTGGAACCGCCAACCCAAGGCCCATTGGATGACAATTTACACTTATTTAAGAAAACACACCGGTAATTAATTCAATCTATTATATAAAATGAAAAAAACAATTAATGTAAGTAAAAATATTGTATTTGTAAAACTTAATAAAGAACAAACAATAAATGTAAATAATAAAAATACACGAAAGAAACAAACAAATCAAAGCGGCAGCCCCACGGAAAACCACTCTGTGTACATCAGGAAAATGTGGGAGCGGAAAGCAGAAAGACATGGAAGGATGTAAGGGTGAAGAGAGCCAATCAGAGGGCCGGGATAGTCCCACTGGGATGTACGGGTGACGGTCTCGACCCTTCGAGACCGTCTCGCGGAGACCAAGTTGGCTTGTCTGGCTATTTGGTTGAATTGCTTGCCTAGCCTACAGATAAAAAGTTGTTAGAATTCCCGCAAGAAAGGCAAGGCGCTGTTTCTCACGATGACGCGTTACCATAGAGCTTATTTTTGACTCCGCCCCCAAACCCTCTCTTCTTTTCTCTTTTAGTTGTCCGGAAGTGTTACGCCTTTAATGAAAAGCTTTGTGAGTGTATCCTTTGCAAGTAACAAGTTATTTGACACCTTTCTGTGTTTATTTCTTTAGCAACTTGCCAAAGATATATTGGATAGAAGATAGAAGACATTCCTGACAGTTCAAATCTTTCTGCTATGTGTTTCTAAACTCTTGAAGTCTTCACCTGTGGATTAAGTGGAACACTGCAGTTGAATTTGTTGTGTAGAATCACTACAGATAAGATTCATGACCAAATTTGCTTCATTTTTTAATACTCCCTGCTACATGACTTTCCGGTGACAAAAGTGAGAAAAAATGAGTGAGCCAGATCGTAAAAGGAGAAAGTACCGGACTGAACATAATGCAAATCCTGGACCTGGACCACCTGTGCTTGGTGAGATGAACTGTGATGATGCTACTCATGAGCAGTTGGATGAACAAAATGAGTGGAAACGATTCAATCTTAGTGTTGAAAACCTCAATGACTGTTTGGTTACTCGGTGTGTTTGCCCCTGGAATTTTGATGACTATCAAAACATTGTCATTTGCTCAGGAAACAAGTGCTCTGAAATAGATAACCAAAGTGAAATACTCCTCTTTTGCTCTATAATCCAACTATTATGTGAAGAAATTGCTAGACAGAATAATGCTATCACAAGAAGCGGTAGATTTTGCCTAACTCTCAAGAGATTGAGAGTTCTCCTATTTCACCTCAATAGTGTTTCCGATCCCACATGTCTTCTTCAATGTTTTCTGCGCTCTTCAAACCAATTTATAAGTTTTGCAGCTGCCAGATCCTTGTCAGCTTGGCTAAAAGCAGCTGACGAAGGGGCATGTAAAGTCCTTTTGGATCGTCTACTTGATAATATAGTAAGTGAAATTTGGAAAACTTTTAGACTGTTATTCAATTTCTATATTTTGTTTCAGATCAGTCCTTTAGCCACCTCGCTGAGCACCCTCAACACTTCCGGGGCACACGGCCCTCTACCTCACACTGTGTCCAATTTACTAGATATTTTAAAAAGTTGTATTGAAGCGCCAGATGTTGAACCTCATCCTACTGAAGGTGCTACTGAAGATGAGAGCGAAGATGCTTCCTTTGAGTCCAACGGTAATACAGAGATACATAAAGTTTCATTTTCCTGGCTTACTGGTTAATAATTTGCAATCATTTATGCTATACCTAGAACGAACAATGAGTGTTAAGTTCATTTGTCATGGATTGCTGAACATGGAAGAAGCTTCTGAAGACTCATTGGTAACATAATGCCTTAAAGATATACACATATTCATTTGGTGGTGTATGTGTGTTTAAAACTCATCCTATTTAGGGAGCCGATCAAGTCGACCTAGATTGCCCGGATTCAGAATCAAAGGATTTAAAGGGCAGCGTTATTCGTGCTCTGGGCAAACACTGGAATGTTATTGTGACCTATTTTCATGCAGCTTTAACTCTTGCGCAGTCTGCTACCAGTTTACATTCCGAAGATATTTTTCCTTTGGTTTCCTTTTTATCGCTGTGGCAGTCGACAATATCCGTTAAAGCCAATGTATCCGTATTGGACTCGAAGCCGTTCTATTCGCGAATGGAAGCACTATTGCCGATCATGACGCCTTCACTAGACCCTATCATCTGGCGGGAAATGATAAATCTTTTCAATGAAGTTCTCTGCTACGGTTCCACACTTGCCCTTCAGGATTTTTTGCCAGACGAGCCTTGCAATCTGGCGCACTTGGTTATCCGTCATGTACGAGTTGAGAGATTACTGGATCGAGCCCCTTTCCAATCAGGACAGAATTGTACATCTAGCCGATCTTTGATGCAAAAGCTCGTACTTTTGGTTCTTAAAGCCGTTGCTGTTACTGTGAAGGAAACAAGATCTGAGAGTTCAAGCCTTGAATCTGAATCGAATTCAGAGTCAGGTCATTCTGACCCTCTACGCTCCGAGGATTCGGAAGACCTACATGCCGACATGACTGTAATCCTTCGCAGCATCAAACAAGTATTTCGCATCGTGGATGTCAGAATCAAAACCTGGCTGCCTTTCCACCCTGAAACGACGTTAAGCGAATGGATGGTGAAAATGTTTCACGATCAAGACGATTCCCTTATTGAAACAATGTTATGCAGTTTAGATATTAACAACGGCTTGTATAGCAATTGTCGTGGGCTTAATGCTACGTCTAACTCTCTTCAAACAGGATTATCGGATTTGAAAGGTAACAGTTGTATTATTTTGCTTGATATGATTTCTTTTTTTAAATCTTGCATTTATTATTCTACTCTCATGTTCCAATAGGGACGCTCAATCCTGTGCAGACATGGTTGAAATTCTTGGAAACTGTAGCATACGATACGGACGTTTTGTTGGATTTACTGGTCTCCAACGAAACGTGCTTTCTATTATACCTCTTGCGTCTTCTTAAGTTCATTCGTAGGAACTGGGAAGATTTTCTTTCAGTTTTAACCCATCGTCAACTAGAAGATGTCATGACCTGTTTCATTCGTTTGCGGATAGCCATCCGTCGATTAGTTGCCAAGAATCTTTTCCCTTACAACATTGGACCAATTGTGAAATTACTTGAAAAATGTGAAGAGCTCTACGAAGGAAAAGAAAACTAGTGCGACAACAAACTTTTTACAAACCTGAAGTGTTACTACATACGAAGAGATGAGCAGGTTATCCATATTCTGCACCTCAGCTATAGTTATAGAAACTACTTCGCTTTTTCGAATTGTTTAGATTGCTAGGATTCCTGGCTACTTCGCCTTGTTTTATTGAGTGGCAGGGAATTACATGGGCTGCTTTATACACACATGTTGTTCCGTGTATGGTTGTTGTTAAACCATATGGTATTCATCTTTGAAATACGTTGTATTCTCCTTAATTTTGTCATTTGTAAATAGAAAGTGGTTTTCGAAAGCTACTAACAGAAACTGTTCTGGTTTCCACCCTTCACTATGGATTTTCCGAGAATTTTTTATTTAAAAATACAATTCTAAATTTAATTTTAACCATTCTATTTTTTTCACGCTTTTTCAATAATCTTCCCTTTAAATGAAGGAAAAAAGCGGACATATTATGTTCCATTGGATATCGTAATTTTTCGGTTAAGTTATGTATTTCGCACAAAAAGTTAACATCCAAGAACAAAATTAAACGTTATTGACACCAATTTTTTCTTGTTCTAGCAAAAGTTGTAAATTTGATTCAAACTGTTCACATCTTATTGGCATTTCAAGGGAATAGAATGGGTTTTTTAAAGCAAAATCAGCGTAAAGCTCATAGACCCTCCGAAGGAGATGTTCTACATTCAATTGTTTTGGTTCTGCAACAATCAGAAACTTTATACCTTAGGAAATATAAAAAGATATTACCAATTAGAGAAGTTCAACAATTAGAATTGAGAATACCTGTTAATGTTTGGAAGCAATGAAGTTTAAATGTATCAGCTTCAAGGACTTCAATTCCTGATGACTTTATTTCAGGACTTAATTGGCTTGCAATTGCGAACAATGGGTAGAACATACTGGCTATAGGAGAAGCTGACATAGTTACAAACACTTACATAAAAAATTCAACCTTGCGTACCTAAAAATATCTTTTCATTTGTGCTAAGTTTAGGTCTTCCAAATTTCAGACAGAGGGGAAAATTGGATTGATCAGCTAAGAAAGGTGTAACTTCTCGTCCATCATCTAGTAACGTACCATTCAGCTGAATTCCGTTCATTGCTAAAAGGTTATGTCCGACATTAATTCCGTCTTTCTGGCCAAAGGCAACAACAATTCGTTTGTTTTGCTCAACCAATTGAATATCTAAGGGATAAGTGAACGTCTTTTCTACTTCTATTTTGATTGATGTGTGATCATATTGGTATATCAATCCTCCACTTTTGGACAGAATAAATATACTGTAAATTGCCATCTTTTACTGAGATGAACTACCAAAATCTTCCACAAATGAACTATTGTCGATGGTAAGTTGGCAATACCGAACGACCCAACAGGCCAACATGGGTTGTATTTGTTTTGTCAGCGGACGCGAACCGCAGGCAGCGGACGGGCCAGGATAAAATGCGGACGCGGACCGCGGACTGCGGACAGGAGAAACTGCGGACTTTCACCTGCGGACTGGCCCAAAATTTTTTGACAGATTTTTCGTGGACTTAGGGATAAAATGCGGAGCGTTTCGTACATGGAGCGATTAAAAGTGCGGACCGGACAGGATAAACTGCGGACTGGTATCTGCGGACTCCGTGCCCATATCTGATATTAAATTTCAAACTAAAAATAGTATTTAAAAGTCAACATATGCATTATTCAAAATATGAAAGTAAAGGACAGTTTATATAACATGCTTACTTCTTAACTAGGTAAACTCTTGGTACAACAATGCAAATAAAACATGTAATAAACTTAAAAGGATTTGGGGTATTTCCAAGGGGTTTTTTAAAACTCCTGAAAGGCATAATGCTGTTCTTTTGGAAGACATTCCTTGTGGTACCATTCTTTGCAAAGTTTGGTACCACATTGCCGCCTTCTGAAAGAAGAATTAACTGCGCTACGGTTGTCTAATTCAAATTCTTAGTTGTGCATAAAATAAAATAAAATATAATGGATTTGGCCTATAGGAAAAAATAAATAAAATAGTCAGCTGCTAAGAGCTGTGCGCATTTTTATTTTTATTCATTGGAATTGTTGCATGCATACATATTTTTAAAAAGCAACAGTTATCGAACAACAGCCAATGCATGACAAAAATAAGGTTGATCTGTCTTGTCCTGTAAAAACAAGTCAAATTTTGCTGCTATATATATTAGGAAATTTTTATGTTAAATACTATTATGAAATGAAGACTTTACTTACCAATTTTCTGCCTTACCAACGCATAGACATGTCTATATGGAATGCTGTATCCCCGTATAATACGCGGACTGCGGACAGCTACCCTGTGGAGAAACTGCGGACTGCTGTCAAAAATTTTGGGCCAGTCCGCAGGTGAAAGTCCTCAGTTTCTCCTGTCCGCAGTCCGCGGTCCGCGTCCGCATTTTATCCTGGCCCGCTGCGGACTGGACAAACTGCGAACTTTTACCTGTGGACCGGCCCGAAATTTTTGACAGCAGTCCGCAGTTTGTCCCAACTTGGTCTCCGCGAAACGGTCTCAAAGGGTCGAGACCGTCACCGCTACATCCCAGTGGGACTATCCCGCCCCTCTGATTGGCTCTCTCAACCCTTATACCCTTCCATGTATTTCTGCTTTCCGCTCCCACATTTTCCTGATACACACAGCGTGGTTTATCGTGGGAGTGGAGTTCACGCTTTGATTTGTTTGTTTCTTTGTGTATTTATATTATCTACATTTATTGTTTGCTGTTGGTTAAGTTTTACAAATACAACATTTTTACTTATATCAATTGTTTTTTTCATTTTATATAATAGACTGAATTAAGTACCGGTGTATTTTCTTAAATTAGTGTAAATTGGGCCATAGACCAGTTTCGGATGCTGCGTTGCAAAATTAAAAAAAATCCAGGGGGATTTCGATTGCAGGGGGAGATAGGAAAAAGGGGGTTTTTGATTTATTTACCCTAGTAATACTTTTCCAATTCAGGAAATGTTCTAGAATACTACACTTTAGACATTCTGCGTCTTCTCCAGTCTTTTTAAATAATTAATCATCCCTAGTTTATCCATGAAAATTAATTCAAGTAAAAGGCTAGGTAGTAATACTTTTCCAATTCAGGAAATGTTCTAGAATACTACACTTTAAGACATTCTGCGTTTTCTCCAGTCTTTATGAATAATTAATCATCCCTAGTTTATCCATGAAAATTAATTCAAGTAAAAGGCTAGGGATGCTGTTTAGTATTTTTTGCGTTTCTAGAGTCAAGAAAATATGTAAACATGGGTGATTCAAATGTGGATATGGGGATAATGGATAAACTAGGGATGATTAATTATTTATAAAGACTGGAGAAGACGCAGAATGTCTTAAAGTGTAGTATTCTAGAACATTTCCTGAATTGGAAAAGTATTACTAGGGTAAATAAATCAAAAACCCCCTTTTTCCTATCTCCCCCTGCAATCGAAACCCCCCTGGATTTTTTTAAATTTTGCAACGCAGCATCTGAAACTGGTCTATAGGCACTTGGGCTGGCGGTTCCAAAACTCGATCAGGTAATGATCGGGAAAACCATAATTCTAAAAATTTAAAAAATGATAGGAAAGGATGTATCTTTATAAAATCCGTTCATTTTTGTAAAAATGTTGCTTTAAAAAATACTTGTTGGAAGAGTTACCCGATTTGCCGTTTTTCAGGTAGGTTGGAACGGTTTACGGGTATCCGGTTACCCCCCCCCCAATAATAAGTAAAATTTCAATAATTTATTGCGGGAAAACTAGAAGACCAAAATTAATAAATTTTACAGAAATGGATAGCTCTTGACAAGGGCTATCCATTTCTGTATAATTTATTTAAAAATATTTATACCAAAAAAGTTTTAAAAACAATGAAAATTGTTCCTTAAGTCTATAGACCACGAACGGATGCTGAGTTGTCAGTTTTCAAAATGGTCGAGAATCTCGATTGTGGTAAGGCAGCCCAAAATTAACACAAGCTTCTTATGGAGACCCTTTTTTAATTAAATCATTAAGTGAGAAATAACTAGTCTTTTCTATTTATTATTTTTTTTTTCTGATAAGTCATCATTCTAGCTAGTAGCTTGTCTTTTTCTATTCCTGAAAAACTATGGTATATATTTTAATTTATTTTTTTTCCGGGGTTGTTAACATAAGTTCGTCGGCTAGTCTCAGTTTCAAATTAGTCGGCCGCCATTCTCATCTGTCAATATTTTAGTTTGTTCTCTTTGCCACAGACATGGCTACTAGCCAAAGTATTGAGTTATACCGTCTGTCACGATATTGTAGAGCATTAGTCCCCAAAGAGCAAAAGCTATACATTGAAAAACTTATTGCTATAGATTCTGACGATTCTTATCTTTTCCCATTGGAGTTGTGGAAAAGCAGTGGCTTTCCTAATTTAAGTGAGCACGACGTTTTCCAGTACTGCGTTGCTAAACATAGCAAAAGCACAGGATTACAATTATGTGCCTATAAAGCCATTAGAGATGCAGAACAGTATGTCAGTTGTGGATGGGTTAAGGACATATTCCGTGTGACATTGAGCAATTCCATAGTGATTGTAAAAAAGTGTTTTTTTTAACAGCTAACGCTCAAGGATCGAAAATCCATCTTGTCCGCCATAATGAATATTCTTCCCCTTGCGACCACTCGTTTGAGTGCAAATGGGGATCTCCTAGTCCATGCCCAAGATCTGTCTCCTCCAGATTTATTGTTGCAGCAGTCCCAACTAGGCGATGTAGAAATCAGGTGCATTCGTTCAAACCGAGAAATCGAGTTCAAAAAAATTTTTTTCGGAGTCTCCAGGGAAGATTCTGAGGAGGAAATTGTATCTGAACTCAATCACCTTGGAGTTACTAAAGCCCTTCGTCTAAGAAAGCGCATCGATGACACCCATGTTGCAACAGACGCGGTGATTCTCTGGTTCAGCTGCGCCCCGCCATCTAAAGTCCAAATTGCAAATGAGTTCTTTGGCACTCACGATCTTCGTCAACGGGGCGTTGACGTTGACGTTGACATTGACTCTTATGCTCAAATTGCTGGCTTTTAGGCCACACCGCCCCTAGATGTCACCAACAAAAGCGCTGCCGTACCTGTGCCAAACCGCACGTACAAAATGACATCGACACATGCCTCGCCTCGAAGTGCTGCCGTAATTGCAACAGCGACAGGCACACATCGGACGACTGGTCGTGCCCAGCCTGCCACATCAAACAACGAATTCTTAACTTTGCTCAAGCAGAGAACTTGTCTTTCCATCAAGCTAAAGACGTTCTTGCAAAAAAAAAACACTTACAAGATCCTGAGCCTATAACATCATGGTCCACTCAACTACTCCCCTCCGCTCAATGCGCCTCTCCCATCAACGCATCTCCGCCCGATCCCACCGACCCTCAGATCGAAGCCCTTCAGCTCGAAGTGCTCAAGTTACAGAGCAAAGTCAACTCCTTGAAAATCAGTTAGTCAAATATACACCGTTAGACGTCACTACTAAGTTGCTAGAAAATATTTCTTCGACTAAGAAGCTGTATGTGAACTGAAAACTTATTTGGACTCGATTGTCCCTGCAATGATAAGACTGACACCAAATATCTCCTACATTGAAGAAATCTGCCGAATCGTTCGCCAACAACAGGAATCTACCACCATCTCACCTGCATTACTCTCGACCGACGCCTCTGACTCAAATGAACATGTAACTACGCTTCCGGAAAAACCAAGTACTTCCCATGAACTCCAACATTGACATCATTCAGTGGAACGCAAACGGACTCAAAGGCCACAAACGAGAAGTATTCCTTCAACAGCTTGCAACCATTAACCCACAAATAGTCATCCTCAGTGAGACCCACTGGAATAATCTCCATGTCATTTTTATGACCCGCAAGATGAGATCATATATCATTGGGCATCAAAATCGCCCAGACGGTTTCGGAGGCGTCGCTATCCATCTAAAAAAGCATCTAAGTTTCAGCCTTGTTCCAACTGTACAATTCACAAACAATATTCAAGTAATTGGCATTAAAATTCAAAACCTCCTTGCAAAAGAATTAACCGTGTTTTCTGTTTATTGTCCAAAAGGCAACGCTTACGACCGTGATTTCATAACACGGCTTTTTTCCCAATCTACCGGTTCCACCATTATCGCAGGAGATTTTAACGCACATCATAGCCAATGGTCATCTACCCACATAACACAATGTAGTCCGTCGGATGTCCGACAGATGTCGGGGTCGGATGTTGAGTACATCTTTTTTATATCCTCCGGACAGCCCAATATCCGATTTGGATGTCCTATGGATGTATTTTTTTTTTGGTTTTGACCACCCTCAACAGCGCCGTCGGACATTCTAAGGATATCCGAACGGGCTTTCATTTGGCTATAAATATGACGTGTATTGGACCTCTAATTTTGAAAAAAATCATTAGGCTATATCAGGATTCGAACTCAGGTCTACCGCACCACAGTGGAATAATCTTCCACTGTGCCAATCTATATACATATTGAATATCATTTTCAAACACTCTAATCGAATTGTTGTAAAACACTTGAGCTTTTTTCGATAACAAATCACATACAGGATTTTTGAGAAGTCAAGATGATGTCGAAATTAGGTTAAACCAGAAGTGTATCAATTGAAATTAAACATTTATGCTAAATATTTTTTGAATTTTAAACTTCAGCATGATTTATTAAGTTTAAAGTAGTTTTTTATTATTTGAAATGAAAATCCTATCATAAGTGTACTTTCTTTGAATATTATTAAATGTCGAATAATATTTATTTTCTGTAAGTTAATTTCCAATGGCTTGGTTCCCGTAAGCTTAACGGAAAGCCTGTGCAAACAAACTCACGACTTACATATATTTTATTCATTTTTTGTAATAAATTTAAAAATAAACCATCCGGCAAATAGATAATTACTCCTTTATTTTGTTAATTTTTCGTATTAAATGCTGGACTTAAAATAAAAATACGTTCAAGGGAAAAATTTGAACACGGTTAAGTTCTCCCCTTTTGGAAACAAAGAAATTTTGACAATTAATAATGAAACTTGGTGATCGGCTGCAATTAGTTCTAATCAAGTTAACCGCCCCGCACCGATAAAGTGCATTCGGGGTTGAATTAAGTTGCCATTTTTTCAACCGGGGCAGTGCGGGGAAAAATTTGAGGTTAACCCGTTGCCCCGACGCAATTAAAAAAAAAATGCCATTCTTTCGGTTTCAGAGTAAAAATCGGGGCAAGCGGGTAGAACGAGCTATTATCGGGGTTGTTATCGGATCGATTGGGTGATACAGTCAATCGATAATGTTTTTTGCATTGATGAATCGATTGATTACAATCCAATTGATTGCAACTCAATTGATTGCAATCCAATTGATTGCAAACCCCAATTGAATTCGGGGAGAAGAATTTTCCACCCTGAGCCACGCCTCGATGGCCCTAAATGAGAAACCCGATTTGCAAAAAAGCGCCCTGATTGGCTCGAGGTCGATCCTTAAATGAAACAATTGAAAATCTTCTTGGCTGTTGGAAGGAGGTCCGTAGAATATAATTTTCGCACATCCATTGCACTTCCAAGGTGACTAGCCGACGGACATCCCTGGAACTACCCATTGAGTACATACGGACATACATACTAACGGATGTTCAGCCATGATTCGGACATCCGACGGCAGAAATGTGCTATATGGGTACACGAAAAGAGAATCAAGGTGGCAAAGCGATCTCGGATTTGTTTTAACGATACACCAGAGTGGATACTAGCCATCCCTAAAGATTTAGTCACGAGAAGGTGCCCTCAGTCTGGTAACGGCGCTACCATTGATCTTATCTTTCTTACGACAGACCTTGGTTTACCACACAGTATATTCACCGGGCCCTTTTGGAGCAGTGACCACATTCCCATCTTCGTCACCTTAATGGGATCACACAGCAAATCAATCTCGCCACGAATCTGGTGCCTCAGAAAATCTAAATGGGATGCCTGGAACAAAGAAGTTAGCACAGAGTGCGGAAAAATTTTTTTTGAAAAAAAAAGTAAAATTTGCTGCAGTAGCCTGGGGGAAATGGGGAGGAGCTTCCAGACAGGCCTAGACATGAAGGGGAAATCCCCATTGAATGGCAAACTGGTTGTTTCGTTTCGTCTCAGTTAGTCGTTGACCCCGACCTTGGTCAACAATGTCTCAGCCTAATATTTACCAACAATTATTTGAGGTATATTGTAAGGCTTATCCAGACAAGAAAAAAGAAACTTGCCAAAAAGAACTTAACAAATAATGGGAGTCAATAAAATCAAGTTCAGAGAATAAACCGTTGTTGATAAAACCAAAAGCTGAAGAATATCTTAAAAAGCTTAATGCTATTGTTGCGAAAAAAAAAGGTGGATTAATGCAATTTTTCGCCAACTCATCGATATCTCATTTAAAAACAAAAACAACCATAGAAAGGCCCCAAGAACTCGAATTTCAACCTGATTCGGATCAGTTTTGTGAACCTTTATTGACGGACTCTGAAACAGAATAGAACATTTGTTCAAAAATTACGAGTTCTGCGAAAAGGCCTGCCCAAGAAGCAACTAAAAATGAAATTGATCTATTAAATGGGGATTTGGTTGGTCTTTATAATCGACCAAAAATGGACATGCTAACTATAGAAGAACAGGAAATTCTTAAGACTAAGAAAAGAAAGCTGGATGAATGTAAGAAAAAACTTAAAAATTTACAAGATCGCAAACAAAATCAAAAAAAGTTCCGTGATAATCGTCGAGAAGCTCTTAATTCAGCTGTTGTTGCTGACCCTAATTTAAAATCAAAACTGAAGATCAAGGACTCTGGTAGGGCGGGTAGGCCTCGCCTCGAAGAAACACAGCCTTTGTTGTTGTCTGAAATTGTCCGAATCGCTAGGCATGGATCAGCGGCTCATGAAAAGCGACAAGATGAAATCTATCGTAGCATCTTAACCTTGGATGATTTAACTGAGCAACTTACTAAAGACGGATTTCACGTGAAAAGATCATCAGTGTACCTTCGATTACAGCCTAAAAGGAGTAGTAGCCACCAAGGAAAGCGCCATATTGACACGGTTCCAGTGAGACTTATTCGGGCTCAGAACGACTTTCATAAAAGTCATCCAGATCAGAGACTGTGTCAAGCAACTATATGTACCATGGATGAACTTGCATCTCTTTTGGGACCGTCAGAAGTGTGCTACATCTCTCAAGACGACAAAGCAAGGTATTTATAATTTCAAATAATTTCTGGCCTTTTATTAGAACTATTTTTCTATTGTCACTGTCTTTTTATTTACTGCGGTTATAAAATTAACGTGGAATTATTGGTTATTTTCAAAGAGTGGCTATAGGGATAACGGCAGCAAATGTACAGGCTCCTATGCTTATGCACATGCAGTATCGGGTAAAAATTCCGGACCATGATTGGGTTGTCGCAGCTGGGCACAAGCTCATCCCATCTGTATATGCAGGCATAGCTGTTGACAGAAATGGCCTAGGAATGCCCGGTGCTGTCGGATATTCAGGTCCAACTTATGTCGCCATTCGCTCCGGCAAACATTGTTCTTCAACTGCTTTAAGTCATTGTATGGACTTTGAACGATTACTGAACCTCCCTGAATTCAACTCTATAACAAAAAGTTCAGATGAGAGAGTGAAGTCGATTGTTATGTTCTCAGGTATAAAATCAAATTGATGAATGAAATTTAATTTCTAACACTTTTTGTATAACTATTTTCTTTCTACTAGTTGATGGGGGTCCTGACGAAAATCCTCGTTACAACAAAGTAATTGAAGTTGCAATACATCACTGCTTGATGCGATTTTCATCTTTACCAATGCACCAGGTAATATAAACTTTATAACAATCCTATTGGATGAGATTTTTTACACACCCATATACAAAACGCCTTTTCATTATATTTTAACATAAAAAGGCAGGAGTGCCCATAATCGAGCAGAGCGAAGGATGGCCCCTTTAAGTCGCCCACTATCTGGGTTAATTCTTCCTCATAATTACTACGGGAACCACCTTGACGCAGCTGGTAAGACCATCGATGTGGACCTTGAAAAACAGAACTTTGAGAAAGCTGGGACTACTCTGGCAGAGGTATGGAGCGAAGTAGTATTTGATGGATATCCTTGTGTTGCTGAATATGTGGATCCGAATTATTATGAATTCAGTCAAGATCGGCTCAACGTGAAAGATCAGTATTGGTTTTCGGAGCATGTTCGCACGAGCCAGTACTTTACGCAAATTGTTAAGTTTAAAAATCTAATATGTTGTATTAACGAGCCGAGAAGCTCATACTTGGCCGTTGTTCCTACGCGGTTTATTCCTCCTCCGATTCCATTGATCCAAACTGACAAAGGGTTAAAAGCTTCTGATCGAAGTGGCTTTGAAAGTCACGTCTTTCCTTCTTTATTTTTATCGCTCCATCTTTCACGCGACTT
The DNA here is from genome assembly GCF_020631705.1 of Daphnia magna. Lineage (NCBI taxonomy): Eukaryota > Metazoa > Arthropoda > Branchiopoda > Diplostraca > Daphniidae > Daphnia > Daphnia magna. The sequence goes on along the minus strand of NC_059189.1, from coordinate 6,368,867 downwards.
ATTGCCTAATTCAACTAAAGAAATCCTTACGCTCCCTTATGATCTTTACACACCCTCAATTCAGTCGCAGTTATTGGATCGAATTTGCCAAAAATGTTCGCTTTATTTTGCATCGAAAGTTATGCTGAAGAGTCACATGATTGTACACAAAAAGAAGACTCAAAGCGCAAGTGCAGTTGTTGAGAAAGAGTTCATCGTCACAAGAACTAGACCTGTTCGCATCGCAGCGATGCGACAGAGAGAAATGATGGCTATCATTGTATCAGATGACAATAATGGCTTAGAAGCAGAGGATGCAGAATGGATTGACAAAGACGAATTGGATATTTCTGGAATCCCACCATTTGTCGAAAAGCCCTCGATCTTATCGTGCCCAGTTGTGACGCTTGAAGAGCATTTTTATAATCCATGGGAGAACGATGAGTGAATTAAAAAATAAGTCATATCCTGCCTATTAAATTGTTTATAACGCAGTTACACCCAGAATCAATCAATATTTGTGAGCAAATTGTTGTTTCATGTAAAAGTTAAACGGTTGCTAAAATACAGTTTTTTAAACCCTTTATTTGCCTACTTTTTAAGATATAGTTTTTAGGGGGGGTCTTGCCGTTTACTACGTAATTAGGGGGGAGGGGGTTTCCGATTCTACTCAGCTTACCACAATAGGGGGGGAGGGGGTCCAAAAACAGTAAAAAAGCTACTACGTAATTTATGAACAGCCTCTCAGCGGACGACTACAGTACTAACTTCGCCACAAGAGACGCTGTTCTCGAGTTCCAGTTCCAAATTCGGACTCCACAAGCGAATAATAAAAAAAAAAACTAGCAAAGGAAACCCACACCCAAAAAACTAGAATTACGGTTCTTTCCCCTTTTTTCTTTCGCCGGTGCTTTTTGTGGTCTTCAACGGAAGACCCGTAACTTTCAGGGCAACCCTGATCTGGTGGCACCTTAAACATCTCAAAACAAACAAACAAGATACTCATGCCTTGATTAGTTAAAAACATGTTTTTTGTGAGTCAATAGTGTATACTGTGAAGAATTTCACAAATATCTCATGAATTTTTCAATATATCTCGCCTTTTCCAAAACGCCAAGGCTGTTTGAATGGGACGATAGTTTGAAATTTTCAGTCATTTTTTCCACAATTCTTCACAATATACACTATTTACTCACAAAAAACACGTTTTTAACTAATCAAGGCATGAGTCTCTTTGGAATTTCGAGGTAATTCAATTGAGACAGCAGACGGCAGTCTGCTTTCCATGAAAAAAGAAAAGACTTGGGATTGGGCATACGACGCGTCAAGGACGTTGCCGTGCGTCAGGGTTGAAACTAGGGCTCGGCCCCGGTTTGCCTCAAACCGGGTTAGACCCGGTTCGTCGCAACAAATTACCCAACCCAACTCGTTTGACTATTTCTCAAATGGGTAGGTAAAGGGTGGTTCAAACGGGTAAATGGTCAACCCACCGCCATCTTGGAAAATGGTGGACATCATGGCGCCAATTCAAAAAATAGGTCAAAACATGAATTTTTTTTTCGAGAAATTCTGACACCAGATGGCATTGAAGCACCTGGCTTGACAGAGGACAAATAACAGTTCAGCTCAGGACTCAGGACACACGTCAGCGGCCGAATTCCGAACCTCGTTTTAATCAAATTCTTACAAGTTTTTTTTATTAGATCGCGGAAATTCTTAAGCTTAGGAGCCAAAGTTGATTCTGAACACCTTTTTGGACCGCCTTAAGTCAAGAATTTAAAATTTTTTTACTGTTCAAACCACTTTAAATTTTTGCTTGGTAAAGCACCTTTTCGTTTGCTTGAACAGCGAAAAGTCACCCAAAAGTTTGCTTGAAACGAAAAAGTCGGCTTCGAAGTTGGCTAAAGGCCATTAAAAAGTTGCGGATTAGTACATGTAGACAGCCATCACTTCTTTGTTGACATTGTTTTGAATTACAGAATGGACCGAAATGTTTTGCTTTTGAATAATTGGAAGAAGAGCTTTAAAACATCAACGTTTTCCTAGAAAGTGAATTTAGTGATAGTTTTAGTTAATAGTTTTTATTTATTAATATTTTGGGTTTGTCGGTAGGAGCACCAAGTAAAATACACTCAATTATTTCTTCCCACGCCTTCTTCTTTTCCTTTTTTCTGACAACGGCACTGAATTTATTCCATAGAACATTCTATTTTTACATTTACGCAAATTTTAGAACTATTTAGTAAACATCGGCGTACTTTTTCTATAAAAATGTTATTAAACTGATTGCTTTTCTTAGTTTGAATTCAAACACTAATCCTGTTGTTGGTTTGACCAGATATTTTTATCACCATTATTGCTTTTATTGGCCATATTACAGCAAAACAAAATTACAGCTAAAAACAATGTCGCGTGCTAATTAAGACGACTTCTTCTGGTGCCCTTAGGGTGAGCGAAAGTGAACCCTATTAGCTGATTTTATGTACCCACGTAACCGTTCACTAAAATTTTGACTCAAGCTAAGAAAAAAGTGGTGAAGAAAATTCTTCCCTTCAAGAAAAAACTTGCCAATCCAACTCAAGTTAAGCAAATTGGCCGACGAAATAGAGTTAAAAATTAATGAAAAAAAAAACTTATGCTTAGGTGGCTTAAGTCAGATTGGCAAGTTTTTTTCTTTTGCTTATGCTTAGACCCAAGTTGGGAATTCGACCCCAGGTGTCAGGTCAAGTCAAGCATTCAAGCTAATTCAAGTTCACTGTCCTCCTGTCATATATATATGGCTACATCTACATGCGTGTGGCGGACTGGGCCTGGCAGCCTATGACGGCGTGTCAGCGTCCCTGCGTCAAAGCCGTCAACGTCAATGCGTCATTAGTTTCCTATTCCTAGACTAGAAAGTAGCAATTTCAATTTTCAAGTTCTGTACAAGTCTTTGGAATTGCGAGAATGAGTATTTATCCCGAGACCGTCGAAGCCCTTGTATGCTTACGGTCTTGGTATAAAGCAGGGTTGGTAGGGGAGGTTGATGTTGTCAAACATTACAAAGATGATGTCGATTATGCTTCGGCCGGGTAGACTACGCGTATCAGACGTTGGAATCTCGCAAGTTGCAACATTGGTTGCTTCGTCTTTATTTGTTTTGGTTTTATTCTTGCTGGTTGGCAATTACTTATTAAATTTTTGCTTCGCGAAAACAAAAATATAACCGGCAAATACAATTGTTTCAAATGAAATACTTAATGATTTTTTTATTTCTTCATAAATACTTAATGATTTTTAATTAATATTTCCGACTATCGAGAAAAAAAGGCCTTGGAAATGACATCGAAACCAGGTTTCAGAACCGGGTAGTGAAACCCGGGTACCACCCGGATACAACATTTTAGGACCGTTACCCATCCGGATCCAACTTTTGATCCAAAAACACCAAACCAAGTAGCCACAATACCCACCCATTGGGCTCGGGAACGAGCCCTAGTTGACACCCTAGCGGTGTTGTACCAAAGCGCAACAGCCGCTTCGGTCCCAACCCTACTCACCCGATAAAGGAGTGAAAAACATCTATAGAGGAGAAAGCAGTTGCTATCCCTTTATAGGGGAGAGTCGAACCCACAGCTGTCCGGGGAGTGAAAGCCTCCACCAGTTGGCAGCACAATGAGGTAGAGAGGAAGTTTTTCAGTAGGGTGTATGGGAAACGAAGCGAATAAATGGAAAAAAGGACAAAAAAAAAATGCAATAAAATAACATAAAATTTTTTCACTGTAGTATGTTATTTTTTCTTGGATAATACGCAATATTTAAAATCAAATGGTTCTTTAATAATTAGTTAATTAATTAAAGTTTTTTTGCTTTCCGCGTTGACTTTTCTTTCACCCTCTTGTTTTCAGTTATTTGGAGTCTTTTTTCTTAGGCAATGCACTTCATTCTAGTGCACATGAAATCGATGATGATGTTAGTCAGGAAGACTATCAAAAATTGGGCAAATGTTTCATCCAAATTCTTTCACGGAAATTCTGACTTCGCTTGAAGCGGCCAAACTACCCCAAGTTGGTTGTGAAGAACACAGGATAGTCTTCATGACTAACATCGTTAGCATTTAGTCATGAAGACTATCCTGTGTTAAAAAATTATGTTAAATGATATGAACGATATTTTTTTTTAACAATTTTCATTGTCTTAGGCCCTGGGTATGATGACGCGCTTTTACAACGCAGCACATTTTTCCTTACAAAGAATGTAAACAATACCATTTAATATTAAAATTTAGCTGTTTTCTAGAACTAAATACCCACGAATTTAATATTAAAATGTAGTTCGTTCACTTGCCTTTCACCCAAAATTATTACTAGTATCCTTCGGTGAATTGTAAACGTTTCACAAACATTTTTTCACGACCCCCTTTTTTCCTTATGTGTATTTCTCAGAGGAAAAACGGACTCGTGACCAACATGGCGGAATCCACAAGAGTGCGTTCGCAAGCAGGGGGGGTACGCGTTAGTCACTTCCTGTATATTAATTTTTTTTTACTTTTTTGTTTATGAATATGTTTTCAATTTTCATAAGTTATGCAGAAATGGATAGTTCTTCCCAAGAGCTATCTATTTCTGTAAAATTTATTAATTTTTGTACTATAATTTTTTCACAATAAATGATTGAAGTTTTACTTATTATTGGGGGGGGTTACTGGAAACTCACTAAACCGCACCAACCTACCTGAAAAACGGCAAATCGGGTAACTCTTCCAATAAGTATTTTTAAAGCAATATTTTTGCTTATTATTAAATGGGCAGATCTTATCAAGATATATCCATTCCTATCATTTTTTAAATTTTTGGACTTATAGTTTTCCCGATCATTACCTGATCGTGTTTTGGAAAAGCCTACCCAAGTGCCTATGGCCCAATTTACACTAATTTGAGAAAACACACCGGTACTTAATTCAATCTATTATATAAAATGAAAAAAAAAATTAATATAAGTAAAAATATTGTATTTGTAAAACTTAACAAACAGCAAACAATAAATGTAAATAATATAAATACAGTACCCACCAAACGATTAGGTACACCCCCGTTTTTTTAGTGCATTCTTATGGTGTTACGGGTCTCAGGAAAACTTAAATATCTTTTTACTGGTAAGGACAATTTTTTTTTCTTTTTTCCTCTTTCAGAAGAAAAAGTGCTCTAAAAGTTATCTTAAAATGAAAAAATTGTAGGAGTTACACCCAGGGCGCTAAAGTATCGTTCACATGATTAGGTACACCATTTTTCTCCCCATAAACGCCATGTTAATACCGGCGTTTCCAAAAATATAAATAAAATACTTCAAAACATCCTTAAATTAATTTTTGTATGCCGAAGGACGCGTTTTTCTTTACTCGATTAGAATATAGTGCATGTTTTTGAATTATTTGAACTAAAACAATGCTTCCCTATACCCCAAAGTTGTTACACTCAAATATTTTACAGAAAAAAATAAGATTTGTGCTTGCGCCACCAGGTGCACTGGGGTCAATTTCAAGTGCTCAGATTTTTTTTCTTTAAACACAGCTAGATTATTCGTATAAAAAAACTAAAAAATAATTTAATTTTATCATAAGAAGAATTAATTTAATCTGTTTTGATTTTTGCTGTAATGTAAACAACAACTAAAAGAATGTCTGTGAATTTGTTGTTATACATTACGGCAACAATCAAAACAGATTAAATACTTTCTTCTTATGATTAAAAAATCAATTATTTTTTATTTTTTTTATATACGAAAATCTACTTTTAGAGCACTTTCTCTTCTGATATAGGAAAAAATTAAAAAAAATTTGTCCTTATCAGTAAAAAGATATTCAAGTTTTCCTAAAACCCGTAGCGCCATAAGAATGCACTAAAAAAACGGGGGTGTACCTAATCATTTGGTGGGTACTGTACACAAAGAAACAAACAAATCAAAGCGCGACCTCCACTTCCACGGAGAACTACGCTGTGTGTATCAGGAAAATGTGGAAGCGGAAAGCAGAAATACATGGAAGGGTATAAGGGTTGAGAGAGCCAATCAGAGGTCCGGGAAAGTCCAACTGGGATGTAGCGGTGACGGTTTCGTGGCAAGGCCTACTTAATGCTTAAGGCCTGTAAACTCAAATGCCTCCTATGGCGGGTAGGCGTTCCCTAGTAAGAACCAATCAGACAAAAATCAAGGGTTACGACGACGCCGTCTTGCGCTCGCAATTATAGCCTCGTTGAAAAACAACCCCAGAAAACTTTAACACTTGTTATAGTTACATAAACACATAAATAAAGATAAAACAAAAGGAAATCAAGTTTTTGAAATGAAAAGTGTGCTGGTTTGACAGCACACAGGATCAATCATGTCATTTATTAACAAAATAATAATAAACAAGTTAGAAACAATAAATGTAAACATAAATAATAATAAATAAACATGAAAAACAAACAAATGAAGAGACATGCCGCGATCGATTTGATCAATCGATCGTTTTTTTGGGATCGTGAGCGTTTTGGATCTTTCTGAAAAGATCCGATCCGATCAGATAAGATCAGATACTTTTGATATCTTTTTCAGTATCTTGATCGACCAGGAAACAACGTATTAAAAAGTATCTTTGATCTTCGGCACTAGAAAATATAGATCAATATCGGCAAAAAGATCAGATCATTTTTAATGACGACAGCGCCACCACGGATAGAATTTATTGAAATCTGGTAATGCCTGTATCCGTGACTACGGAGTCGTCTGCTATTGCAGCAAATTAATATGCCGCGTAAAAACGGTCAGACCTATTGCCATGCCGGTTCGACAGGCTTTTTAGCTGACAGGGCTTTTGGCTTTTTAGCCCTGTCAGTGCTAAAAACCCCATCTAGCGACGTACATACATTTTTACTTTATCGTGACACTTGTCTAAAACTCTAACAAGTGATGTAGCAATTGGCATGTTATATTTCACTAATTGCTATTGATATTTCAGTAAGTATTTCTTTCTAATTGGTTTAATATGTTTGATGGATTGTTTAACTCAATGTTTGAATTTAGTCCCTGGTAGATGACCTTATTGTGACACTTTTTTGTCTAAGTGATATTTACCAATGGGCATGCTAGAATGTCACTTTCACTCATTGGTAGCCTATTGATGTTTCAGTAAGTTTTTCTTAATTGATTCACTCATGACTGATTAATAGTTCAACTCAATTTTTGAATTTATTCCCTGGTAGATATTCTGACATCATAAATCTTTCGTCTAGCAAGTCATGTAGGCTATAGCATGCTGGAATCTCACTTTTAGTAATTGCTATTGGTGTTACGAGTAAGTAGTTTTTAATTGATTAACCAATGTCCTCAAACTGTAATTACTTATGTTTATTTTACAAGTTTATAACATAAAGTACACGTGTAGTATCTATTTTTATCACCTCTCCATTTGTCAATTTTTCACATTTTCTGTGACATAGAACGAGGCAAGATTCACACAATATCCCCCCATCATCCACAGGCTTGTTGCAGTAACACACATGTGTGTTTATTCGCTTCTTTGTTTCAACTAAATTCAAAGTAAATTTGAATTAGAAAAGTTTTAAGATATCTTTTATCTGACAAATTTATGTTACCCATTTGTAGTACCGACATCCATGCATCTTCATCAAACAACTTTCGGAAGTTGTCGGATTGGATCTTAGGATTCTGGACGGCACTAGAAACTTGCTCCGGCATTTGGTGTAGCATCTCTTTGGTGATTAACCGCTTGGATAGAAGAACTTCCTCTGCCTTCTTGCTCCCGATGAACCAAGTCAAGACAACTATAAGAACATAGTTGATTAATGTTTTAAATGTTATTAGATGTGAAAATTTTATCTTACTATGTTTCTGGTCTGATTTCTTTTTCTTGTCGAATGGCTTAGAAGCATTTTTTTGGTGGTCCAGCTTTCTCGTTCCTCGTGGGCGTCCAGTGCGATTTTTGGTGTTGGGGAGCATTAAGAGCATCCGATTTCATCCACTCTTGCTCTTTTTTGTCTTGGTTGATCCTCCTCAACTTCTACAGTAGTCGGTGCCCCATTCGTTCCATATGAATGGTCCAAATGAACCACTATTACAGCATTTTCAATTTCATTCGTAATTGGAAAGACTGGATCGCCCGAAGCTGGAACGACCGGATCAGCCACTGCTGGAACGACCGGATCAGCCACTGCTGGAACGACCGGATCAGCCACTGCTGATGGAGTTATAATCGGTAATGGAATTAGAATCAATTGTTGGATCGAAGATTCAATTTTTAATACCCCCAATTATTATTTGAAACGGTTGGTTCCGGCGAATACAGGTTTTAAATTTCTCCAATACTTGAAGGTATCCTTCGAAGGCTGGCAGTGGGACATTTTGGATTCATTCGCCAGGCTTTTGGCCGATTAAAGAGCTCTATTGAACATATCCTCACGGGTTGTTCTAACTCTTTTTCGTCGTTGTTCAAGGACTATTGAAGACCAAGCTCCCTGAGTTTCGTCTTGTATCGATTTCTGGTTTAAATAATGAACGGGTTGTTAAAGGTTATTTGGTAACTTTTTATTTGTCTTTACCTCGTTCTCGTTCAAACGCCATCTCCTTTTGTATTCTTCTACAGGTAGCAAGATTTCCTCCTTTTCGGACAAAAATAGTAGGTGTCTGCAGGGAAGACCAAAGTTCTGGAAAAACATGCGTGAGAACTCGGTCAGATCTGTTTTTGCAGTGTAGTGCCCTGTGTGACTTGCTACAATATATGTTCCTGTCCTGCAAGGGTAGGTAATTAAAAAGTCTGAGTATATAGGTTCGCGAACGGTCGAGATCTTACCCGTACGAAACGTCAAGCTTGGGGTTTTGGAGTTAGCTTCACCAAGGCTTCCCCCGTGCTAGCCTACCGATATCAAGCTTGCCGTATGTAACGGTATGCTTGAGTTAGGAAATCTAACAAAGCTCTTGCCTCTTCAAGCTGCACCCGCACTTGCTTGCAGTTGTCAAGCTTATCGTTTACAGGGTAACTTGAGTTTGTTAGCTTACAAAACTCTTACTTTATTCAAGCTGCCCCCGCGCTATAATATAGCTTACAGCTAGGTGTCAAGCTTGGCACATGAAAGGGTTAGCTTGGATTTTGTGGGCTGCTAGTATAGTATAATAATATTATTAAATAATCGGCGAATTTCAGTAAGACTTATTTATTATGAAAAGTTAGGTTATATTTCTTAAGCTAGTTTTTTAGGAAATCAATCATCTGTTAAAATATTACTTGTGGGTTAACGATCCGTAATAAGAAAAAAAATAATTAATTTAAATAAAACAAGTTTTTGCAATTTTGAAAATAACAGAAGATAGCTCTCTGATATTCCCATTAATTATAGCTTGTAATTTATAACAATAAAAAGTAAAAAGAAAGATATTTATGCGGGATGTTTTATTGTGAAGATGAGATAAGTTTTGTATAGGATAGACTACTGCTGGTTAGCAGTTTAAAATTCTTATATATGGAATAATCCAAATGGGTGATTGGAAGAAGCCACGACTGCCACGCGAGAGACTCGGGTTCGAATCTTGTTCCAGGAATTTCTTTTTTCAAGTAGACAGATACAAGCTTGCGTGGCGCTGGCCGACTTAGCTTGAATAACCCAAGCCTGATGCAAGCTGAAAAATCTTACATTAGCAAATCTAGCTTGTCTCGTGGAAGTTAACACTACTATGGGAGCCTGCCGTACGAAGCTTGCGCCCAGCTTCTATCTAGCTAACCGTCGCGTACGGGTATACAACTTTCGAAACTCGATTCTGAGGTGACCTTCCTGGAATTCTTTTCATCGAGCCGGAACATCCAATGTCCAAATTCAATGAATGCCCAGCTTTAAATATCTCTTTTCATGCAATTTGTAACGAAGTGAAATACTGAAATGATATTTAAAATCAAAAGTGTCCCAGTGAGAGGTGTGCCAGTTGTATTTGGTAAGGCATATGGCTTTTCCGAGAACTTGGTTCGGTTAACCTTTTTGAATAACCTTGATTGTAACCCGTTGTAAGCTACAACCAGCAACGTTACTCACTTTTAACCGACTTTTAGATTTTGTATTTGAAACATCTCTTCACTTCGTTAGCTATTGCGTGATTGGAAAAAAACGCACTCGGAATAAAGTTGAGACTTCAAATGCAAAAATTTAAAAGTCGATTAAAAGTGAGTCATGTTCCTGGTCGTAGGTTACAACGGGTTTCAATCAAGGTTATTCAAAAAGGTTATCCGAACCAAGTTCTCGGAAAAGCGGCTCTTCCCTAGTAATTCAAGTTTTCTGCTATCGAAAAACAATACAGGGTTGGCAGTGGGTAGCATCGCTTAGAAAAAAGAGAAAAAAACGCTTTATTCATGGCCTAATTACACGTTTTTTTGTTTGTTGCTGTGTTTAAAATTTTTACAACAGTGCTGAAAAAAAAAGTGAAGCACCTGCGGCTAAAATACAATGTCTCTATATTTCAAAACCAGTAAGGTAAAAAAAAAAAATCTGAATTTTCTTTCATACAACGGCTCTTGCCGCCAATTTTTTTCAAGGTTTTTTTTTCAAAAGTTTTTCAACAAAACGGTAAACTTTTACCAATTCTACTCACTGAGCGTTGGAGATCTTTTCACGCTGATCATTTTTAATACTGGGTTTATGGTGTGCAAATGAGCGGGAGTGCCCGTAAAACGCGTTCATAGTTTCGATTTTTACGGGGCTGACGTGCTGCCTAAGCCGGCAAGAAGGGGTCGAGCGGGGGGGATTGCGCGTACCCAGGGAAGAGGGGCAGTGATGGGGGGGGGGGAGGTATACTTGAGCAACATCCTATCTAAGGCCATGTTTTATCATGTTAACGGTGGTCTATTGATCAGCAGTCCAAGCTGCCATTCCAAAGTGCCGAGGCTAAAATCGGACCAAAAAAAAATATGTCTTAGAATGTTAAAATTTTTAAATCTCAACAGTATCAAATACAATATTATGCGGAAATCAATTGAAGCACTCACAATAGAGTTGGGACGTTATTGTATTTAACTAAACTACAGAGAAATGCTACAGCATCATGAAAACACATTTAGTTTTTAGAAAAAAATTTAATAAAAAATATTATGAGATAACTTTACAATATGCAACATTATTACAAGTTTACAAACTACAACGTCGTTAAGTCTACATAGCATTATTATTATTCTTCTCAAACTCAAGTGAAATGATATAACATCATTATTACAATGAATATGTTTTTTTTATTAATACAAAATTTATGAGCTGGTATGTATTCATATTCAGAAAGGCTACCAATAGCCGTCGCCAGATGGGGGTTTTAGCACTGACAGGGCAATAGCCCTCTATGGCTATTGCCCTGTCAAACCGGCATGGCAATAGATTTCACGCGTAAAACGTTTCTGTGATGCGCCATCCTTCTACCAAGGTATAGAATAGATGGTAGGCGTACTCGAGAGGGCGCATATGGACCAAAAAATGATATTCCGTAAATGGCAACGTTTAGGTCGAATGGGACAGATTTTGCATGGGTTTATATGGGACTACCACAAATAAATTCATTCAACTTTTAGAAAAAAAATAATTTTAATAAAAGAAAATCTGATTCATATGTAGAATTGTTTTCTTTATACGGCACATTTTATTTAAAAAGTGTTCAAATTTTTAAATAATAACTAAAAATTTAAGAATGGAAAAAGCCTAATACAGCAGCACATTTTGTGGCACTACTGCCACTATAAAGGATTTTTAAAAAAGGGGTGGTCCTTTGAAATCTATTTTTTATGCTTCGAAAGCTTGTCAAACTGCGGGACTTGTGTGGAGGTAAAATTTGGAAGTAATTTTTTAATTTTATTACTTTCCGCATAGTTTGGTTCCGCAATTTGACAAGCTTTTGAAGCATAAATTAAACAAGTCAAAGGACCGCCCCTTTTTAAAAAATCTACTAGTGCCACAAAATGTACTGCTGTCGCCTAAGTCTACCTAGGTTTTTTTCTTATTTTTTATAATTATTTAGAAATAAAAAAAACATTTTAATAAAATGAGCTGTATTAAGAAAGCAATTCTACATTTAAATCCGATTTTGTTTTAGTAAAATTATTTTTTTTCTTAAAGATGAATTTATTAATTAGTGGAAGTCCCATATAAACCCATGCAAAATCTGCCCTATTCGACCTAAACGTTGCCATTTACGGAATATCAAGATCTGGCCCACATTTTTCTGGGAAGGGCTACAGGAGTACGCCTACCATGCTATTATACCATGCTTCTACTAGTTATTTCTATTCTGTGATCTTGGGTAATTTCTATTTGATTTTTGTCTCTAACTTTCATAACTGTTCATTAAGGTGGTTGCTTAATGCTCATGTTTTACTAATCTGTTGGTTTCAGGATTTGTTGAGCATTCGCAGCCTAATTGTTCAAGTGTCCTGTCTAGGAAAAGCATTTGTCTGTTCAAACAGCTATTTTGCGCTCTGTAGTATGCTTATTGTTTATTTGCTATATCTATTCCTCTTTTCATCCAGAAACTTCATTTCATTTCTGCATTTATCACTGTTTAAGTTATGGTGTCGGTATGTATTTGTTGATGCTCTTGGTTGTATTGTATTACGACTTGTGAGTAATATACAATATTTCTAGGATATTAACATGGTTCGGAGAGGACGTGCAAGAGGTAAGTCACATAGAGGAAGACAGCTAGTCTCAAGAAGAAGTGAAGCTGGTTTTGCAACGGAGTCCTATCAGGCCCCACCAGCTAATCCAGCTCCTGTCCTTCAGCGAATTGTTGATGAGTTGCCAGAGGATTCACACCAGCAACAAATACTAAATGAAGAAGTTGAAGAAATGGAAAGTTTAAATGCAATTCACGCTTCTTGAAGAAGTGATTGCATCATGAATCTTAAAACCATATGTGACACCAAATACATGGATTTTTTCAATTTTTTTTCTTTTTATTTATCACAAAAAAGTATCTTATCTGATCTTATCTGATCTTCAGGGGTAAAAAAATATGAAAAAAAGTATCTGATCGGTATTTTTGTAGATAGTATATTCTATCTTTTTTTCCAGCATTTTATTCGACTATCTGATCTGATATTTAGGTTTGTAGTTGACCACCTATCGGTATCTGATCTAAAGGCAAAAAAAAAAAATCTGAAACACTGGTTCACGGGAGTAATTTATGTGGGAAAGAGGCGGAGCTTGATGAGTCATTTTGGGGTATAAGTAAGTAATCTGCATGTAAATTATACGTGTAACGCCGGGGAAATTAAAATTCTACAAATTCTTTGATCAAAAAATGATCGATTGAGCAAGTGATCGATCAATTTGAAAAAATGATCAATGAACGAGTGATTGATCACCAGCCACCCGACTACTCCACACACAACACAGGCCACACGCCACAAGCAGAAGGGGTGGAGGGGCTATAGGGTGAGGAGAGGGAGAGAGCCAATCAGAGGGCTGGGATAGTCCCAGTGGGATGTAGCGGTGACGGTCTCGACCCTTCGGAACTGTCTCGCGGAGACCAAGTTGGGTTGCTTTTCCCTTACCTAATTTCCACTTGGTTTACCAAGAGGGTCTAGACACCCTTTATTCCCACTTGGTTTAAACGTTACCAGCCACCCGACTACTCCACACACAACACAGGCCACACGCCACAAGCAGAAGGGGTGGAGGGGCTATAGGGTGAGGAGAGGGAGAGAGCGAATCAGAGGGCTGGGATAGTCCCACTGGGATGCAGCGGTGACGGTCTCGACCCTTCGGAACTGTCTCGCGGAGACCAAGTTGAGTTGCTTTTCCCTTACCTTATTCCCACTTGGTTTACCAATAGGGTCTAGACACCCTTTATTCCCACTTGGTTTACCAAGAGAGTCTAGACACCCTTTATTTCCCAACCTCCTTTTCCGTTTTTTTTTAAGTTGCAATTTACGTCTGAAATACTTGACATAAATTCATGTCGTAAACAGGGAAAGGTGGGCGTTCAAATTCTTAAAAGGTTAATATTTTTTGCCATTTTAAAAATCCCTGAATAGCATTCACGAGAATAGTTTATGTGGGAAAGGGGCGGAGCTTGACGAGACTTTTGGGGGTATTCGGGACGATACCGTCCAAACGAACAAAAAAAAACGTGACCGTGCCCCCCAGGTGATGACCGCCTGTCAAGTCTCTATCTAAATTATTTATCAAAATACTCTTTTTGTCCCGGAAAGAATGCGTGTTTTTAAAATAAGGTGAAAAATAGGTGTGTTTCATGGGCAGTGAGTGGTAAGCGTCAATCGTCTTGATCGATACGATTGTTAACATCTACCGCAATGAAATTTCACAAATTATCGTTGAACGCAAAAGATCGATTTGTTTATAGTGTTTTCAATCGATCTTTTCCCATTTTTTGAATTTATAGGACTTAATTTTTAGTGGTAAGTTTGGGACGAAGATTTAAGACTATTTTTCAATATATTTTCATGAAATTAACCAAATAAATAGCCCTTTTAAATACCCATCGATTGCCGTAAAATTTATGTAAATCCGCTGAAAACTTAGAACGTAAGTAATTTTTTTACTTTATCACATTTTAGGGGGGGGGGAGGCCAAAACAGACATTTTTGGGTACGTTGTTTGGTTACTAATATACACCAAAATAAACAGAAAATTTATTTTTGGTATTCCTTATTATCTTTAGCACGTTTTGATATGATATTTTACTTCGATTTTTATAGTTTAAGACCCGCAAATTACAATAAAATGTAAAAATCCCCCTTAGCCACTTCCCGGCATTTATTGCGGTGGCCATTTTGATGACGCGCGTAATTCAAATTTGAATTCTAATTTTTACTTATTATTATTCCAACGTTTAAAATTACCAAGAATGTATGTGTCGCCGGATGGCTGGATGAGACAATAAAAATCACGTTTGGTCTCACTTGCACACTTTGTATTTCACGTTTTACGCACGAAAAACCAATTTCACACACGAATTTAGTTTAAACTTTGCCGGACGCTACTACAACACTACCTTCTTCTCTCTAGGTTTCGCGCCCAACTGCCGGTCTCTTCTTCCCTCTCGATCTTTCTGCGCGTCTTCCCCTCCTCCTCTCTCGAGCCTTCGCGCCAAGACTCCTCGCCATCTAGCGGTCAGAGATACGACCGGCCGTTCCGCCACACTCGGCCTTTCCTGACTTTTCGCTCGTCCTCGAGCGATCCCCAACAAACTCTTAGTATTACAAAAACCCACACAGGACCCACACAGGACAACAAATAAACCCACACAGGACAATTATACCCCACAAAAACCCACAAAAACCCACACAGGACCCACTTAACTATACAAAAACTCACAGTCATCTTACTACAAAACTTATACATTACAATACTCAACTCATAAATGTACGACAACCCACCCGATACAAAGCTTATTCAAGAAGAACCAATTACATACATTATTCTAGATAATAAACAGTCAAACGGTAATATACTCGAGAAATGATACATGGGGTGAACTAGACTCCTGGTCATTCAAGACGACATAATCCTCTTGCCACCTTGGTGGATTTCTACTCCGTTTCGGCCGTCCAGAAGGTGACACGGACTCATCCGGTGCCATCTGATTATCATTGGCCTCCTTCTCGGAAATCACTAGACCTTCTTCGGTCAACTGCCCCTCGGAGTCATCCTCCTCTTCTACCTCCTCAGACACACTCGATCCGCCGTCCGTTGCTTCCTCTGATCCACCGGTTTCACCTTCTGATGAACCATCGCCCGATTCTTCGCTCCGACTGCAATATCCTGCAAGGTAGGGCTTCATTTGTGAAACGTGTGCGGGAAATACCACTAGTCGTTTCCTGGTACTTTGACCTGGTATATTCGTTACGCGATAAGTAACACTGGTCAGCCGCTTAACTACCTGTAATGGCCCCACATATTTCGCCACGAATTTGCTTCATACTCCTTTTCTTCGTATATTGCGCCGTACAAGCACAAGATCGCCTACGGCGTACCACGGTGCCTCCCTCCTTTTTCCGTCATATAACTTCTTCTGCTTTTCTTGTGTCTCCTTAGTTTTGGCTGCAGCATTCATTCGATCTTCCTGTATTCTTCGTAAATATTCTATAAAGGGCTCCTTTACCTCACTATCGTACGGGTATAGTGTTTCCCAAGGCAACACCGCTTGTCTTCCAAAGACCAGCTCGTAGGGCGGTAGACCGGTGGTTTCGTGCTTGGCCGTGTTGTACGAAAAGGCTGCCTGTTGTAGATATTCATCCCAACGCGACTCAGTCTCCGACACCAAACTCTTTAACCCCTCTACGATGGATTGGTTGGTCCGCTCGCACAGCCCATTTGTTTGAGGATGGTAGGATGCGGTCATCCCATGAACGATCCCCAATAGGTTCAACACTCGCTCTAATTCTTCGGCCTTAAATCCCGTTCCTCGGTCACTTATTATCTTATGGGGTGTCCCATACACCCACAGAATTCTGTTCAACAAGAAATCCTTGACGAGGCCGGCGGACGTATTGGGCACTGGCTGTACCACAACCCAGCGTGTCGCGTAATCTACACATACCAGGATGTGTCGATTCCCATTCCCCGTGACGGTTAACGGACCGATATGGTCAATACCCCAGCGCTCAAATGGCACACTGCTCGGTTCGATCGGATGAAGGAGTCCGACGGCACGTCCTATTTCTCTTTTGAATAGTTGACAGTGCGGGCACTTTTGTACATATGCTCGCACATGCTTACTCCACTTCGCCCACCAACAGCGACTTCCGATCCGAGCTAATGTCTTCGCTATTCCATGATGTCCTCCGTAGATTCGGCATGACCATTCTCTAGGAATCGCCGACGACTACACCGAGGGACAACCAAGAGCAACTTCCTTTTCCCCCGAGCTACTCTTCTATACAAAACACCATCCTTTATCACATAGGGCCCAGTAGTTTCCTCGTCTTTATTTGCGTCTTCCGTTGACATCAAACGAGTTAGGATCGGTCGCAACTCTTCGTCCGCCCATTGACGTATGCGGATGTCTTCTTCTCCGGGAACCTTGTTAGTAACAGCGCACGCGAAGAGTCCTCCATCATCCCCTTGCTCTTCAGGGTCTCCTACGGGATTCCTTGATAGTGCATCCGCAACCTGGTTGCAAGCTCCACGACGGTGTTTAAAGACCACCCCGTACTCAGCAATAACTGCTACCCATCGGCTGAACTTATTCCCCACTTGAGTCTTTTTCTGCATCCACGCTACCGCCGAATTGTCTGTTACAACCGTGAGTTCCCCGGGTCTTCCGTGAACGTAGTGGCGAAGCTTTTGTAGCGCCCACACGACCGCCAGACACTCAAGTTCATTGCTATCATAGTTGTGTTCAGCGGGATTGAGTCTTCGACTGATGAATGCCACTGTTTCTTCTTTTCCATCCTTGTTTTGAAGAAGAACGGCGCCTATACCCTCCCTGCTGGCATCGGTACGGAGCTCACACGCCCAATCATCACGAAACCGTACTAGGATAGGAGTCGACGACCACATTTCTTTCAATTGTCGGAACGACGCTTCGGCAACATCCGTCCAACTATCCTGACTCCACACATGAGACTTTTTAAGGAGCGCATGAAGAGGTTGAGCAATCGAGGCAAAATTCTTAATGAAGCGACGATAATAACTCGCCAAACCTAAAAAACCGCGCAGTTGGCTGATTTTCAGCGGACGCGGAAACTCCTTTATGGCTCGTTGCTTCTCCGGATCGGGATGGAGCCCTGCCTGATTGACAACATGACCCAAAATCACCATCTCCTCCACTGCAAATCTTCATTTGGTGGTTTTTAAGGATAAATTGGATCCCCGAATTGCCTGCAATACGGAGCGTAAGCGCTCTTGGTGCTCTTGGAAATTACTTCCAAACACCACGACATCATCTAAGTAGACTAGGCACTGATCCCATTTTCATTTTGCGAGGACTCGATCCATTAGCCTCTGAAAAGTTGCCGGCGCGTGGCATTCGAAAGTCCGAACGGCATTCGATTAAACTCGTAAAGGCAATCGGCGGTAACGAATGCCGTCTTTTCCTTGTGAGCTGGTTCCATCCTTACTTGCCAATACCAACTGGCCAAGTCGAGTTGTGAGAAGTATTTCGATCCTCCTAGTCTATCCAGAATGTCATCAATGCGTGGAAGCGGATATACATCCTTTTTGGTCACTTCATTTAGCCTACGGTAGTCGACACAAAACCGAACTTCTCCCGTCTTCTTCCGGACTAACACTACTGGAGATGACCACGGAGAAAACGACGGCTCAATAATGCCTTTTTCCAGCATTTCACCGACTAACTCCCGAACGACAACCCGCTCACGGACAGACATGCGATGAGGTGGAAGATGTATGGGAAGGGCTTCACCAACATCGATGGTATGTTGGACTACATTGGTACTCCCGAGTTCGTTTCCCATAGGATGGAAACACTCTCGGAATTCCAGTAGTAAATTTTTCACCTGCTTCTTCTTTTCTTCATCCAGGTCACCATTAATAATCCAGTCGGGTAGAGGCAGTGATTCCTCCATCACCGAACCGACATAAGGAAAGTCGTCGTCTACTTTTGGTCCCAATTCTTTCTCGGTTACGAGAGAATTCCCGCACGCAATCTTGCGGCCTGTTCGCAACTTCAGAGTCCTTTGACCAACGTTTACAATTGGCAATTGAAACGCTCCATTCGTGACTTCGGTTATACACGAAGGTACGACCCATTCTTGCCCTGGTTCAGCACTGAATGCAGAGTTGGTTGAGATCAAGCCATTTTCTTCTGTTAATGTTACCACACTTACATAGGCTATCGTCCCAGCTGGAATATCCCGGTCATCTGAGACCAACAAAGGTCCGACTTCACGAGAAGATATTGAATCAATCTGTGGCCACGCATGGAACAGCGTAGGCTTGTCGTCTGATTCATCTGGGGTTTCCCCACACTCAGAACTGGCAATGTCGCTTGAACTTGTCAATACTCGACTCGGTTTTCTCTTTGTGTTCCTTCGTCTTTTCCGGACAACTGATGTTTTTTCTAGGAACCGCTCTTCTTCCGTTTCAAATTCGGTCCGCTCGGACTCTACCTCTGAGGGCTTCGGAACGTTATCCTTATTAATTTCCTCTCTTAAACGTTTTAGTTCAGTCCTCATTTCACGTCTCAACTCTTCGATTGATCCTTCAAGATCCTGCTGCCCGATTTGGACGGTAGTATTCACTTCTGCTGGTTTTAAATCGTTTCTTGATGGTGGACGCGCTGTCAAATGACCGTTTTCTGCCTGAACAGACACTCCTGACTCGATGAGCCAGTCCGCTCCCAGGATTAACGGACTTACGGAGTCCCGGAGGACATACACGGTTTTCAATTCTACCTCTACTTCATCAAAACGGACATTAAACTCCACGGTTCCATAACACCGCGTTACGCTTTGGTCAGCCTTCCTTAGGAATTTATCATCCAGTGGCATTATTTCAAAACCCAAAGTTTCCACATCCTGTAAGCGGATTATACTAACGCAGGCCCCGCTATCGACTAAAGCTTCTATCTCTCCTCCTCCATTTTCATTAGTTATTTGTACAGTCACGTTCGGTAGCTGCTTCCTATAGTTGATACCTTTTCTTCCGCATGGCCCGACGGATCCTACTGCCGGTCCGACTCCGTCGGACCGGCCGATCCGTTTCCCGACTGAGGCGTTAAATTACACTCGCGAGAAAGGTGACCGGGTTGGCCACACCTGTAACAATTCTGTTTGGTAGGCATCGGACAGTCTCTTGCAATGTGACCCGTTTGGCCACAATTGAAACAACCTCTGGTTGGGCTATACACGCCATCGCGTACTGTTCCAGCAGGAGTTCGGCCCCCACTATTCCACGGTGTTGGCGGACGACCGATGATTGAAGGAGCTCCCATAGGGGAAGATGGCATAAATCGAGTAGGGTATCTAGGTCTCCAGCTCGGTGGTGCAGCATAACCATAAGCTTCCTGCAATTGAGACAATACCTTAGCCGTTATTTCCTTTTCCATGGCGCTGGCCGCTGAAGCAGCACCAGCAAAGTCCGTCGCCGGTCCCCCGAGTTGTTCCAACCGCTGAACCGTATCAATGAATTCAGCTATGGTATTTGGGGGATTACTCATTAGGGCTGAACGTTGCTCCACCAACTGAATTCCCCGTATTAGGTAAAACACAATTTCGGGTTCTGTTAGAGGGTGAGGGCACAGCCGACAGAGTTTGGCTTTTTCTAACGCATACTGGGCACCAGATTCTCCTGGTAATTGTCGTCTTTTCTCGACTTTAACTCCCCATTCCACTAAAGTTAAGCGTGGGCGGAAGGTTATCCGACATCCATCTAGCCAGTCATCCCAATTTCTCAAACCGTGACCCGTTAAGTCTTGCCAATTCTTTGCAATCCCTCCTAGTTTGGAGATGGCCACTCTTCGCTTCACATCGTCGTTCCATCCTTCGACCAATGCAACCCGGTCGATGTCGG
Organism: Daphnia magna; assembly: GCF_020631705.1. Classification (NCBI taxonomy): domain Eukaryota; kingdom Metazoa; phylum Arthropoda; class Branchiopoda; order Diplostraca; family Daphniidae; genus Daphnia; species Daphnia magna. The sequence continues at coordinate 6,348,390 of NC_059189.1, read as the reverse complement.
CGACCCAATCATCCAAGTCTTCTGCCGGAGTACCGGAGAACATGGGGATATCGTTCGCTGCTCGCCGATAATCCGGTTGTCCTCGAATAGCTCCATTCTGTGCTGTCATCTGGACTGTAAGAGCCAACAGCGCGTCAATTAGATCCTGTTGATTGGCCATAGTGGATTGATTTTGACAATTATTATTCAGGTTGCACCCACAGTGTAACGAGCACGGGTAATTTCTTTTTGCGCAAACGCAGTTTTTACAATCTCCAATTTTACACCGACAGGGCTTTAGAGACATAGACGAGTGATATTGACTCAATTGTATTTATTTTCTTCACAAGAAGTACAACAACATCCGTCAATACGGCCGAGAACGGTGCGACTTATTAAGTCCGGCAGATTTGCGAGCCACTTCTCTACCTCCACGATCTACGCGTCGTCGAATGAAACGCCCAGCTGAGTCTCGTGGTTGCGGACACACTAAATTCTGACGCTCAGATCTTGCTCCGTTCCTCCGCTCTCTATTTCTTCTCCGTGTCTCGTCGAACCTATTCTCTCGATGGCGTTGCTCTGCCTCGGCGAAGGAAAGAAACACGCCAAGACAACACACACATACACACAAGGGCTTCGACAATATATTTGGAATGGCAAAATAAAAAAAATAATAATAAAATAAATTAATGAGAAAGAACTAATCACCGATCCGCCATATTGGATGGGCGCCAAGTCGTCGAACCTCTCCGCGCGTCTCAGAGGGTGGGGGAATCAGCCACAAACACCAGCAAATCGGGATGAAATTCTCTCTTGAAGACGCCGTAAACACTTTCAGCAACAAGTTTCGTTCACGTAAAATGTTGATGAATACTGAAAAGGTGCACGGTAAGTCAGATGTTTGTAATAATGCCGGATAAAAAACTCTCAGCAACGCGACCACCACGTCGTCACAGCCCGGGAAGTGAGCACTCGCATCCCACTTCTGACACCAAATGTCGCCGGATGGCTGGATGAGACAATAAAAATCACGTTTGGTCTCACTTGCACACTTTGTATTTCACGTTTTACGCACGAAAAACCAATTTCACACACGAATTTAGTTTAAACTTTGCCGGACGCTACTACAACACTACCTTCTTCTCTCTAGGTTTCGCGCCCAACTGCCGGTCTCTTCTTCCCTCTCGATCTTTCTGCGCGTCTTCCCCTCCTCCTCTCTCGAGCCTTCGCGCCAATACTCCTCGCCATCTAGTGGTCAGAGATACGACCGGCCGTTCCGCCACATATGTAAACCCAATTACATTAAAAAACTCAATGTATTTTAAAGAGTAAGCAGCAAGTGTTTTATTAATAAACAACATAAAGCAAATACAATGAGTGAAGAGTGACACGAACAAATTGTTTTGATTATTTCATTATTTAATTACATTTGTACATTGAGAAATACCTAATTATCTTGAATGGTATATTCTTAGTTATTGATGGTAGGCTAAGAAGGTAGGGATTCCGATACCTGGAAAAGGGAAAATAAAAGAGTGATGTCAGGGCTATAACATTAAAATTTTGTGAAATAAATTGCCTGTTTGATAATTGTGTTAATTTTTTTACAATGCCACAATAGAATACCTTCTTAATCAAAAAGTGTACTTCCCAACGTGGATGGAAAACGCAGCCAACACACTGAATGCAAATTTAAAGCTTTGGCTGAGTAAAACTGTAAAAATTTTATGCATTTCACTAATCCAAAAAAAATGTGTTAATTGGTAAGAAATTCATTAATATTACCTATCAAATAATAATATATTCTTACTTCTGTTCTAATGTCAAATTTGTTTCGTGGTTCTAAAAGAAATGAAATGCAGCAAATTTTTTTTTCACTAAAAAGTTTATTCTTTTTAAACATATATAGATTTAAAAATACAATCACAAAAACAACTCACTTTAAAACCAAATCAAAAGAAAAAAAAACAAACAATAAACGTAAATAATGGCTGCGATAACTGGCAGCTAAACGATATGTTTCATCTACTGAATAAATGTCAGCTAGCCGATAACTATCACTCGCCTCTACAGAAAAAGTACCGGTGCAGCTTTGCCATAGGCTTCATCTAGTTGTGCACGACCATGTTGGCTTTTCCATCTTTAGGGAGCGGACGGCTCCCTGTAGGAGTGGCACAGTCTCTCTCTGCTCCTACAAGAAGATAAAGGATAAGGATCCAGCCGAACGAGAGACTTGGTAAGTATGGTAATGGAAAAAAAAGAAAAGTGAAACTCGAGTAGGAAGAAAGTCAGTTTTGGGAGTTGCCACCCCCCGCTAAACAAGTAAATTTGACGTGAGTCCCGGTTGCAGTACCGATAGTTTCTAAATTATCTACCCACAGGGTAGTAACGTAGAAACGATTAGGACTGTGCGAAGGTTCACGTAAAAGGTCAGGTGGGGCATTCTTCTGCTAAGAATTTGGGACGCAAATCGAACTTGCCCAGTTTACTTGAGTTTTCACACTGTACTTCTTTGTGTACTTGTACACACAAAGTACACTTCTTTTTGTACTTTGCGTCCATCAGCAAGTACCATAATTCCATTCAATGAGAAACTAACTTCCGCCTCGGTCTACGGACCAAAAAGGAGCACGGGCATCTCATAATGAAAGAAATAATGAGAGAATCATAATCTCATATCAAATGATCATAGAATGCAAATTCGGTGTGGCTGCTCGTCGACTCTTGTTTATCGACGACTGCCAGCGAGCGGCGCTGACCGTCCATGCGTTTCGATTGGGATTGTTTTTACATTGTTGTCCGTTTCATTAGGGTTCATTTGGCTGTTTGTAAAGTTAATGGTCATTGGGAGATTCCCAATGAGTTGGTCTCCGCCGGTTACTGCTGTTGGTATGTTATAAATTCTGAGGTAAGGTGAATAATTTTCCGCGTCTTTTGCTTTACCATTCCTAGGTTGTTGTGTTACGCTTTATGTGGTGATACTATTCGACGGTGCTGGCCATGTTAGGTGTGTTCATTTTTATTTCATGTTTAGTTCACGTACAGGTTGGATAATTGTTCCATACTTCCGTTGTAGGTTATACATTTTCTCCAGGTAGGGGTTGGTTTTGATTTGTACATCCATGGCGGTGTTGTCATGCTGAAAATGCTTGATGTGTTACGTAAGGTGTTTGAAGTGTTGGATGGCATCAGTTTTCGTTTGGTTAGTTCGGTTTTCTCGCGTAGGAGTCGGGGGGGGGAGTCACCACCTGGTGGCGAAAATGACAAATTACTGATCATTATTGTAACTTAAAGACGTGATTTCCTTCAATGTAGAACAATGTAATTTACTCCTCCTGCAGAAGAACTAATGTATAGCAGAAAAGGAAGCAAACGAGCGGAATACAGATCCATATTCTCTTTAGAACCAAACCGATTGTCGACTAATTTTAGTAAGACCCCTGCTAAAATTATAGAGCCTCCAGAATTTGACCGCATGTTCTATTATTTAAATACTCTTGACCAAAAGCAATCTGAAATTGCCTTCATCCGTCTTTTCGATACACAACAGAACAACAAGTGGATTTGGTAACGACGTTTATATCTGTTGTAAAGGTTTCTAGTCTGTGTATTTGCCAATAGACAACTCTAAATAAGATGTTACAACCATTCACTTATATACCGAAGATTGAAGGTTAAGAAGGGAGGGGTTTACAATATTTTTTCTTTTATCATAAACAGTCAGCCTCAGGAAAGGTTGCATTCGTGTCGACCTTCTTGCTGGTTGGGGTTGCTGTTGCTGGGAGGAGTTGCTGCGGTCTATTAAATTCCTTCCCCCCTTCTACAAGAAGAAATTGGTCTTCCAATTTTTCCTCTCTGTCATCCGATTTTCTTCTTCTCCTTACTTCTTTCCGGCATGTGGCGTGACAATGGTTAGATGAAACTTGTTTTCCCCTGTCACCAGCTTGACCTATTTTCTTTCCTTCACCGTTTTCCTTGTTTGTTGGGCTATGTGTATATAGTTGGAGACACAAAATACAAGATATGTTTCCTTTACCGTTATTCATTGCCTTTAGGCTAATATGAGTGTTAGTTAATAAATGATGGTATACGTTTCTTTTTTATAAGAATGCTATGATAGATTTCAATCAATTTTTTCTTGTCTGCTTTTCTTCCCTTTTCTTCTTTTAGTTTTTTCTTGGTGCTCTTTTACGTCGGTCCTTCATTTTTCTTTCTTCGTTCGCTTTTATGTTTGTTTGTTTTGCGCCGGTATTTGAAAAATAACAAATAAATGAAAGTTGACTCGTTTCAATTCTTGCTACGCCAACGTGGTAATTTTGATGAAGTGCTGAAACTAATGGGAGCGTTTGTTGTTTTCATCACCGTTCCGTTTTTACACTCGATTTCAACCCGAGAATAAAGAGTTGATAGTACAATTATTATTGCTTTCCATGCTCAAGAACCCATTTGCTCCTCTCTCGGCTTTTGATTTCGGCTTTCGACGAGTTTGGATCGGCGACTACTATTACGTGTGAGTTGGTTTTCCCTTCTTTTTTTTTTTTTCTTGGTTTTTTCCTTTCTTTTGTTTGCAGTTTTTATTAATGTTTGTCCTTTTTTAGCCGACATACTGGCTATGCGAGATACCGAGATCTTTATCCTCAACATCTCGCTAGGCCCTTATGATGGCTAGAATCAGGTGAGGATATTTTTGGTCCTACTTCTTGGTCTGCTGTTTTTTCTACCCGAATGTGTTCTGGAAGATTTTGAAGAGTTCTTCTAGGATAATGATGGAAATGCAATTTGTTTTTGTATTGTCTTCATTGTAGTGTTTTGCAGTGTTTCGTAATAAACTTTTGTTTGCTCTTTAATTTGGTTTTTCAATTTAACTAATTGGAATTTTATTCGCTGTTAGAAGCTTTTCTCTTGCGGCTTCTTATATAGTCCCAATCTTCGAACACGTTTCTCCTTTGTCTGTTAAAGGCGTAATCCGGCGGGGTATTTCCTTTGACGTCTGTTATGTTTGTATTTGCTCCATGTTCTAATAAAATATTTAGTATGTTAACCTGACTATACATTGTGGCTAGGTGTAGGGCCGTATAGTTCCCTGGTCTAGTCGTCTGATTGATGTTGATGTGGATTTTTCTTTCGCATGCTGCCCTAGCGAGACTATCATTTCCATGTTTTGCAGCATAATGTAGGACGGTGCTGCTGTACTTTGCCATTTGTGCAACGTTGGATATTATCCACAAATAGTTAGCCACTTTTTCATGTCCATAGGCGATGGCGACCATTAGTGGTGTTTCTCCAAGGCTATTATACGCTGCAAACTTGTATTTATGATATCGCAATATCCTGGTTAAGAGCTTGTTGTCTTCTGCTGCCGCTCTATGTGCCATGGTCTCTTTTATGTCTGGGTCAGCTCCGTAGTCTAACAGTAAATTCATTATGTCCAGTTTTCCCGCTTTCACGCTTGTATGAAGTAGTGTTTTGTCGTTAAATTTCTGGTTTAGAAATTCTTCCTTCGGTGATAATTCCATGCAGCGGGACTCAATTTCTTGATGATACGTCTTCTTATTTCTTCCCTTGGAGCGCCCTTGGATCATTTCAAAGAAAATCTCTTGATCACGTAGTCGTGTGATGGCTTGTGTTCGTTTGCGAATGGCATCTGCTCTCGCTGCGGATAAATTTGGGTGCGTTTTCATTGCACAGTTACTACATTAGGAAGTTTTGTTTTTTTGTGTAGCATTCGGATCGAATTTGAACGTTGGTGGACAAAAAACCATAATCTCCGAAAAGTCCGTCTGGTTGTGTTTCACTTTCTGTTTCAATGTCACTTTCGATCACTATGTAGTTTATTTCTGGTTGCCTTTCACCATTTGTTGCTTCACTACATTGCACTGCGTCTTCACTGTCCCGTTCAATCACTAATGCTTCTTCATTGTTTTTCTTCACTACATTGAGACCTTCCATTTTTAAATGTGTCATATTTTGAATTTTTAATACATTTACTACTTTTCTTCTATCCCCCTTTCACCCGTGTTCCTTAAAAATAAGAACTTTTTTTATATTATAATTATAATTATTTTTTTTTTTAGTTTTTATTTATGTTTTTATTTTTTATTTTTTGATTAGTTGGTTTTAGATTCAACTTCCTTCGAGCATCTGCATAGTTCTTCTTATACCATTCCATAACCCACAAAGTAAGTGCACGTCGTGTGTTTTCCTGTGCATTTGCGAGCTTTATCTGATTCCCAGTTTTCTTCCATAATAGGGTAAATACTGCGTTATTTTGGTGCGCTTGGTTGAGCTGGGCGTGATTGTGAAGGTCTTTCAATGGTAAGAGGTGTAGGAGCCGTCATCCTAGTGAATGGTTGTTCTATTATTTCTTCGGGTGGTTAAATGTTGAATTTGCGATCATTGAAGTTAATTCGTGTGTTTTTGCCATATTAATTCCGTATCTTGTTAATCGTCTAGTTTGGCGAATTTTTGCCATGATTCTTGTGAAAGGATTGCAAATGATGAATATGCGTAGGCATACGATGAGTACAATGAATCCGATAATAGACAGGATAAGAATTTTTAATGTGTCGAACCATGAAAACATGGTTCCTATCTGATTATCCTGTTTTTCTGACATTACTATGTCAGAAAAAATTATCCTTAACAGTAATGGTACTTATCCTTAACAGTAATTAAGTTTTAGGGATTCGGGTATTCTTCGTAGTCTTTGATTAATGGGAGCGTTATGGCCTATGTTGATGTGATGTTTCACTTATGTAGCTAGACCCAAGTCGGATTCTTGGTCTGCGAAAAGACCTTCGTGTTTCTTTAGTAAAATTTCAATTTTAGTTTGTATGTCGTCTGATACATTGAGTACATTTTCAGCAATCTTAGCTATCTGATTAGTTTTATTATTAAAGTCTAATTTAGTGAAGGATTGTAAGTTACGATAATCTTGTTGTGTAAGATCTTCGTCTCCTCTATCAATTGGGTTTAGTGGTATATGGATGCCTGCATTGCTAAATGTTACGCTATAAATGGGCATGGTATTACTTCCAAAATTATGTTCTACTCCAAAGTGATCATGACATATTTGACGATTTCTAGTGTTTATCTTCACATTATTGTTAGATAAGAAATGTAATCCTAAGATACATTGTTCATTTAAGTTGTTCATTACATAAAAGTGATGGTTAAAAATATGATAATCATTAATAACAACTGAAAATTCAAATTTCCCTATCGATTTTAGTTCTTGTCCCGACACCATTCTAAAAATGGGAGTATTTGTATTTTTTACCTGTTTTAAGTACTCATTACACTCTAGAGTATCCAATATTTTACTGGATACTAAACTAGTGGCGGCGCCAGTGTCCACTAAAGCTATAATTTCCTTATTAAAAATTTTAACGGGAATACGTATCAGTTTTGGAATTTCTACTTCTACATCTGATCCTAAATTGTATGTTAATTGTGAGTTATGTATTGGTTTTATGGTGTTTATCGGGGACCTGGGTTGTTAGTACGTGCCATATCTGTCCAACATTCTCTTGCAATATGTCCTCTTCGGTTACACTTTTAGCAGGTTATTTTTCGATTTTCAGTGGTTCGAGAATTGTTGCCAGCGTAATGTTGCTGCTGTAGATGTTGGTTGCTGTTATAACGCGCTTGATGTTTGTAGTTGTTAAAGTTTGGTCCGTTGTAGTTTCCTTACCGGTTGGGGTATTCGTTCCTATATGGGGGACGTTGGTTAGATGGAAATCTGGATTGCCTGTATCCTGAAGGATTATAATTTCTTCGTCCTGATGAATTTTAATCTCTGCGATAGGGGCTGTTGTCTCTGTTTTGACTGAGAGTTCTTTCTCGGCTTGATTCTCGGGTGTTATGACTGTCAGCAAATCGCACTCGCGAATCACGTGATCTTGAGTAGCGTTCACTTGAACGTGGTCGTCCTTTTTCGTATTGGTCAGTTGCAGCTATGGTAACGTCGTTTTCCTGTGAGGATTCACGTTTCGTATTAGTAAATTTTAATTCTGACAGAGCTTCTGATAATTTTTGCTCAAGTAGCTGGATTTTATCGTCTTGTTGTTTTTCGTGATGCATTATCTCTGCTATGACAGCTGACATCTCCTTGTCGTCTGTAGCTTCTTTTGTGTGTAGAATTTTTTCAGAAATGAAAAGTTGTTTACATAATGCGTCAAAGTCTTCTGTGTTTTCTGGCATTCGTAGATAAAGTTCTGTTTAATACTTCGGTAGTAATCCTTGCAGCAGGATTTTGCTTTTTCTGTGGTCCCTCATCTTTTTCACTTTGTTTTGTAATTGGCCTTCAATAATAGTATGGTTATAATCAGCCCTTTCTTCTTTACCAGCGTTAGTATCGTAAAGATTGTTTAACCTTGATACAAAAGCTCTGCAGTTTTCCTTCGGTTTTTTCTCCAGGGTAGCTAAGTCGTATGTGTCTTGAAATCTTGTTATTAGGGCTTCTTTCCAATCCTGGGAATTTAGATCATCGCCTTCCTCCTCAGCGTAGTTTTCATGCCATTCAAAGGCTTCGCCTTTCAATCGATCAGAGAAGAAACGTATTTTTTTATTGTCATCCCATTCGTTGTTTCGTGCCACGTGCTCGGCACCTCGTAGCCACTCTGATATTAGTTTGTCAGTGCTTTTTCCTTTGAAGATTGGGATTGCCTTTTTGTCTTCTATGGAGAATAGCTCTCCTAGGGCCTTCACTAATGGCTGAGTGAAGTACCTGTTCACTTTCTTCGCGTCTTCGTCGTCCTGCTCAGTTGTTGGAATATCGTTATCCCTGGGATTTTTCTTGGAGGTGTTCGCGAACGTCTTCTGTGTTGTATTTTTCGAAGTTTCCTCGTCGCCCTGTGTTACGCCCATGTCGACCTTCTTTTTTAATTGTTGATTCTCTTTCTCCAAATAGATGATTTTCTTGTTTAAGTGTTCTATTTGCGTTTTTAGGTTTTCTATTTTTTGTTCGAAATCGTTGGTTTGCTCTATTTCCAGCTCGTAGTGGAGTGATTTGACTCCACTGTCTGTCGGCAAGATCAGCTCGTTTATATCACCCACTAGTTTGGTTATTTCTCCTGGTTCATCCTTGTCTAACCTTGAGTCGTTGGAGTCTTCAGTCTCAATGAATTTAACTTGAAGTTTTTTGTATTCTTTTCCTCGGTTTTCTTGAATTATTGTTTGATTTTCTTGTCTTTGTACCCGATTTTGGAGTTCTTGAAGTTCTTTTTCAAGGTTCTTGTTCTTCGAAGTAAAATCTAGCAAGTTTTTCTTTAAATTTATTTTTTCTGTTGTAGCCTTGTCGAGTCTGTCTGCCAAAACTTTTATCTCTTTCTGGAGCTGTTCTGCTGTTTCTGAGACTTGTTTTATCTGGTTTTCTGCAGTGTTGAGTTTCTGGTTCAGTCTGGTCCTCTCACCTTCAAATTTTTGATTATTTCTTGCCCTTCGATCTCGACAGCTGCGTTGTTTTCCTCTTTTCTTTTGAGAAGGTTCTGCAATTGGTTCTTGGTTGCTAAGGTGGTTTAAATGCTTTGTTTTAGGTCGGCGATTCGGGAATTTCTTTTTTCAAGGGAGTTCTTCAGAGCCTCATTGTTTTCTTGAAGTTGCTCTAATGAACTGCTTAAAGTGTATTTGGAACTTTTTGCCTTCTCTTTGTTACTCTCCAATTGTTTTTGCACATTTGAAAGTTCAAATTTTAGGGTAGATGTATGTTTTTTATCTTCAATTAGTGCAATTACTGACTCTTTCTGCAATACACTGATCGTACCGAACAAAAATTCTTTTTCCTTTCCATGCAATGTGTGTAGCTGTTGAAGTAAACTATCGAGTGTTCTTGTGTTCCCACCTTGTGCGATTATATCGTCTTTGAGTGTTTTAGTAGCTTTTGCAATGGTTTCTGCCGTTACACCATCTGTTACTTTTAAAGTTTGTTCTAGAAGGTAGTAAGTGTAAAAATGCAGCGAATTTTGCGTCGCCTGACTTGTTTCTTGTTTCTGTGTTTGTAACTGTTGGATATTTTCAGTTGTTGAGATTGTCTAGTATGATTTCATTCTTTCTAAGTCTTTCTTAAATTCTAAGTCTATTAAGGTCTTAGAATGGTCCAAAAATTGTTCTCGATGGTGGTTTAGGTTTGGGTCTTGATCAGTTAAATCAGGTTCTTGTAGTACGGGGGTACAAAGGTAGTAGTGTGTTCTCGTTGAGAGCAGTCTTTTGTACAGGTGAATCAAACGGCATTCGCATACCTCGATGGTTTTCCGATGTCGGTTGCTTGAAGACTTGTTGATAGAAGCGTAGAACACTTGCAGCTGGCAAATGAAGCACAGACCAGAAACTTTTCTTCCAGAGTCTCGTTGGGACCTCCAAATGTAAAGGTTTCTAGTCTGTGTATTTGCCAAGTGACGACCTTCTTGCTGGGTGGGGTTGCTGTTGCTGGGAGGAGTTGCTACGGTCAATTACACTGTATTTAACATTTCATGGAGAGTCCACATTCGTATATGCAACGACTATGAATGCATAAATATATAGCAAGGAAATATTCATTTTGAAAATGGGACTGCAAACGATAAAACAAAATCTAGTTCTCCGATCATCGAGCTTGATTATCAAAACCATCTTGGCTAATAGAACTTTGGTGGCTCAGTGTAATTGCTGTGAGTGGCATTTGTTGTTGTATAGTAAGCGTGAGCCTCGGTGTAGTAGCTGGGAGCGGCGTAAGTGGTAGTGTAGTACTCTGGCGCGTTCGTCGTGTAGTGTTTGGGGGCTTCAGTCTGATAGTAACTTGGAGCTGAGTAGTACTTCGGTGCCTCGGTGTAGTAGCTGGCAGTAGCATAGGTTGTTTTTTATTTCTAGGTTATGATTCTGGTGGCCGTCGCTAGGAGGCCACCTTCTTTAAGTGTATTTTGTATTTAGCCCTTGTTTTTCTCTTACCCGTTTACGCTTTTTTTTCTTTTTATCTTCCTCTTCGTAAAAACTACGACAATTTGTTCAGTGTTAACGCGGGAAAACATTTTTATTTTTTCCTTTTTTGGTGTGTGCCCTCCCCCCCAATTTTGTTTTCGAAGAAAAGTCGCACCGCGTGGTCGGTGGCCATTACGGTGTGCGTCACTCAACTTACAGTTAGAGACTCTCTGGAGGGATCTCATGTAGGCCCTTCTCTTCGTTAAATTTTTTTTCTTAATAACTTTTTTTTTCTTTCTTGAGCCAAGGGGGTTTGAGATTTACTTTTTTTGCCTCTCCCTCACGTGGTAGGTTACGGCCAAATTGGTGTGTTCCATTTTTTCTCCTCAATTTTTTCAAAAATTGTTGGAGGTTAAGCCTCCCATAAATTTTTTTTTCTTTTTCTCTCGGTCATTTTCCGCTGTAGCGGAACACCTCGGGTCTCCAAGAATTTTTAAAAAATTAGAGACTGAGAGAAAATCAAGAGACTGCAGAGGAGGAGACGCCATGGGTAGGGCCTAGACTCCCGAGGCAGTTTCGCAACACCCCGGAAGGCCGGCGTCAAATTCAGCAATAAAATCGCCACGCCGAAGCAGCCGCTGCAGCTAACCCTGGCGGCCAAGCAGCAACCACGCCCCCCTTGGAGTCCCTCCTGCCAAAACTGGTAAAACATGTGCCGCTAGCAGAGTTAAAGGAGGCCCTAACTCCAAAGTTCTCCGGCGACATCCGTTACAAGCCAACCGAAGTAGGAGGAGAAGGAGCGATCACCCCTCCAACTGCGAACGAGCAACTTGGACCTTCGAACGCTGCAGCGTCAAATAGAAAACATTTTAATTTGTTGTCCCCCCAGTAGGATCTTGAGCCCATTCTCCCACCAAACTTTTGGCATAACGATACCATCACGCGCTACATCAAGGAGAAGTACGGCACACCGTTGTTTTTTGGATGAGGACGTGGTTGGCACAACCCACTGCACGTCCCACACAATGACCCGACACCACCAATTTTGCCTGATACCGGCCCCAAATTCCGGTCCAAGAGAATCCTTGACAACCTGAACCCGGATCCGACCCCTGTGATCAACCCGTTCAAGATCCAGGTTCAGAAAGAAGAGGAAGAGAATATAGAAGAAGAAAAAGAAAACGAAGAGAACATAGGAAAGAAGAGAAGATAGAAGAAGAAGAGGAAAATACAATCATAATTCAAGCAGGTCCAGACGATTTTATCGATCTCTACAGATCTTTTTGATTGTTTTTCTCAAAATAAATAAAAACTGAAAATTCATTGCTGCCATTTACACCTTTTTCAACTTGGAGCGTAATTTAACAATAACACTCACAAAAAAAGACTTTCTTACATATTTAGAGATAAGCAACACTTATCTCTAATTATCTGAGTTTCGAGTAAGCGGACGCCATCTAGCGTTCGAAATTCCAACTATTTCGTCTCTTTTTCAAATATTAGCAAAATTTCACTCTAGCTGAACGCCTTCATCATCTGGCACTCAGAATCGCAAACTTTTTTCCTTAAAAAAAAATTAAAATTTTTTTCATCAGAGCTGAACGCCTTACCCCCTTTGGCGCACAGATTTGAAACTCTCCCCTTTTCTTTTTGTTGGTAATCTCAAAATTTCACAACTTTTTTCTAAGAAGCAAACGTCTACGCCACATAGCGTTCAAAATTACAATTTCTTTTTTAAAAATTGCATATTTTTCTTTCAAATTAAAGGCTTTCGCCACTTAGCGGTCACAACACCCCCTTATTATCATTTCTTTTTCAAGACTTTCAACATTTTCATATATTTCTTAAAACGATTGCATATTACTTCCACCTAGCCGTCAGAAACAACGCTATGATGAATCTTTTTTAAATTTTCATGATTTCTTCGCAACTCTTGAAACCTTGCTTTGAATTCTGTCATTGGAGGAACTGTATTTTTGGCACTCCATTTAATGTCCAATTATCTTAGATCGTGTTAAATCATCGCCCAAACTTCGTGACATCATCTATAACTGACAACAAAGTCGGTACAGTGCTCGTTTGTTGTGTTGTTGTTGCGTGTTACCGAAAGCTAACTAAGAGCCAAAATTATTCGCCACATTTCGCAGTCGCCTGATTTAGAAAGGAAGAACAATCTTAGCTCGTGGAGCTTAAAATATACGCCCACTGTTTGAAGCACAGCGAAACTCCACTCCCTTCCATTAATCGCAACTAGTGGCAACACCGAAAGCAAAAAGCTTTCAACTTATTGTTTCACCCACTTCTTTAAGGGAAATCCAGAAGTAGGACCACGCTGTGTACTACTAAGAATCAAGCAACTGAAAAGGTCGGAGAACCCGATATCAACTGAAGAAATTTCGGCGATAGGAGCAGATAAACCAAGCCCCCTTTTTTTTGCCTTAGTTAGTTCCAGCAACCAAAATTAAAATGTCAGGCCTGAAAGGCCACCTTACTAAAAAAATGGACAAAATAAAGCAGTACAAAAGCGTCTCCATGACAGCAGAACTGGATAACGACCTTGCAACAGAAACTGAACTCCTGAAGCAACGTTACCAGAAATTCATCAAAGCAAGCAATCAAGTAAGATGGACGTTACAATCCACCAACGCCACCGAGGAGCAAATCGAACAGGATTACTCCACAGTAGCAGAAGTCGAAGAAGAAATGAGTATGGTACTCGCTCTTGCCAAAAACAAACGCGACGAGTACATATACGCAACAAATTCAGCACCTAATAGACCAAAACCAAGCTACAGCACAAATGGCACCCGCAGCAGCTCCAGGAGCAGCAGCTCCAAGAGCAGCCGCTCCTGCTCCAATAGCAGCCATACCTGCGCCACAATCAACACACCCTCCCCAAAGGCAAATCAAACATTTTAAAGGAGATACCTTAAGTGGACGTCATTCTGGGAGAGTTTTAACGCCTCACTTCACTCGTACACAATGTTGGATGTCCAGAAATTCGACTATCTCAAAGAATATCTCAAACGGGAGGCGTACTAGTGCGTAGAAAATCTGGAGTTGACCGCAGCCTACTACAACATTGCCATCGCTGAACTCAAAAGGGTCTATGCCAAACCCAAGGCCCTCATCCAAACCTATTATGCAAATTTGACAGCCTGGCTCCCGTAAAGTCCATGACAGACGTATCAGCTCTACGTAGACTACAACTCACAGTCCAGTCCCACATAAACGCCTTGGAGACACTCGGAGTGCAGAAAGATTCCTTTGGAGGACTCCTTGGCACCAAATTAATGAAATTACTTACTGCTGATTTTCAGAAAGGATGGTCGAGTTCCGATGCAAACGACATCACCGACATCACAGCCCTGCTGAACTTCATCAGGGATCAAGTCGACGCTGCTGAAAGATAAAGCCGTTAAAAGTTGGAAACGGTAAAAACGCCACAGCACACGACACCAACCATGCCTGAAAAACAGCCACCAGCTGCTACAGCCTCTCAGCTGGTGATTGGAGCTAGATCCCAACCAGCTCCACAAACCACAAAAACTTCAAAGCAAATTACGCAGCCATCAAATCCACCATCAAAACGACAAGAGAACTTCATCGTCCAAGAATGCATAAGACCGTGCATTTTCTGTGGGGAAATACACTACCCCGTGGTTTGTCCTGTAAACCTTAAGGACAAAAAGGCCATGATCGCAAGGCAGAAACGGTGCGTCAGATGTTTCAGTGCCAATCACGAAACTGCCAACTGCCCCACCAATTATGTATGCAAGCACTGCCAGGCGACACACCACACCACTCTCTGTGACAAAAGGTGACAAGATTTGCATAGCAGACCGCAAACGGAAACAATGCCCCAACGAACGTCATGGCATCTGTCTCGAGAGCAAACACCAACGGCGATCTCGTGGTGAAAACGGCAACGGTGATGGTGGTAGGCCCCTATGGCAAAGAAACCAGGGTCATATTATTTATGGACGTTGGCAGCCATAGATCATGGTCTATAAACTAGAGATCTACGAACTGTCTGCTCTCAATTTTGTCTGCTATTTTTTGAAACTAGAATCCGGGCATCCGCTAGGGGCGGTGACTACTCTGATCAGTCATAACATTTCATTGTTAAGACCGGTTAATACCATGGTTAGGCAGTAACAAAAATGGATAACTGTGGGAAAATTATAAAGTTTAATAGTTTTTAATTTAAAAAAAATCAGTGTCTCGTTTTAATTATTTTCAGGAGAATGAATTAGTTGAACTTCACAGAAAAAGTGACAAAGTTTCATAGTGTGTCATTTTTAAATAGTAAGTTTCTAGTTTTTAATTATTTTCTGATAAGTCAACAAGTTAACTTGATGGCAACATCGAGAGGATGCACATCCTTACAAGCTACAAAGATTGCATGCTGAAAAGTTTTAAAGAGAACATTGGCAGATCCGCGAAAATGAGGAACAACCTAAAGGACCTTAGGAAGTCCTAAAGGATCTCTTGAAAGGGCTCATTTTTGCGGCTAGAAGCGAAACAGTTTCTCTGGGAGATGTTGTTGATCTAGTGCAATCTTATGCAACGTACTACAACTGTGGGTACCTTATATTTACCAGAAAAGATGAAATCAATTGTGACAAGTGCCTTGCTTCGCTTACATCCGAAAAAAGTGAGCTACACAGTGACTTTTACGCAGCACACATTAACACCCTTAAGAGCAAAGGATTCCTCCGTTTCGCCTCCCTCGGCTATTATTACACCATCGCTAAGGTGGAGAGTATTCTTCAAAAGTACCTAAAATCAGAGGAAGCCTACATCAGGGATTCTTTTGAGCTAGCTATCAAGAAAATTGTTCGTGATGGCCTTAGTCTTCTTTCCATATGCTGCAAGGAGCATCAAGCTGAAGTTGTATCTTTTCTGATCTATGAATACGTTGCATTCCGCTATCACATCGAATCCAAGCGCTTCAAAACCGAGGCTCAGCAAAAATTGAAAGAGAAGCAGCAAAAACACCGCAAAATGTCCAAATTGGTTGTGTAATATGTTTGTCAATGTGCAATACAGTGTATCGATGTACACAGTGATAATGTATACAGTTGTATTACAAAGCCGTACTTTTCGTGGGCTCCAGTGACCTTCAAGATTTCATCGGCTGATATTCCCGAAGCTGAAGCCTTCGCAGCCACCGCTCCTCTTGTGGAATGGGCTTTCAAAACCGACGTGTCCACTCCGGATACCTTGAGCGCGGAGTGTATCCATTTACTCATTGTGTTAGCTGTAACACCCACATGGGGTGCAATGGTCGATAAGAATAGCTGTTAAATGTTTGATTCCCTAATCGAAGACGTGTGATCAACGTAGGCTTTGAGAGCCTGAACCGGGGCAGCAATCCACATCTAATAGTTTAGGGGAAACGATGGACTGCAATGGACCCCCGCGCTGTGCTTTTCTTAGTTTAAGCAGAGTGAATTTGACATCGTCTTCTGAAAAGATAACCGACTGAAAGTTGATGGCGGCCAGCTCCGAAACACGAAGGAGCGACGCCAAAGCCAGCAATAGCACTGTCTTCTTTGTCAAGGATGGGAGGGGAATAAACGCATTGTTGCCTAACTTGGACATGTAATTAATGACGACGCTCGTGTCCCACGCATAGTTATAGTTTGGTTTAGGGGGATTCAAATTATAGCACCCATTAAGGGGGCTTTAACAAGAGGGTGAATTCTGATTGGGTGTCCGTCGAAGGTCGGCAGGGTTTTTGACAACATAGACCTATGAATGTTTACCGAACTATACAATTTTCCGTTCCGGTGCAACCCCGATAAAAACTCTAGGATGGAAACTAGAGGGACCGACAAGGGATTTTCGTTCCTTGAAAAACACCAATCGTTCCAATTTCTCCAAGCCGACTCGTATGCCGAGTGCTTATTGGTGCGGTTACCGGCCAAGAGAAGGTCGACCAACGACTCCGAAAATCCCTCCCGCCGGATACTTTCCAAGCGGCTAGCTGTAGCAAGTCGTTAACAACAGAGGGTGCGTCTCGCCCGTTGCTGATTTCAGCAGATCGTGAAAAGGAACAAGAAGGATCGGGACGTCGCATGCCAACTCCAGGAGGACCGGGAACCATGGTTGGGACGTTGCCAGACTGGACAAATCATAAGCAAATTAGTCTATTGCCTCCTGAGCTTCTCCAAACATTTAGGTATTAAAGTGAAGGACGGGATGGCATAACCGGAATGGTCTAACCATTTTATTGAAAAAGCAATAAAAGCGGCCGCACCCGGTTGTGGACGCCAGGAAACGAACAATGGCAGCTGAGTGTTCCAGTGCAAACTGAAGAGATCTATATCTACCGGCAATATTAATTGAAGCTCATTAAATACTGAATGTTTCAACTTCCAATCGCTTGTAGCTCCAGTCGTTCGCGATTCCCTATCCACCTCCCCATTCATCACTCCCGGAAGATGAACCGCCTTGATCTTAAGGTCTGTTTGCTCACAAAATTCGACCAGTGACTTCGCAACGGCTGTCAGCTCACTTGATCTTGTCCCAACCCCTTTGTTCATGTAACAGAAGGCTGTGGAATTATCCTAAAATATTCGAATGGAAAGACCACGGGCTTTATCTGCAAATGATTGCAGCGCATATAAAGCTCCGATGAACTCGAGACTATTAATATGAGGATCTGCCTGTTCTGACGTCCATGGGCCTCGTGTAGTAACGCCATCGCAAACCACCCCGCAGCCGGATAACGAGGCATCAGAAAAAATCTCGATATTGGGACTAAGAGAGAAAAAATCCTTTCCGTTTGAGTTTTCCAGATTGAAAAGCCACCACTCCAAGTCAGCAACAGAACCGGGGGAAAGCGCAAGCTTTACGCTAAGGTCGCCATGTTCCTTCTGAGACTCAGTGATATAAAAGCTTTGCATGCTTCTATAATGTAACTGCGTGAACGGAATTGTTGGGATGGGCCACAGAAAATTTCCGAGAATGAAAGCGATGGTGCGTACCGAGACTACGCCATCCACCAAGGCTTTTCTGCACATATTCTTAACTTCTTCTACCTTTGCCGAAGGCAGCGAGAAAGACAATCTATTGGAATCTACTACCATTCCCAAATATCCAATAGTTTGAGTTGGAGCGGTGACGGATTTGTCCCAATTGATTAAAAACTCTAAAGCATTTAATAGGCCGAGTACGGTTTTCAAATCTGCGCGCGTACTGTTTTCGGTTTCGTTCATAACCAAAAAGTCGTCAAGGTATACTATGTAAAGCATCCTCCCTCTTGGGTGAATGACTTTACGGATTAAGACAAATGTATATTAACACGGAAGTCGGAGGCGTTTACCCACAATGACGACAGTGTATTACTAAGACGAAAAGGGAAACTATTGGAAAGACAACTCAGATAGGCACTTGCGGAAACAGGAAGGCGGAGAAACACTGGTGAGAGAAAACACTAAGGCAAGTTAGGCGTCGAACTAGTGTTGTTGAAGGCAACTGAACGTTTAGCGAGCTGCTAGTTGTCTGATCTTTATAAGATTTGTGGGTTCACCATGAAACATCGCATCTCGTCAAAGTAGCGTGATGCTGTTGACGCGTCGCTATGTCGCGCGTGCAGCCAATCAGAAGGTGTTTGTTTAATGGCTTGATTGGCGTCACGCGTGCGACCAATCAAACAGATGTTTATTTAATGGAGTGATATGCGTCATACGTGTGAGTCAGACAGCAGGTGTTCAATTGGGTCAACGCTAAGATGTCTATGACAAATGGTTACTATGCGGATTACAATATTCGAATAATGTGCCAAAGAAGAGTAGATGCGAGAGAGTAAAATGTAGACATAATTATATGCCAAAGGAGAGTAAACATAATATAATAAGAATTTGGGTATCATAATTAAATGTATTTGTAGGCCTTCGTTACAACTACTAGCCTTTTTCCCTGCTTCCTAAAAAGGGCTACCACAACTTTTAGGATTTTGGTGATAATTCTTGGGGCGGGCGCGAGACCAAATGCCATACATTTAAATTGATAAACACGCCATTCAAATTTAAAGCGAAGAAACTTCTGCTGGGGGTTGCAGACCGGTACAGTTAAATACGCATCCTTTAGATCCAATTTAACAAACCAATCCCCCTTCCAAACCAAAGAACGAACGGTTTCTAGATTTTCCATATTATAATTTTCGTATTAAATGAACTTGTTGAGTGGCTTCAAATTGACGATCAGCCTGAAACCATCAACCTTTTTCGGTACACAAAAGAAAGAACAAATGAAACCCTCCGACTCGTCAGTGATCTCTCTAACCGCCCTTTTTTTCAATAAACTCGCGATTTCCGCCTGGCAAACAGCTCGCATTTCTTCTGACATTGCCACGTCACGTGGTGATGAGCGCTGGAATGGCTCTGACAAAAAATCGATCTTAAGGCCGTTGGACACCGTGTTCAAAACCCAGGGATCGTTGGGAATCTCTGACCATTTGCCAGCGAAAACACTTAATCGAGCGCCCACTTTTAAACTAACAGATATGGTGTTGTGCGCTTCAATATTACAGGGGGCCAAAAACTCATACCTTCTTGGGTTGGGATTCCCGCGTTCACGACCGCCTCTGGGATCGCCCCCTCCTCTCCGTCCTCTCGCTCTACTACCGCGTTCATACTGGTGCCTGCCGTAGTGAGTATGACGTGTTGACGGAGGTATCAGTTGGTCACGCCTGGTCGACCTTTGGATTTCTGTGGTCTGTGTTAGCCACCGCCTTATTCCTTCTTGCTAGAGTCTCATCTGGATTCGCTTCGGTCAGCATCTTTTCAAGGAAACGGCCGGTGAAAAGGAACTCACGGGCCTCCTTACCGGTAGCAAAGCAGCTATCGTCTTTCAAAAGGTATTCCACTCTGGGGTCCGTAAAATGCACAACAGAGTCCCGGTGTTTTTTTTAAACGTGGGCAAATGCCCGACTTTACTGCTGCAGGGACACCTGGACCGAACGGCGCATACTACTTGTCGTGGCCTGTTTTAACGTAGCAAGCCGAGCATAAAGATCAATCAAAGGGGGACCGATGTCCATAATTTTCAGCTGGGTTCTAATTAAAGCTTCTTCCTTCACATTGGCCGCTTTCAAAACGCCCTTATCCTTGGATCGGCGGCTCATCCATGCATCCAGCTTGGGAGACATAACCGAGAAGTCATTCACCTCGTACACTAGTGGGAATTCTTTTAAAGTCCACTTGGACTGTTCGGTTGAAACGCCGACTGATAAAAGTGACGCAATTTCATCACAGATCGCTTTGTGTACTACTGGTGGAGGCGAAGCGTTGATGACGACAACTACGTCTTCCACCCGCCTAGGATCTGAGCCCTGATTACCATTAGAGGGACCTGCTATTGACTGTGCTTCTTCTGAGAGGGCCGGTAACTCGACGGATATCGGCGACTGATCCGTCGTAAAACGAACGCCAGTTTGCGGGCGCCAAGGGCGACCACGATCGATTCCACCCGCGTGTTCGTACTCAGGCCAGTCGTCTTCTCTTGAGGTGTCACTGTTATATTCATCCTCTGGTTCAGCTTCACTGTGAGTCGGGTAGGATCGGGAGTCGTAGTCACATTCGAAATAAGCGTCGTAAGCACTAGCGTGATCACGAATGTAAAGGTCTTGATCAGCCGGTTGGCCCCGAATGTCGCCCTCGTCAAGATACTAAACAGGCGGATCGACGTACCGTGGACGCCTCAAAGGCGATCTCTTACGAAAGTTTGGATAACAAAATCTCTCCCTGTCGTCCGAAAGGAAACAGGTGCGATTATCATAAAATGAACGAGAACGATCCCAACTGTAAAAATCATGAAATCGCCACTTTTGCAAAACAGTCGACGCGAGAATCAACGTGTTCTGAACGTGGGTCCCTTGGACCACGAAAGAAATTTCGCGACGTAATTTTACTGTGAGAGCTAGAAAAAGTCTGAAGAAAAGGGGGCGTTGCAGGGGTGAGGTAAGAATTTTTTTTTAGAGCTAGAATATACTTCGTCTACATCCTTAAGGACGAAAGTAGTTACTTTCGATGTATAATTAACTCGGTAATGTTACAACATTTTTCGATTGATGCCCCAATTCGAATGTTTTTCGAACCGCATGCTCTATTATTTAAATACTCTTGACCAAAAGCAATTTTAAATTGCCTTCACCCGTCTTTTCGATACACAACAGAACAACAAGTGGATTTGGTAACGACTTTTATATCTGTATTTAACATTTCATGAGAGTCCACATTCGTATATGCAACGACTATGAATGCATAAATATATAGCAGGGAAATATTCATTTTAGAACGATGACTGCAAACGACAAAACAAAATCTAGTTGTCCGATCATTGAGCTTGATTTTCAAAACCATCTTGGCTAATACAACTTTGGTGGCTCAGTGTAATAGCTGTGAGTGGCATTTGTTGTTGTATAGTAAGCTGGAGCCTCAGTGTAGTAGCTGGGAGCGGTGTAAGTGGTAGTGGAGTACTCTGGCGCTTTCTTCGTGAAGTATTTGGGGGCTTCAGTCTGATAGTAACTTGGAGCTGAGTAGTACTTCGGTGGCTCGGTGTAGTAGCTCGCAGTAGCATAGGTTGTTGTGTAGTAAGTAGTAAGTTGCCCTGTCCAAGTTGCTCACTACACTGAATCGAAACACATTTGTCCTTTAATTTTATATGACTCTAAAGTCACCCTGTTTTGATTCATTAGCCCTGTGGTTACGACACGCGCCCCTGGCAGGCAGTGACGTAACAGCCAATATTCTTACCCGCCCACACCTTTTGGCTTAGCGTTTTTGTTGTCGTGAGACGCGTTGGAGGGAGGCATTATTCGCGAATTCACACTGTATGCTGATTCATTATGAAAAATAAGAGGAAAATGTCAACCCCAATTTTTCTTTAAAGCATTAGGCACAAGAGAAATTGTGTAAAACTTGTTCCTACAGAATCGTAATGTTATCATTAAAACTAATTTAACGCTTATTTCTCTAAACCCGTGATGCAAGAATATGTGCTCTTACTAATGAATTTCCTATGATTTGGCTTACGACAACGAAACAAAGAAATCGAAAAAAGATATGGCTTGTGTAACGACTAACGAATGATGTAATCTTTTCCTTTCCCTAGTCTGTCATTACAAGAAAAACGTCCTGTATGGTCATTCTCAGACATGAATCGTTTGCACATTATCTGTAAAAAGTAATTTTTCCTTTGAAAGGTAAAAAAAAGTAGACAGAGTAAATTTTTTACTTTTTGTACCTCGATTTCGAGTGTTTAAAATAATTTTTGCCGAGCATTCCTTCCTTTTTACCAACATTCTGTGTCACCACAGAATTTTACTGTATAAAAGACATTATGCAACCAACCTTCAATTGGGGTGTTGGCAAACAGTCTAGTGGATAAAGTGTACATATATTGACATATGTAAACGAAAGAAATGGAGAAAACACATAAACGTTCGGCAAAAGCGATCATGGACAATATAGTATATTCGGACACGCAACCGGCGTTCGATGTTCTTTCGGTCCTACACGGTCGTTTTGCTTCAATCGCTTCGAAGTCGGTTTCTAGTCGGGTCTTGCTCTTCGGGCCACATAACTTCTACGGACCGTAACTACAGTAGGTAAAGTTCACATTAGACTGTGTCCAGTTATTGCGGATAAGCTGAACCCCTTTTTGTTTAAACAAGGGGTTAATCAAAAATTAAAAACATAAAAAAAATCATCAACAAAGGGAATCGAATACACATCCAGTCTGATTTTGCCCGTCAGAGGTTGAATAACTACTGTACGTTAACGAATGTACAAAGACGGATGTACTGCCATATTTCGAGGACCAACTACCAACGAGTTCTGCAATCTTCCGTAAAAATAACTGGCTCTTACCATATGTATGTAGTAAAATTTTTGTCTGGAATCTTCCAGACTTTGCCTTTCTTGTCTAAACTTGCCTAACTCTCTCAAGACTTGGGCAATATGTTTTCCACTGAGCAATGACTTCTCTTCCCAAACTCGACTTCCCCCCTCGTTTTTAAGTTTTTGAACCCTACCTCCTACCTTTTGTTTTTCGACTGAACCAAGTCAACACTGGTGCTAAACCAGTTCCACGTTTTTTTGCGTCCAAGAAGGACGTCAATACAAAGTTCTCAACCGCAATTCTAAATCCAGTGTCGCGCAACCATTCGCGACATTTTTGGTGCCGTAACCAGGATATTAGAACACCTTAAGCTTCTTTATTCCGGTAACTACAATCTCAACAAACACAACGTAGGGTAATCTTACACAATCATGGGTGATCGTTCACTGCTTATCAAGTCACGCCGTGGCGTTCGTGGCGTAGCCACTCGCAATGTAAACAGACTTAAGCAAATCATCGATGACGAGGCAATTGTCCTTCCTCGTAAGATCCATGACCTCAAACAAAGGCTAGCCGATCTGAATCATTGCGTTATGAAATTAGAAGATCTTGATCAGCAGATTTATGACACTTTAACGGACGATACTGAGCTGGAGAATGAAATGGACGCAGTAGAGCAAGGCAACTATGCCTGAACACCAATCATCAAGCCAACGATTGTCGATCAAAGAAATGTTGCCGTGTGTGCAAAGCTAATCATCACTCAAGTCTTCACGGAGCAAAATCTTTACTGGTTTTCTCAAATTTCACCATTTCGTCATGCGCCAAGCAAACTCAAGAACCAACACCAGTTCTGTCAGCCAGCACGTTGGTGGTACCCACTGAATAAAGCGTTTTAAAAACAGCCACCACGTCAGTGTTAACACCCAAAGGAAACAGCAAAACAAACACCATAGTCGACGAAGGATCTCCACGTTGATGACACGAAAATTAGCGAGAAAAGTATAAATCAAGAGCTCCAGTCAAGAATTTATGTTGCTGTCCGAGTCTACTGGACTTTCAAATAAACCAAGTGTCTATGAAGTAGTTGAATTTACATTGATCGACAAAAAAGACAAACCCATCTATATCAAAGCTATAGTCATCGAAGTGGCAAAACCCTTAGAAGACAAACAGCATGAACGAATCAACTCTCTTCCTCATCTAAAAAAACTGAATCTCGCTCATCCAACTATCAAGAATGACATGTTCAACATCGATCTACTGATTGGTGCACATATTTATTGGTCCATTGTCGAAGACGAGAAGCCCATTCGGGGTGAAGGACCAGTGGCTGTACGGTCAAGAATCGGATATCTTGTTTCCGGATCATTATCAGGAACGGCCCACGAAAGTCCGAACCCAGTGATTTCTCTTCACGTAACTGCCATAGAAGAATTCGACGTCTCCTGTTTGTGGAGTCTAGAATCTCTTGAAATTCATCCGCAAAAGGAAAATAGTGAAGAAGCGGCGGAGTACGCAAGAGAAAACATCAAGTATCAAGACGGAAAATACGACGCAAAATTTCCCTGGAAAAAGGAACATCCAGATCTCCCTCCAAATTTCAAGATGGTCCAGAACATGACACGGGCGATTCTTAGGCGTCTAACAAAAGACCCAGCTCTATTTTAGTTTTTTGGCAAACTTATTGAAGACCAGTTAGAAAACCAATTAATTGAAAAGGTTCCAGAGTCTGAAACGACTAAGCCATGCCACTACATTCCTTATCACTATGTCAAGAAAAATTCCATTACTACGCCGATTAGAATTGTATACAATTGTTTGTGTCGTGCTCGAAACGGAGTTAGTTTTAATGACTGTGTTTAAACGGGAGCTATTCTACAAAATGATCAAGT
Source organism: Daphnia magna (assembly GCF_020631705.1). NCBI lineage: Eukaryota > Metazoa > Arthropoda > Branchiopoda > Diplostraca > Daphniidae > Daphnia > Daphnia magna. The sequence goes on along the minus strand of NC_059189.1, from coordinate 6,323,770 downwards.
CGGTATCATGCTTCAGTTTCGCTCACATCAAATCGGATTAGTGGCCGACGTAGAAAAGGCGTTTCACCACATAGGCTTGGATGAAAATGACAGAGATTTTTTACGGTGGTTTTGGCTTCAGGACCCCAGTGACCCAGAGTCTGAACTCATCGCCTACCGTTTCGAAGTAATACCTATCGGGGCCAAGTCGTCGCCCTTTATTCTCAACTCCACCGTGATTCATCATCTTAAACAAGAGTCATCAGCAGTCGCCAGAGATATGAAAAACAATATTTTCGTTGACAATATAGTATTCGGCTGCAAGACACAAGAAGAGACGATAGAATACTATAACTCTGCAAACACAATCATGAAACGAGCTGGTCTGCCATTACAAGCATGGGAATTTAGCGATCCAGTCGTAGAATAAAAAATCAAGGAAGATGGGCGTCTGGATCAGAGCTCTATTTCAAAAATTCTAGGCTTCATTTGGGATCGTTCTAACGACATGTTAAGCATCCAACCAGTTAATATGTTGTCATTTTGCTCAGTCTCGGCCACACACAAAGATATTCTTCGCGGAACACATTCTCTTTATGACCAACTCGGGTTCTACAGCCCCTTAAGTGTTAAAGGCAAGATTCTACTTCAAGATTTAAACCGCGAAAAGGTTCCACTTGAGCAAAAACTTTCAGATCAACAACTCGATCGATGGCGAATGATTGCAGCTGATATCTCAAGTGCTGTGGATCAACGGATTATGTCCGTCTCTCGACCATTCTTTCCTTTTCATCTTGACCGTTGTGAGCTCACATATTTGGTGACGCTAGTAGGCGTGCGTATGGAGCTGTGGCCTATCTGGTGCAAAATAACAAAGTTGTGTTCGTCATGGCGAAGTCTAAAATCAACCCGAAGAAAGAAGATAGTATAGAATGTGAGAGGGAACTATCCATTCCAGAAGCGGAACTCATGGCAGCGTACATTGGAACCTTAGTCGCTGAAACTATCGTCGTCGCCCTGGAGCCCCTCGGCATTCGTATTCAAGTTTTCTTTTGGAGTGACAGCCAGATTGTTATTTTTTGGGTATCAAAACCGGAAAGCCATCCACGTTCTTTTATTACAAACCGGTTCAAGAAAATACGAGAGTCAACGCGATTGAAAGCAGCTACCTAGAAGTACGTGACTACTGATCAGAATCCAGCTGACATATTTTCCCGTGGTGCTTCATTAAAGGAGTTCAAAGCCTCAGACATTTGAAAAAATGGACCAATTTGGTTAACGGATCGAAAAAATTGGCCAGTATGGTCGGTTACCAACTTTAAGTCTTGTCAATCTTTACACATGGCGCAAGCCAAACCTTTAACACGACAAAATGACTTTCTATCAGTGATTGACCCGTCCAAGTATAAATGGTCTATCCTCTTGCGAGTGACGACGTTAATTCAACGTTTGTATAAAAATCTCAAACTAAATGATCGTTTGAGACTGTCATGGAATCACGAGCCTCTTACTTCACTAGAACTAGCAGACGCGGAAAAGATATGGTTTCGCGTATTTCAACGTATGTACCTACCTGAAGAGTTACGCTACTGACAATCGAAGAAAAAGTGTTCGCGCCCAGCTCTTGTGTCTCAACTGGACCTCTTTCTCGATCCACAAGGAGTGATACGATGCGGAGGTTGTTACGCCAACGCCAACATGACTGAAGCAGCCAAACATCCACTACTGATCCCCAAAAACTCCCAACTAGCCAAGTTGATCATTACATCAGTCCACAAAAGGATCTTTCATCTTAGAATCGACCAAACTCTTACTCACCTACAACAACGCTATTTGATCCCAGCCTACCGACCACAAGTAGTAGCAGTCGTTCACAATTATGTGAAATGTCGACGTGTATCCGGTCCAGCCTATAGTTTACCTGATCCCAATCCATTACCTTCCAGTCGAGTTCAAGATTAATATCCTTTCTCAACCATGGGACTGGACTACACAGGAGTTATCAACGTCCGAATCAAAGGAACCAAGGAGGTAGCTCAAGCATACATCCTTTTGATGACATGTGGTTTTTCGAGAGCTTTACATCTCGAAGTAGTACAAGACATGTCGACCAAATCATTTCTAAAAGGCTTTCGTCTCTATACTGGCCACCATCGACTTCCGCGCTTTATCATTTCAGATAACACATCAACTTTCATCATTGCAAGTGGCTACCTAACCAAACTCCTTAACGACCATCAAGTAACAAGATTTCTGAGCGACCGCAACATTCAGTGGAAATTTATTCCAAAGAAAGCCCCGTGGTACGGAGGCTTTTGGGAAACGTTGGTTGCAATGGCAAAAAATGTACTGACTAAAATGGTGGGCCTAAACAAGCTAACACTAGAAGAACTTCAGACGGTAATTTGCGAAATTGAAGCGGTGCTCAACGACCGAAAGCTGAAACCCATTCTGTCAGAAATCGATGTATTGACCCCCCTTACACCCTCGGGTCTTCTTTATGGTGAACGGTTCACTATCTTTCCACAAGACATCGCTATGGAGGAAGAGTTGGATGACCCCATTTACGGAAAACGGGCTTCCTTCTTGTCCAAGTCCTACCTCAGGATTCAGAACTTTAAAAAATCCTTCGTCCGGATGTGGAACAACGTCTATCTACCGTCACTCCGCGAACATCATCAAAAACCCGCGGACCGATTAAAGAAATCATCAAAGTTGGAGATATTGTTCAAATCCACAACGAGTGCAAAAGATCCAGCTGGAAATTAGCAGTCGTTGAAGATCTCATCAGGGGTGCAGATGGAAAAGTATGCGAGGCAGATGTCAGGACAGCCAACGGCAAACCAACAGGCCAATCAACAAGCTGTACCCCCTAGAACTATCGGAAGAAGAAGAACCTGTTGTCCCATCAAGCTTAGCTAAGGAGTCCATCATCTCATTTAACTCAACAACGGACAACGAAAGACCAGCTACGGCAGTAGAGAGACCAGCTCGTCGAGCAGCAGCAAAAAAGGCAGATCGTCGTATTTTTTCCATTGCCCAGCTAGAATCCATCGACGAGTTTGAAGAAAGATCACTGACTGGTGTGATGGTGAACATTGATATGATGACGACGGCGATGTAATGGTGACGTCTGGTTCGCTTCAGCTTTTGGTATCATTGGTCTGTTGCCAAATTTTCATATTAAAACTACTAATAGAAATCTGTTAACAATGACCAGGGTTGTTACGGTTGCTCAATTCCATAAGAGGTAGTCCCATAAGAGGCTGTCCTGAAAATTAAAAACGTTCTCAGAGCCGCCAAGCGGAAATTTTTGACATATTTTCGCATGACAGATAAGTGTCAAATTTTTTCTCCGATTTTTGTATAATGGAAGAAGTTGTCCAATGTGTGTAATTTTTGTATACCGAAATTGGAAGCTTGAGATTTCCAATTCCAACACGTAGAAATTACAGTATTAATAAAAGAGTCTTAACATTTTATTTTAAAGAGGCTGTATTTACACATGTTGATTTCTTTATGATAGTATGTACATTAGACTTTGATAATTTAGGTTTCTTCTGCGGGTTTCTTGCTTGTTTTCTGCTTTGGTCTGGTTGTTAGTCTGGGAGACGGATTTGGAATCACCTTTGCATCTCCTGTAGAAAAACACATTATATATGACAGTTGAATAGGTTTTTTGAGGAATAGTTGTTACTTACTGTGCTTTGTTGACATCCAGACAAATTTTCAGTTTTGTCCACTATGCTTCATTGGTTTCTGTGATGCGGAAAACAAATTAGATCATTAATACATGGTAATTTAAATAAAAAACACGCAGTAAACTTACTGAGGAAGTATTGCGGGATTGCATTTTCAGCAACCCTCCACCTTTTGTAAGGACATAAATAGTCCAGCACGAAAGATCCTTTGATAACATCATTTGGAGCAAAATGTTTTTCACACAATTTGTCCCCAACAGTAATTCCGGCTGCTTTTTGCTGCCAAGATTCCAAATTAGTTTTATTTACGCCAAATGTGGAAACTTTCTGGTTTTCCTTGTCGTAAATAGCTTTGCAAATGAAACAAAATCCAACAAGTTTACCGACGCCGCCATGTTTTCTCAACTAGATTGATACTAACCGTCACTGAGAAACTTTGTTTTATTTTCGTTACCTAGATGGCGAAAAGAAAGAGTTGAAGATCTATTCCCATTGGCTGCTGGCAATTGACGTCACATGAAGAAAGGCTCCTCCCATTTGAAAAACTAGGACGTCTTCCAATGTAAAGAGCTCTTATGGTGTTGAGCAACCGTAACAACCCTGCAATGACAATGGTTAATAATCAATAAATTCAATCGTGAATCAAATTAATCAGAATTCAAATTTATTAAAGTAATTTCAAAATAAAATGTGAAAAAGGACATCCTACGTTGCGCATTCTCCGCAAATATGAAAATCAAATTTGTGTCCAATCTGTGGTACGCTGTCTACAGCGTCTTATGGGAAAACCAACCATTTCACATTTAAAATATTGTTTTCTTCTCTATAACTATGTTTGACCTCACTGTTGTACCTAAAATGAATTCGCTATTCATTTGGTGATAACCTAATTTTTCCCTCCATCTCCTTTTAAGTCTAATTTATTTGTAGTTGATTTTTGTTTAAGAGTCCTTTTTTGTGATCGACCCGGCTAGCAAAAGAACCCGAATTCTTTAGCTAGCTGGTGTATTGTTCACTCTATAAACGTCAAACTTGTAAGTTTAACAAGATGAAGTGTTCCGTACGAAACTGTGAAAAGAATCACAGGTTTTTTTTCTCCTCTGTTAATGTTCCCTTCGTTCTTTGGCACACAAAGTTTTGTTTAAATAGGACTCATCCGACAGCTTTTTCTCCATCCGTCACTGTTTGCCTTAGCCTTGGCGCTCCATCTTTAAAAACGACGCTGCATTCCAGTAACTGCCAGTAACTAACGTACCGGTACTGCCACTAAAGTAAACCCAATTTTCAAAATAAATTTAGAAGAATCTGGTCGAAACGATCAAGTCCAGTGTAGCAAAGAGTATTTGGACTTTTGAGCAATCTGAACTTTGAAGACATCTCGCGCTTTTTTTGCATAAATTTCCGTTCTACTACCTTGAGTTTTACCATGTTGTTGAAAAGAGCTGACATCGTGCATGGCCCAAACGATTCATGTCTGAGAATAACCATACAGGACGTTTTTTTTTTATGACAGACTAGGGAAAGGAAAAGATTGCATCATTCGTTAGTCGTTACACCAATCATATCTTTTGTGATTTCTTTGTTTCGTTGTCATAAGCCAAATCATAGGAAATTCATTAGTTAGAGCACAGAAAAATTGGTGTCGACGTTTTCCTCTTATTTTTCATAATGAATCAGCATACAGTGTTAATTCGCGAATAATGCGTCCCTCCAACGCGTCTCACGACAACAAAAGCGGCAAGACAAAAGGTGGGGGCAGGTATGTCGAGAAAAAACGACTCGGTTTCTATTTTGTATTAAGAACAAACATAGAATACAGTTAAATTAACTTGGGGGAGAAAATGCGAGATTAGACGTAAGAGAGTGAGAGCAAACGACCAGTCGGTGAGAGAGCGGGACGTGTTCTGGTCTTTCTAGAACAAAGCCAGGGGTTTCTAGGAATTAGGGGGCGAGAAGAAAATAAAGATAAGCAAAAAATGAGGGGGAGGGGGTTCAACGTTGCAACATGAATTTTGGAGGGAAATATATTTCCGACATACTCCCGTCCCGGAAGCTTTCTACTCTTCTGCCATGTTCCGGATCCGCTCCTTTGCTGCAATGGCGGCTTTACGCTTGGGTCGCGTGGCTGGAACGGGAACGTTTGAATCAACCTGGGTTGAAGGGCTTGAAATCTCGATGGTTTCAGTAACTTCCAGAGGGTAGAGTTTTGAGATCGGACGGTTGGTTTTTCCTCTGGCTGTGCGGATCTCGGCTGCTCTGACTTCCCCATCTGGGCTGATGATTAGCTTTTCGATTACGGCTAATTTCCATTCCAGTCTTGGGCTCTCGTTGTGGACGAGAACTACATCGCCAACTTTGACGGTGGACTCGAATCGTTTGTTAGACACATTGTGCTTTTAAGAAGACTAGTCAAGTATTCCTTTTGCCAGCGTTTCTGAAATGAATTCAGGATCCTTTGAAGACGGGAAAATATATCCAGGAGGTGAGAGGGTTTCTCACCAAAGGTGGGATCCAGCAGTTCTTCTTCCATAGACGGATCGTACGGAAGGGACGTTAAACGATCCCCATAGAGAAGATGAGAGGGTGTGAGCGCTTGAGGCTCGTTAAGATCCGATGACACGTACGTTAAGGGTCAGTCGTTTAAAATGGCCTCAATTTCAGCAATGACGGTCCAGAATTCGTTGAAATTGAGCTTCGTGCGTCCTAGCATCTTGTTGAGGGCGTTTTTTGTGACTCCAACGAGACGTTCCCAAAACCCACCGTACCACGGTGCGCACTTTGGCATGAAACGCCATTCAATTTGACAATCAGAAAAATATCTTTTTACTTCTGGATTGTCGTAGAGCTTTTTGAGGACGCGGGAGGCACTCTCGAAGGTAGTGGCGTTGTCCGAAATCACCATCTTGGGCTTAAAATGATGAGAGATGAAATTGCGGAAAGCTAAAATGAAATTAGCTGTGGAGAGGTCCTCTACGAGTTCGAGATGAATGGCACGGGAAGTGGTACAGGTGAAGAGACAAATTTAGGCTTTTGACTCCGGTTGGCCAGGTAGACCGCGGATGGGAAATGGGCCTGCAAAGTCTACGCCAGTCACGGCGAATGCCTTGTCTCCCCGGACGCGAAAACTAGGTAACGTAGCTGGATTGGGGGCTCTGTAAGGAGCCCCATTCACCCGGCGGCAGCGACTGCAGACACGCACGACAGATTTGATTTGCTGTCGGATGGATGGAATCCAATATCGCTGGCGGATCCTAGAAATAGTATAAGAAACACCGGAATGAAGAGTGCGCTCATGACAATTACGAATAATGAGGCGGGTGAGCTCAGTATTTTTCGGTAGAAGGATAGGATTTCGAGCGTCACTGGATAAATCGGCGTTTTTTAAACGGCCTTGGCAACGAATCAGCGAATCAGTATCCAAATAAAGACATTAACTCACTCTAACATACTTTGTTAGAATCAGTTTTTCACGTTGATTCTCATGGTATTTTTTATTATTTTCTTTAAATCAACCGAAATGTGTGTATTTTTAGTTAAAAGTTCGAATAAGCTCCTCCCATTTCAAAACGAGCTCTCAGCCATTTTTCATGGGCGGAGCCTAATTTCTGATCAATTTGTAGACGACGCTAATGAAAATAAACATCTTTCTGTGCCATTTTTTTTTTTACACTTCCATGTGAAGTAACTTTTGTTTGGTTTTTATTAAGTTACACAATGAAACATCGTATTTGTGTTATACCTGGATGTAAAACATCACCAATAAATGATCCGAATGTTAAATTCATTTCATTCCCTACAAATGAATTGGGTAGCCGGTGAAATAGGCCCGCACAAAATAGGACCCTACAATATAGGCCAGTCAAATAGGACCTACAAATGAGGACCCTACAAAATAGGACCACTTTAAAAATATTTTTAAAGCGGTCCTATTTCTCAGTGTTCTGCCGAATAAGGAAAAAATTTATTTGAATATGAATACGAATAAAATGAAAATTGAATAGAATAAAAAATAAGAATAAAGAATAAAAATAAAAAATGAAGAATAAAGAATAAAGAATAAAAATAAAATTTATTTTTATTCGTATTTCGAATAAATTTTCGAATAAAATAAATTCTAATGATTTTCTTAATTTAAGGATGATGTTTCGATTTTTGAATCATAAAATTAAAAACAATTAATAGTAAATAATTAAGCAAGTGATTTCTTTATTTTGGTGACATAGCCAGTCCAATCAAATAAAACAAAAAAAACTTCAAAATCAACGGAATCCAGATTCATGGAACAGTAGAAAAGTTTATTTGATAATTTTATTACCGAAATGCCTAATACCAGTTGCAAGATTTATACACTTTAATACGTAAACGTAACAGCTTAGTTTTATACTTTAAGTTCTTCCAGAAGTAGTATCACTAATTTAAGAGTGTGCTAGTAGCAGACAATTATTGGCCTCATGATATTTTCAATGGCTAAACGGCAAAAATAACTCCAAACAAAAGAGCAACGGCTAGCGGAAACAAAGATTTTTAAACTTAGAGGAACTTTATTTTTTATTCGATTTTTCCATTTAAATTTTGGATAATCGAATAAAAAATAAAAATAAAATACAGGTAAAAGACATTCGAGAATAAAGAATAAGAATAAATCGAATAAAAATTTATTCGAAATAAAGAATAAGATTTTATTCGTATTCTTATTCAGAATACGTTTTTTATTCGAAAGAGCTTTATTCGGCAGAACACTGCTATTTCTACAATAAAATGGGCCTATTTCTACCAAATAATTTCAAGTCTCATAAAAGCCTCGGAAAACATTTTCCAAAAATTGACCAACCTAGTCTAAGCAAGAGATGGCGGCTTGATAGAAACAGGCAGTCTGTATATACTTTGCCTTTTTCAAACCGCTATGACATCTGATATTACTTTACCGTCTTGTTAATCACACGTAATTTAGCCGAATTCAAGTTTCAATTTTTCAAACATATTAACCGTAGCCATAACTATGAAGTTCATTTGTTAAAAATTTCAATTTCCTTTCAAAACTGATAAATTTTAAAGAATTAGTAAAGAAACGTGCTCGCTCTGCAGTTTTTTCTCCCCTAGCTAGATATTCCCTGGCCTTAAACGCGCCTTCCCTCTACCGATGCCAAGGCAATGCCCATTGCTTTGGAGATGAATTCAATCAAACATTTTCGATGAAATAATTTGTACGCTGTTTTTGATTACGTTTTTATTAACTATGAAATATATTTTAAAGCAAGAAACGAATATTTGTATAATATTTTAATACCAAAGCCTGGTTCAAAAATTCTCCATCTATCGGTAAAGGTCGCATGGTTCGATAGCGTTATGAAGATGGCGTCATCTGTTCATCATCAACCTCAGCGTTAATTTACAAATAAGAAAAAAGTAAAATTATCAAATAAAATTAACTTTCATGTACCTATTTTTTATTATTTATCTTTTTTAATATGTTAATTGCATTTTCTGAAACATTTGATTTGTAAGAAATCGATTTTGAATCGGTTTCATTTCAAGCAGACGCCAAGCATCAATAGCGTGGTCTGTGCTATGTGATTGCATTGTTACTGCTGGAATGAGCAATTTCAGGTAAATAAGGTTATAATGTTGTCAATTTCTGTTTCAATATAATATTAAACTTGGTTGTAAAGATCGCGTCATGATGGCGTGCCCCGTTAGCGTCGTGATCGGCGTGCCCTGTTAGCATCATGGTTGGCGTGCCCTGTGTTAGCGTCATGATTGGCGTGCCCTGTGTTAACACGATATGTTTTATTTATTCGTGTGCTGGTATGTGTGTTTGCAATGTAATTGGCATCATTTAAAACTAGTTAATCTCCAAACTTCTTACATAGTGATTTCAACACCAGCATTGGTCAGAAGAAACTCGTAAGCAGTAAGGAAAGGAGGCTGCTCTTCATCAGCCAGAAGTTTGATACAAAGGAGTACACAAGTTGATTTCATTACTTGTAAGTATATTCATAGTTTGTAATTAATATCTTTGTTTAATATCTCTGTTTTTCAAGATAAGCAAAGTCAATTTTTTGGATATAGATGGGCAGCAATTTTATCGAGCCATGACATCTGAGTAAGATTTCATTTTTGTATTATATTATGGTTTGACTTTATTAATTGGTCTAACCTTTTTTTAAAATTCAGTTTCTGTTATCCTGCTTATGGTGACCTGTCACTTGATGATAAGCCAAACCTAAGTTGCCTCTAGGAGTATGTAGACAGCTTGATTGCAATTTTTTTTAGTATAATCAAAGTTTACATTTAATCTCTTTGATTTTCTTCATTAAGATTATGAATGTCAAATTTGGGACACAGCTGTGCAGTTTTTTAATCGAGCTCTGACATCTGAGTATGATTTAATTATTTAATTTTCTTAGAGTTTACTTTATTAATTGGTCGAAACCCTTTTTTATATCAGTTGCTATGCTATGCTATGCTTCTATTGCTATAATCCATGCCTTTGGTGCCCTCTCACTCTATGATAAGCCAAAGCTAAGCTACGTAAACAGGTTGATTCCATTATTTGTCACACAACAACACAATGATTTAAATTGATAATAAATACTTTATTTATCAACAACAACAGTACTATTTCTTTTATTCATCATTATGCAATGTTACTTTTTGTGACTGGTTATAGATAACCAAGTAGACCTATACACATCATCTTTTCTGTAGAGACCGCCATTATTACCTGTTGACGGGACCAAGAAAAAAATTTTGCCGGTATCATCACATAACTTCCGCCACATACCAAGTAATCTCCCTGTGGACTCCTTTGTCAAACTTCTAGCTGATGAAGAGGAGCCTACTTTCCTTGCTACTTGCGAGTCTCCTCTGACCAATGCTGGAGTTGAAATCACTATGTAAGAAGTATGGAAGTTAACTAGTTTTAAATGATGCCAAATGCATTGCAAACACACATACCAGCAAATGAATAAATAAAACATATCGTGTTAACACAGGGCACACCAATCATGACGCTAACACAGGGCACGCCAATCATGACGCGAACACAGGGCACGCCAACCATGACGCTAACAGGGCACGCCATCATGACGCTATCTTTTCAACAAAGTTGAGAATTTTATATTGGAATAAAAATTTACAACATTATAACCTTATTTACCTAAAATTGCTCATTCCAGCAGTAACACTGCAATCATCCCAATCACAAAGCACAGACCACGTTATTACAAGATGCTTGGCGTCTGCTTGAAATGAAACCGATTCAAAATCGATTTCTAACAAATCAAATGTTACAAAGAATACAATTTACATATTGAAAAAGATAAATCATAAAAAATAGGTACATGAAAGTTAATTTTATTTGATAACTTTATTTTTTTTCTTATTTGTAAAACGATGAGGTTGATGATGGACAGATGACGCCATCTTCATGACGCTATCGAACCACGTGACTTTTACCGATAGATGGAGAATTTTTAAACCAGGCTTTGGTATTTAAAAAATGTTATAAAAATAGTCGTTTCGTGCTATAAAATATATTTAATAGTTTATAAAAACGTTTTCAATAAAAACGTACAAATTATTTCATCGAAATTGTTTGATTGAATTCTTCACCTATGCACTGGGCAAGCATTGCCTTAGCATCGGTATAGGGAAGACGCGTTGAAGGCCGCAGGGGAGATCTGGCTAGGGGAGAAAAAACTGCAGAGCGCGAGCACGTTTATTTACTTATTCTTTAAAATTTATCAGTTCTGAAAGGAAATTGAAATTTTTAACAAATTAACTTAATAGTTATGGCTACGGTTAATATGTTTAATAAATTTAAACTTGAATCCGGCTACTTTACGTGTGATTTACAAGACGGTAAAGTGACATTAGATGTCATAGCGGTTTGAAAAAGGCAAAGTATATACAGACTGCCTGTTTCTATCAAGCCGCCATCTCTTGCTTAGACTAGGTTGGTCAATTTTTGGAAAATGTTTTCCGAGGCTTTTATGAGACTTGAAATTATTTGGTAGAAATAGGCCCATTTTATTGTAGAAATAGGACCGCTTTCAAAATATTTTTTAAAGTGGGCCTATTTTGTAGGGTCCTATTTTGTAGGTCCTATTTGACGGGCCTATATTGTAGGGTCCTATTTTGTTCGGGCCTATTTCACCGCAATTGAATGGAAGAGAAAATTGTGGTTCGATACTCTGGGTTCATTAAGTTCCAAGATTCCAAAAACAAGAAGAATGCATGTGTGTGAAGAACACTTTGAGGTAGTACTATATTTATGTAAGTTAAATTTCAATAGAAGTTTACCATGTTTTATTTTCAAGCTTGAAACAGATTTGAAGGATTATGAGAAGTTTAAGAGTGGTGTCGGTTACTTAAAACTTAAAGATGGTGTGGTACCACACTTGAATCTACCAACATGTGAGATGTTTCCTTTATCATTATTTACAATCACTACAGTTTGACTAATTGATTAATCTCTTTTGCATCGGAATAGCAACAAGTTGTGAAGTAGACTATGAAGCTATGTATTTCTCAGCTAATAATTCAGACATGGCACTTGAAGGTAACACTGTTCGTTGAAGTACTTTGTAACAATCAGTTAATAACTTTATACTTAATACCACAGGCAGAATGTCTGTTGCAAGTATGTCGAGTGGATATCACAGTTTGCAGAGTGAATCTAGAATGTCAATAACCACAGAATTTAACGTTGAGCTGCACCAAATCCTCGGAGGTATATGAAACCTTACTATGTTATTAAACCTGTAAAAACATTAACCTGTCTATGTCTTTGTATAGATGTAAGTGAACCAAATCAGATTGTAAATGACTGCTATCATCTTGAACCAATAGAATCTCCAACACTTATTTCCAGCACTGAAGAACCGCAGAAAGTTGAGGATTTGTTTGTAAACTCATCAGACACAGATATGCAAGGTAATATTACTGTTGGAGTATACTTTAACAACTATCCTTCAAAATATATTTACTATTACAGGCAGAATTTCTGTTGACAGCCTTTCTAGTGGATATTACAGTTCGCAGTGTGAATCTAGAATGTCAACAACCACAGAATGTAATATGGCTTTGCACCACATCCTTGGAGGTATAATAAAACTTTATATGTTATTCAACCTGTTTTAACAGTTCTTATGTCTTTGTATAGATGCTTGTGAACACAATCATACTTGTTTTAACAACTATCGTCATGAACAAATGGAAACTTCTACACCTATTGTTGTAAACAAAGAAACACAGACTGATTACAAGCAATTTGTCCAATCACTTTCAATCAAAGAAACTCAAAACGAAACTGTTAGCAAGAAATCACGCGTTTGAAGTAAAGGAGTTCAACAGAATCTCATTACTTGGGCTCATAAAGATGCAGCGTGTAGTCCTTGCTGGAAAATGATGCCACTTTTGGCAACTAGTCCTGTTCTGAAGTCGAGGAGCTCGCAATCGCCAAAAGTTAATCCGTGGGATGTGAAAGTACAGGATTTCAACAGTCCATCACCTATCAAGTGTACATGACCACAGCAGTCTTGGCAAATCAGTTCCACCCCATTATCTGCTAAACGAAAACTGAGAGATTCACTCGCTATTGAAACGTCGTCTTACGGTAATGTAAGAAAGAAGAGAAAATGTGCAAGATCGAGCAAATGTGCAAGATGAAGAAACCTCTTCAAATAAAGGTGATACATCTTCGTGTGGAACATCAAGGCCGAAAGAAGATTCATCTTGGCATCAATCATTCACGTCAAATGACATATCACTACTGCCCTCCCGCCTGTCGTTTGTTCACTGTACGACTGAATTTAAACATAGAAGTCGCCAACGGACAATACAACTCATGGAATCTTATCCAAGAACTTATCTCGGTGTTGATCGCGATTGGATTTCTGTACTTCTCCTCGTTGGCTCTAAGTTAAAGGTAAAAGGAAACCTAACATCATTACATGTTGTATACCTAGAATTAAGAAAATTACGTTTGAATGAATCGTTCGTGGTACTTGGGCACGAGTTCGGAATATCCTACAGTCAAGCCTCGAGATATTTCACACGGTTTTTGCCCTTGATCTGAAGTAACTTTAGACAACTAATTGTGTGGCCAAGTGATGAATCGAATCACCGAGCAATGCCCATTGGCTTTCGGAAATCATTCAAAAAAGTAAGTGGGGTTGGAGATTGTCTAGAAATCGCATTACAAAAGCCATTTGATGCTTTCGAACAAGCCTTGACATGGTCAGACTATAAGAAGGCTAAAACTATTAAATACTATGTTGTGATTACACCTAATGGTTTGTTCATGTACTGTTCAGCTGGATATGGTGGGAGAGCAACGGACGAAATGATCGTCTCCCACTGCGGCTTCTTGGACTTGTTAAAGCGAGGCATGGCCATTATGCTTGATAGAGGTTTCAAAAAAGTCCAAAGTGTGGTGTTGGAAAAAGGATGTGAAGTAGTTCGTCCTCCCAGTGTGAGTGAAGGCAAGCAACTATCTAAAGAACAGGTTTTTAGTGGTCGCAAAATTGCTGGCGTCAGAATTCACGTAGAGCGAGCGATCCGTCGCATCCGCGAATTCAAGTTCCTTGCACCACACGCATGCATTCATAATTCATTGGTTTCGTGTGCGGACGATGCTATTTTTCTAGTCTGTGGATTGATTAACATGCAGAGTTGCTTAACTAAATGCTAATTACTTTATCAACGCTTTACTTGTATTCAGCAATCTCTCATCTGTTTGTGTTTTTATCTGCTTATGAATAACCGTCCGTAACGCTTTTTACTCTATGCTAACAATCTGTAAAAATGATTTTTTCCTTATCGTGGTCTTATCTGTTTTTAATTTCCTTGGTATGGTTTTTGTTGCGTACGCAGACAATACAGAATTCAACATGAACAACAAGTCATTCCAGTACAAATTTTCCAATAGTATTTGTCCAAAATTGTTCAGCTTTAAACATAACGGCTCTTATGTAGTTCTCATCATAGTCTACTGGCAAAATTTTCACTTTTCTGTTGTTCTCGAATTCTGTGCTTGCAACACAAAAAAAACCTTTCTTCCTTCCAGATAGATGCATTTGCAGCTGAACTTGGGCCTTGCACTGTGGTTTTATTTTTCCAAAAATATAAAATTGATATAAGTACTTACAGTCATTGCAAGTGTTGATTCTTTTTACCTGACGATTGAATGAAATTGAAATAGCTCTTATAGTTAGTTGGACACTTGATCTCAACAGTAAAGTTTTCATTGATTCCGTCAGGTGAGGCGCCGAAAATAGGGTGTTCCGGACGAGTAATCAATCCGTAGCGTTCAAATGTCATTTTTTGCTTTTTTGATACGATCTGTAGAACTTGGGACTCTAAACGGGTACCTCTGGCCATAGCTGACGTTTCTCTTAATTTCGCCACATGAAGTATGTCGACGAGTGACCCATCTACAGTATTGCAGTGAGCGACTGCATACAAGTTTGACGCGGTGATACGTAGGTATCTATTTTATTAGGAGACATTAAATGTTACTATAGCTGCCATGAAAGTTACAATTTCTATAATAAAGTATTAATTACCTTAACCGTCTCCACAGAGGATTATCTGTTTGATCACTTGTTGACTAAGCGACTTCATTACACAGTTCTTCTGTCATGCTAGATTTGCAGAAACATAAGAAATCAAGAACATTTGTCGATGTCGGATTTCTTTTTTTTAAGTCTCTCGACAGGGAATGGATATCTATAGAGTCAAATTTGTCAACTGGCAGAAATATTTTTGCCAGTTCCGGAATCACTTTTACGTTTCCCCTTTTCAATTTCTAATCCATATGAGCAATCACTTCTTGTAAAAATGAAATGCCATCGGGATCCTTTCTGACATTGATTTTACTTTTCACTTTCTAAATTTTCCTTTTCGGTTTTGTTTTCCGGATGGTTTCTGCAGACAACTTATTCTTCTTCTTACACCTATTTTTTTTTTCTCCTTTGATTTACTTCCAAGATCTTTGACCAAAATGAACTTTATGGTTTTCCCAACGTTTGACAGCTTGAACTTTTTCCAATAACAGGCTTTTTCCGTAGGGGTTTTATCTTCAAAACGACGATGCATCCATCCGAGAAGGGCAAGCTGGTGCTTGCACCCTCCCAGTGCTGCAATGCAGCCATAACATTTACATGACGTTATTTCGCCTTTAGAAAAGTCAACTACAATTTCTACTTTGTAACAATTTGAAGTTACTTTATGTTCGGGAGCGACACAAGATAATACAGTGGTTATGTGGCCTTCTCGTTTGAGTTGAACATAACCAATGGCAGACTCACCGTACGATTCCCTGTCATTACGCATAGCTTTGATATTAGAGATTTCAGGTGAAATAAAATTACTGTCCATGGCTATGAAATGGGCAAGGGCAATAATGTTTACTTCTGGGAGGTTATCACTATTAGTCTTTTCGTAACCTTCCAGCAATTTGTGAGCCTTGTAAGCCATTCAAATAAATAGAAGAATGAAGACACAAGAGCCTTGAAAAACATAATAATATTTAAAATACAGTTTATTGTAATTATATATTATTTTACAATTTGTCATACCGTAATTCAGGAATCCAAATAGAAACAAACACAAACATTAATACTGTCACAGAAAGTTGTTTATTTTCATTAGCGTCGTCTAGAAATTGATCAGAAATTAGGCTCCGCCCATGAAAAATGACTGAGAGCCTGTTTTGACATGGGAGGAGCTTATTCGAACTTTTAACTAAAAATACACACATTTCGGTTGATTAAAAAAAATAAAAAATACCATGAGAATCAGCGTGAAAAACTGATTCTAACAAAGTATGTTTAAAACAAATCGAAATTTCATGCAAAGACCCTATTGAGATACTAATGCTGGCCGACGTCCCCTTTTGTCACCGCGTAGATACTCGTATTCTTTGGCTAAGAAGCGGAATTGAAAAGAAATGATCCATTTCAGTTCTGCTTGGAGAAGTTCCGTTGTGGAAAGAAATTCTTGATTCCATTCAATCTTTGGTCGACGAAAGTTACTTAATTGTCGAAAAACATATGCAGTTGTTCTCTTCAGCGAAGTTCAGTTAAAGCGAGCGATGTTGATAACAGTAGAAATATCCATTGGCAGGGGAAGTCGATCTGGAGCTGCGATGGTGGAAATTTCTGCAAGATGAAGAATTTTGACTTGACTGAGGCTAGAGACGCTCCATTGTGGCCATTCTTTTTCGGAAGACAACCAGGGTGGTCCACTTGTCCAAATCGGAGACGTTTGAAGTTGTTGGAGCGTTAGTCCTCTTGTTACCAGATCTGCCGGATTTGAAGCAGTAGGGCAGTAATGTCAACTGGCTTGATGAAGACGGTTGAATTCGATGATCGTTGAGATACGATTAGCGACGAAAAGATTCTTCTGTCGGTCGTTTTTTGAAAGCCAATATAAGACAATTTGACTATCAGACCACATAGTGACTGATAGAGAGATGCCGAGAACTTTGAAGGCGGTGATGATCGTCGTCGCGGTACGAGTTCCAATAACGGCTGCCATTAGTTCCAGCTGAGTAAGCGTTAATTGAGGGCCGTTGCCCTTCAACGGGGTGACTCGAGCCTTTGACATGACGAATGAAGAATTGTGGCCATCAAGGAGGTAGGCTACAGTACCATATGCCTGCTGACTAGCGTCAACAAAAACATGAAGAGATTTCACGCGAGACTTATCACCGAAATAGGAACGGGGAACTTTTGGTTTTGCGTTAGAAAGAGAGCTGCACAAACCAAACCATCGATCTGCGAAAGGAGGAGGTAAAGGATCGTCCCATTCTAAGTGTTCTTTCCAAATTTCTTGTATGAGAATGCGGGCAGGAATAGAAAGAGGTGTAATAAATCCCAGTGGGTCGTAAATGGACGAAAGTCGGCGAAGGACATCACGCTTGGTAGGTGCTGTTGAACAAAACGGCGATAAGAAGAAGAGAGGTAGCTGTAGAGTATCTGTCGAGCGATCCCACAAAAGACCTAAAGTTTTGGTGAGAGTTGAAACATCCGCCACACCTTCTGAGATTGCACGTTCGTTGAGAGATGGATCGCTGAAAGCCCATGATTGTAAGGATAGCGATGCGGCTTGAAAAGTGGAGAGGGATTCAGCGTAGTAATTAATTAAGGCTTCTTCTCGAGTTTCACTTCCCGAAATCAGATTATTAACGTAGATATTGGATTCTATATCAAAACTGAGGGGAGTCGAACTACGCTTTAGATGCTTTTTGATCACTGAATTCAAAATGAATGGACTGCTACTTGCACCGAACGGGACGACTTTAAAACGGTAAATGTCGAAGTCTGATTCGGGATCTTTGTCATCGCTGAGCCAAAGGAAACGAATGAAGTCGCGATCTTTTTCGTGAAGTTGCACCTTATGAAAGGCTTTCTCAATGTCGGAAGAAAAACCAATGCGATGTGCACGAAATCGAAGAAGAATGTGGAGCATATCGTTTTGAAGAGGAGGGCCAACGAGGAGGCAGTCGTTGAGGCTTGCACCAGTTCTAGTCCTGCAGGAGCAATCATACACGATACGAATCGGGGTTGTAGCAGAATCCTTTTGAACGGCAAAATGCGGAATGTAGTGACAACCTTGTGGTGTCTGTTGAGTACGAGGCACCCGCTCGATGAAACCGACCGCAAGTTGATCACGAATAATTTTACTGTACAGCTGTAAGAGCTGTTGTTTTTTCAAGAGACTCTTAACCGTGTGGCGAGTTTGTCGTTGACAAATAAGATAATTAGATGGCAGTTCTGGATGCTCAGCTTTCCATGGTAACCGCGCTGTGTACTGGTTACCTTTATAAGTAATGCAATCAGCTTGATAGGCTGCCGCTGAATCTGCGTTCTCGATGTCAGGAAGAATTCCTAAAGTTTCGAGTGACCACAAACGAGTGATGTCGTCTAGTTGAACAGCGGAGATGTGAAAACTGGATCGTTGAGATGATGCATGGTAGTCCTGAAGTGGGCCAGAGACGAGATTTCCGATAAAACTATTGACAGCTGTAGGACCGTTGCCATGAATGTTTTCATCGCCAACGATGGACGAATAGGAATCAGCTCCAATTAAAATATCGACGGAGAATTGGTCATCTGTTGATGTAGGATGAGCTAAATGAAGATTTCGTAGATGAGGTAGTGTTGAGAGAACTGCTCGATGAGGGTCTTCCAGAGGTTCAACAATCGTGTCAAGAACAACAGCTTGAATAAGGAGACGTTCGCCGTTTAATCCTTGGAGCCAGAAATGGACGACGTCGTAGTAGTTTGGTTCTGTGGAGGATGCTGAGATACCTTTGAAGCCTGAGAGGAGGAGTGATACTTGTCTTATTGGATAAAGCCGGAGTAATTTGACTAGTCTAGCTGTGATAAAGGTGATTTGTGATCCATCATCGATCAGTAGATTAGCAAATGCAGAAGTAAGATGTGAGTAAACAGGGGCAACTGCTGTTTTAAGAAAAAAAAAGGGTAATGATTCAGTCACCATCGTTGCCACAACTTTTGAAACTGCTTTGGTTTGAAGACATCCAGTATGAGATGATGAAGGCTTTGGAGGAGTACCCGGAGCTCTTTTTTTTAAATGAAGGCTGGTGTGGTGCTGTTGATTACATTGTTGGCACCGAAAACGATTAGGACAATCTTTCAAATTAGTGTGTCCTGGATAAAGACAGTTGGTACATAGTTTCTTCATCTTTACGATTTTTGCGCGTTCTTCTGGTGACTTGAATTCGGAGCATTTCGTCGGCGAATGATCTACAGAACAAAATGGACACGTTCGCTTTCTTGCTATTTGGGAGGGGTGCGACGAGGTGAAGAGAACTTGCTTTGATGCAGGACGAGGAGGTGGATGCTCATAAGTATCTCCCATGATCTCGATCTCACGCTTGATGGCCGTCCGCAACTCGTCGAGAGTCCAATCCGCGGTGCCTTGATGGCGTGTAAGATTTCGACGTACGTCGATGGCGAGTTTATCGACGAGGAGACAAACTAAAATATCTCCGTATTGGGCAGGAGTTGTGCCAAGGGCTTTGAGACCCCGAATGTGAGATTCGAGCTGATCAGCAAACGCTCGGCTAGACTGGAATGAGTGGCATTCGCGACTGGTAGGTTGATTAGTGCTTTGTAGTGAGCGGTGACCACCTTCTTTGGTTGGCTGTAGCGTTCGCGAAGGATGTCGTTAGCCTTGATGTAATTGTCATTGGATGAGGTCAGACCAAGAAGAGCGGCCTTCGCTTCTCCTTCGAGTTTTGAGATGAGAAAATTGAATTTCGTAGCACCACCATAACTCTTAGAATCTACTTCAGATTCAAAAACATCCCAAAAGCTGGACCAGTGAAGAATGTCTCCTCTAAAGATGGGCAAATCAAGCTTCGGCAACACGCTGGCAGAAGGACCAGGTGTTGCAGTAGCGGCAGGAACTATTGGAGCTGTAGCTAAAGCAAGAGCTGCGTTTGCTGCGTCTTCGGCATCTTGGAGCGTCTTCAGTTGATATGTGAAGCCGTCTTTAGCGTCACGAAGAGTCTGATTATTTATATCGGCTTGCTCTATCTCAGCTTGTACTTCTTCAGGGTCTAATTCTTCTTGAATGGTAGCGTCGATTCCTTCTATTGTTTCCATCTTGGCCTCGAGATTTGCAATCTTGTTCTGAAGTTCGTGTATCTTTTGAGCTCTGGATTGCGTAGTATCTGCAATGATATCAGTAATCTTGTTAATTAGACGAGTAGCAGCAGCTCGATTGCCTCCACGTGATGCGGTGAGACGCGCAGGATCCGCCATGATGAATAATAAAATAAATAATTGACAAACTCTAGGCTGATAATTAAGACGAAAGAGAGAAGCCAAAATGAAGAGGCATAGATTTATTCAACTTTCGCATAGGGACCAAAATGCTCTGACCGAATACACGAATGTTACGACTAAGAGTAAGGACCACAAATGTTTAGAGTTGTAGATCTTCTTCAATTATTAGTTGAACGGTATCGTCTTCTTCTTCTTCGAGATCAGGAGGAATAGGGCGTCCTTGATCAGTGAGAATCACGCGTGCCGTTTCCCTATCACTTTGAATAAGTGTGGCTTTGTCGGACGGTAAACTAGGCGGAGTACGTGTAGGATGACGTCTAGTAGAGTAGTGTAGATTCCTTTAGGGTTTTTTCAGCGGTCTTAATTAAGGCTGCCTGTCTGTCAGCCGGAAGTTGATTAGCTCGTTCAGCGATTTGTATTCTGTATTTGGTAGCTTCACCCTTCTTTATTCTTTCTCTATTAAAGGCCACAGCCCGTATCTGCCGGCTCACTTGACTATTTCGGCTTCGTTGCATGGAAGAGTATCATCAAATTCAAGAGTTCAGAGAAATAAATCAAAGGGAATCTGGACCAACGAATCGACGACCGAATACCGTGTGAAGGCAACGACCAGACGACTAGGACCAAGAAAGCTTTTTACTAAAGACAAATGCGAAAAGAGCCAGCGATAATGGGATGACGACGTGTGAAAGACGACGTTGTGGTTTGCCTTGAGCAATGACGATTTTTCGAAACGCGAGGGAAGTGCCGTTTGCACAAAGGAGTGTCGTGCGCAGCCACGTGGTTTTTTTACGGGAGAGAGGGAAGGGGGACTAAGACGAAAGATTTAACGAAGTTCAACGACATTACAGGTCGGGACATTTTTGCAACCCCCAGGGTGGTGTGTTTTTTTAAACGACAGTTGGAAATGTTGGACTTAGGCTGTGTAATACTCCTTACCCAAATAAATTAGTTGGCTGTCTGTGCACAACTATGTCGTTACCGATGGCATATGTGTAGAGCCTCTGATTGCGACGCCGTAGATCAGTGTTCGATACCCAATAAGGAATTGCAAAATGTTTGGTATCGTTATAATATTCATCATTCGAATTTGCTGGGAATATTAATTTCTCTAGAACGAAGGAGATTATTATTTTTAAAATTATTCAATAAACAAAAAAAACACATATTGCTCGATGAAAATTTATTTTGTATATAAGTTAACCATATTAACTCATCACCTCATCTGGAATCGAACACTGATCTCCAGCATAGCATTCAGAAACGCTACACCTACGCCATTGACAGCGACGTAAACATTTACAGGCAGCTGGAACATAGGCTAAATTGTTTCGGTAAGCAACATTACCAAGCCCAAGCCCTAAATTTCCAACTGTCGTTTTAAAAAACACACCACCCTGGGGGTTGCAAAAATGTCCCGACCTGTAACTTGCCTTAAAGCGTAATACCTTAAGGCACCTTTTTAAAATGTCTAGACTTACCCAACCCTACCCTGTCGTGTCCATCACCCCGTCTACCCTCCCCCTTAAAGAAAAACAAACAAAAAACCCACTACCCCGCCAATAGGTGGCTTTAAAAAATTAAATCGGTGTTCGGATTTTTGTGCAGGATACTGTACTTGTTTAGCGGGGATGGCAACTCCCAAAACCGACTTTTTTCCTACTCGAGTTTAACTTTTATTTTTTTTTACCATACTTACCAAGTCTCTCGTTCGACTGGATCCTTATCCTTTTTCTTCTTGTAGGAGCAGAGAGAGACTGAGCCACTCCTACAGGGAGCCGTCCGCTCCCTATAGATGGAAAAGCAGTCTTGAAGTTTAAATAATCATTGGTAAGTGCGCCATTTTGCCACCAGGTGGCTTGGTATTCCTACATGATTCTGTTGTGTGTTGTCTGCTGCAACCTGCAAAGCAACGCGTGAAAAACTCAAAATGTCGGTTTCGCTGGGATCTGCATCGGTAGTTAATCCCCTAATAGAAAGATAAATTTAAAATGATTGCTACCAATCCGCCAGCAGAATGTTTACTGTAACTACTCAAATAATTCCTTACAGACTTACATTAAATCTAGCAGAATAAATGCAGCAGGTATCATTGGGAACTCAAGTTTTTTTTTAGACATAAAAAACCTTATTTTTCTAAATTACAAAGTAGGTTAACTGATACTTCTAGTTATAAACCAATGTCTAAACGGATTACATGATGTTACTTTGATATTGTCAGGCGTTTATCATTATTTACTAGAACCCAAGAAGGTATGCTGAATTGTACAATTGCTCGAGGTCGCGTAGCGACCGAAGAGCAGTTAGGATTGTATGTCAATAAAGAGAAGACCTCAACCTTGTGTTGTCCCTTTTATTACCCAGCCTTTCAACGCAAAAAATGACAAAGAAAGAGAGTCTACCCGCTAGGGTACCGCCCCTTTCTACATCAGGCCTTTTTCACCAGGCATAAACAAAAAAATTTATGAGTTCCATTTTCCGGTTTTGAATCTGTTTCCTCTGTTGGACTGATCTTTGCTTCCACCGGAATAGTTTCGGTTGAAGGATCCACCGCGCCTGGGAAAATAAATAAGAGAGATATAATTAAATTGGGTTGGGCAGGGCGGGGAAGACCGACAAGGTTGAGGTCTTCTCTTTATTGACATACAATCCTAACTGCTCTTCGGTCGCTACGCGACCTCGAGCAATTGTACAATTCCATGTCAATTGCTCGACCTCAACCTTGTGATTTTAAAGCATCAGTTGACTATTGCCAATCCGTCCGGTTCTGCCTCGACAACCGGGCGCTGATAGTGCTTCGAAAATACGGACTCCGTAGCCCAATTTCCGGCTTTTAGTATACGCTCCACCGGAATTCCGGATGCAAATGCCTTAGAGGCTGCGTCCCCTCTAGTCGAATGCTCCGAAAACATATTTACGTCTATACCGGAGTTTGTCAAGACTTCCTTGACCCAGCGGGCGACCGTGGATGCCCCAACCGATTTGTGAGGGGCATTTAGGCCTAGAAGAAGCGTTTTGCTACCGGACACGTGAGAGATTCCGGATTTAATCGGGCAAGCGTAAAGGACTTAAGGGGTCCCTTTTTCTGATTTTTACGCAATTTGGAAAGCGTCAATTTCACACCTAAATTATTCACCACGATGGAATTGTGCTCGATAGCTGCCAACTCTGAAGTCCTACACAGGGAGGTTAGAGCCAGGAGAACTGTTAACTTTAAAGTTAGCTGTTTGAACGATAAGTTGGCGTTAGGGCCAAGAGATTCAAGATATACAATCACCAAATTAACATCCCAGAATCCGCTGTATTTAGCTGACGGCGGGTTTGAAGTAAATATCCCTGTCATCAACCTTATCACCAACGGGTGCTTACCTACATCGAAGCCCTCGATCTTTTCGACGGTCGCTGACAGCATGGACCGATAAACGTTCACTGACCTGTACGCCTTCCCTTGGTCAGCTAGGTTGCATAGAAAGTCCAGAACTTCGTTTAAAGAAGGTGACAGGGAATTCTGGTTCCTCCTAACACACCAATTAATCCAAGCGTTCCATGCGCTTTGGTATGTAGCAGATGTGGTGGCACGATCTGCGGCCAGCAGATATTTGATGACTCCGTCCGGAAGGCCTCTTGCCTCGTACTTACTCCTGATAACCGCCAAAAGGTTAGCAGCAGGCCGCCGTCCACCAGGAGGGGGTGTGATATCCCGGTCGGGCCGGCTAGAAGGCCCTCTGCCTGACGAATTACCATTGGCATCTCGCATGCTAGTTCTAGCAGCGATGGGAACCAAGGCTGCGTTGGCCAATACGGCGCTACTAACGTCAGTTTGGCCTGATCTTTCCTGATTTTCCCCAGGCATCGCTGGATCAGGGCAAACGGCGGGAAGGCGTAAGCTTGCAGTTGAGGCCAATCCTGGCTGAAAGCATCTATCGCCTTGGCCGATGGCTGAGGATGCCAACTCACGAATGACTCCAGTTGGCGATTCCAGGCCGATGCAAACAGATCTATCTTTAGAATCCAGTGACAACTGATTCTCGAAAAGACTGCCGGGTTGAGCATCCAGTCACTCGGGTCCATGCGGGCTCTGCACTGAAAATCCGCCTCGTGATTCATCGCCCACGGTAGATAGACTGCATGCAATGAAATTGAGCGGATTTCACAGAAAGATATTATTCGCTGACTAATGTCGTTGAGCCTTGCAGACTTGGTTCCGCCTGCTTTGTTGACATAATTAACAGCCGTCACATTGTCCATCATTATGCGGATTGAGATTTTCGCTGCCCCGCTGGCGAACGATTCTAGGGCGTGAAGAGCTGCCAGGAGCTCGAGCTCGTTGATGTGTCTTTTCAAATCACGAGAGGTCCATGGACCTCGGGCCTTACTGCTGTTTAGCACCGCACCCCACCCGGTAAAAAAAGCGTCGGAAAACAAAATCAGATCTGGCTCCACGGCTGTCATTGGTTTCCCATTTGCTATCGCTACGTTGCGGACCTACCAAAGCAAATCATCCTTGGCCTCTGCGCTGAGAGAAACTTTGGTCTGTAAGTCCCCAAGACTTTTTTCTGACTCAGAAACGTAGACCCGTTGCAATGACCTATAATGGGCCTGTGCAAACGGAATAGCCTGAATGGCCCAAGCGAAATTACCTAAAAGTTTTGCAATATCACGAAGGGATACACGAGTAGCTTTAAGAGCAATTTTACATAGGCTAACAATACTTGTGACTTTCTCCTCCAGGAGTGATAACGATAGAAAATGTGACTCCCCAATCAGACCAAGAAATTCGATTTTCCGAGACGCCACCCCGACTGATTTTTCGTGGTTAACTAGGAAACCACAACGCTACAAAATAGATACTACTAACTCGAAATGTTTCTCTGCTCCACTCTTGCTTTCATTTAAAATTAAGATATCGTCCCAATAAGCAATTAGGCGTATCCCACGTTTCCTACAAAAAGCTACAACCGGCTTCAAAAGTTTAGTGAACGCCCAGGGCGCCGAAGCTAGCCCGAAGCAGAGGCAGGTAAATTGGTACAAAACCCCTTTCTACCTAATCTAAAGAAATTTTTTGTGTTCGTAAAAAACGGGGACGGTAAGGTAAGCGTCCTTTAGATCTATCTTAGTGAAAAAATCGAGTGGGCGTATAGTGTCCTTCAAAATTTTAACCCCCTCCATTTTAAAATGCTGGTATTCAATATATCTATTGAGACCTTTCATATTGACAATGGGGCAGTAACCGTCCGTTCTTTTAGGGATTACGAAAAAGCCACTTACAAAACAGAGCTCGGTTTCCGGAACGATTTTGATCGCCTTTTTTTAAAGGAGGGATTGAACTTCTGCATCACAGATAGCCTCAAGCTCCGCGCTCATTCCAATATTAGATTGGGCGAAAGGGACCGAAGGAATTGAAATAAATGGAATACGGACCCCTTCTGTTACCGAACGAATAACCCATTGATCCTTCGTGAGCGTGGGCCAAAAATCGGCGCTAAAATGAACCCGACCACCAACATAGTCCGGATCGCTAACAAGAGAAGTATATGGATTGACATACCCTTTTCCGGAAAATTGTTGCTGAAACCTCCTCTACTGGTACCCGACGGGAAGTTTGAGCTCGCTGACTGGCGCCCCCGACCATGATGATGGCTGCTAACCGAAGAACCGGAGTGACCGGATTGGCGCTGTCTTGAATTGCTGGCCCGATTTACGATTCTTAGCTTGGCATCGTTGTCTGCATCTTCCACCATACTACGAAGAAATGAGCGGCCGAAAAGCTCGTCACTCTCGTCTAGGTCGAAACGTTCAGGCTCATTTTGGAGGGACTCGAATCTTGGGTCCATGAACTTAAGAATGTTCTCCCGTCGTTTGGCTGTGATGCTGGTGAATGCGTGACCTAGTAGGCGTATCGAGCCTCTGCATGCATCTCGAACGTCTAGGTTCACATCAGTCTTGTCGGCTGCTAGGGACTCGGAGATGAAGAGTAGTGGGCGTGCGATGTCCAATAGTTTGAATTGCATCGATGTCAGAGCTTTCTCCTTCTGTTCCACCTTGGTGAGTTCCGGACCTCTCTTCTCCTTCACTCTCCGGGCCATGGAATGGTCAATTTTAGGGCAATGGAGATACACTGACCGTTTCTGAAATTTTGACTCGTAATACTTGCGTATCACTCTTGCGTCCGACGGCTGAAGGCAAGAAGACATGGCTTTACGATTTCTTGCTACGTGATCTGCTTACTGTGAATTTTCTTGAAGCTGAATCGTCCGCTTCTTCTCTCGAGCGTTTCTTGGCGGATGCGATGGGAACCTCTTCGGGATCTATGAGATCAAAGTTCACGTTCCGATGAGGTTGTGGCTGCGGCTGAGGCTTCGGCTGAGGCGTGGGGCTTCTGTTTCGTCAACGATCGTTGCTTCCCTCTCTGGCCTGGCTTGAGGTCCCGGCACCAGATCTCCTGTAGTCTCGGCCAAATCTTCTGTAACTTCGGTCCGATCTCCTTGAGTCTTCGGATGATGCACTAGAAGACCCAGATGCACTTTCCGAATAAGATGAGCGGGGCATCTCAAATACTTGGAACTTTTTTTTTTTTTTTTTTTTTGGAGCTTACAAATTCTAACCTGCGTTTTCAAGAGCTGAAAAAGGTCTGATGTAGAAAGGGGTGGTACCCAAGCGGGTAGACTTTCTTTCTTTGTCATTTTTTGCGTTGAAAGGCTGGGTAATAAAAGGGTCAACACAAGGTTGAGATCGAGTAATTGACATGCAATCATACATTTGCTGAATTTTTTGTTGTCGCAGCCTTGTCTTGTAATACTTTCTTTGTGCAGACCTTAACTTTTGATTACTCTACGAAATTGTATTTTTAAAATTTCCTCCCTAACAGTTGTATCTAATTTCTTTTATTTTATGTCATAGGTACTGCTTAACTGGACATTGATGGCAGGTTAATTTTTAAAAAGTTTTATTCTTTTGTTTTAATCTTGTTTGAACTTTTAATTACAGCCGTCATTTGCAAAAAAGATGCACCTGTAAATACTTTTCAGGGTAGGCCTAAGTAGGATAGCCTATTTTGTAGGCAGGTTTTATATGCTGTCAAACACAACAATCAAAATTATTCCTGTCTTAGGGGAGACTGGAGTAAGCCGGGACGGTTTTCGTTTTCCCGCTATATCTCCCAAACTAATCATTAAATTAATTTATTATTTTGTTTTAATGTATTCCATACGGCAATGTACCCCCCATATTTTTTATATAATTTAATAATAAACCATTTCCCATCTAAGACCTTTAAAGTTTTCTTAGATTTGTGGGTGGAGCCTATTTTGAGGGGTAAGTGAGGACACTAGGGTGGGTGGTGAGGGACGTCCTCCGTTTTCGCCTTAAAATTCATTAAAAAAATTTGTACAAATTGAAATAGCGTCCCACTGCATAGACTCTATAAGTTAATATTTAAATGTAATAATGTAATGTTAATAATTTTTAAATGTTTCAATTTGATTATTGTGTTTAAAAAAATTTTTCTTATATGATAAAAAACCCTTATTACAAGATAGGTGGGGGTTGGGCTTATTGTAATCGATTAATATGCTGAATAACTGATTGCTTGTGATCATTGTAAGGAACAGTAATGGCGTCATGAGCTCGGTGATGATTGATGGGCTTGAAGGCCAAACCCGCCCACAAATGTCCCATTTTAGTAAAAAACAGCTGTCCCGATTTTCCGATAAAGACTATTTTTTTAAAACGTTAATATTATCTACAGTAATTGATCGAAAATTATAATTTTTGTTTTTAACAATAAAGGAATGATTAATCTTCATTTCCATATTAAATTTACATGCCATTTGCGATCATTTTTTTCTAGAAACATTAAATGGTGGAGACAAAATTAACTAAAAAAAACCCTTTTTTTTGTTTTGTTAATAACTGATACAGTCATTGACAAAACTCAACCAAATTTCATGCCAAAGTAGATTGTATGTATCTAAATAACATACTTAAAAAAAGTTTAATTTTATTAAAATCTACTATTTTTCCCCCTACTGTCCCTCTTGACCCGGTTTCCCGGCATACTCCAGTCTCCCGTATGTCCTAATATTGTTTCAATCTAGTATTCCGTTAAATTTTCGTGAATACTAGGTTTAATTTTTCAAGTTCTAATGTAAAAGCGGTGAAATCAACCCGATATTCCAAGATTCGTTTTATTTATTTATTTATTTTTATAAGGTCATCCTATACTCCTTTTTAAAAAATACCAGATGTCGCATTTGCCTGGCGTTTGAATACTTCCGAGAGGGTTAGCCACGACGGATTCAGATACTGTTCTGTCACAGACCCTTCCGCATGCAGCCAGAGCAGAGTCTAAGACAAGTAATCCTCTAATCCTCCGACGCAATTCGAAAGAGAAGGATAATCGTCTTTCTAGAGAGGCCACGGCACAAGCCTTTGTTGTCGCATCTCACTTTTACGACCAGTGAGGAAGGTCAGACTGTTGTCGACGTGTACCTGAGCCAGACGATGAGTCAGCGAGTGTCTTAATGACGTGTTCTGGTTTTTGGAGTAGGAGGAAGTTGATCATTAGTTGCATTCAATAAATTTTCAGGTTAGTTACTTAGGAAATTCAATTTTGTAAGTATTTTAACTTTGATCAGTCAATCACAATTGAATGTTCACAATGTTGTTTTATTGCCTTAGTTAAACCAAAGCGTATTTTTGTTTGGATCTAAAGACAAGGTTCACTATCGTATACGTGGTATCAAACAAACTAACGCCCTACTAAAGCAATTTAACATCATGCGATGAAGGTTAAATAGGTTTAAGCAAAGTCAAAAATTTACTACCACTTCTTCTATCTAACGTTTTATCTGCCGTTTATTGTATACCGATGAGTTCGTCCTCATCTGGACACTAGGCTACACAACTTCTACGCCCTACTACACCACCACGTTTGCTCCTCCCATTTACAGCTCCAAGTCTTTCAAATATTATACCACATATGCAGCCCCCAGCTTCTACACCGAGTCTCACAACTACTCACTATGCTACCAGAACGCTCAAACACTACACCACCACATACTCTGATCCAACATACTACACTGGCGCCACTAAATACTATGCTGCTCAAAGGTGTTAATCAATGAATGAACTGATGCGGAATGTTGAGGTTTTTTATGTTATTAATTTCAATAGATCAAAAACCATATTTGATATATCAGACTCAGAAAATAACCTAAATCAAATACAAAACAATAAGATTAAAAAAAAACTCAAATTTCAATGTTTCATATTATGTATCCTCTAATTCTAAAATTTAAAACGCGAAAAAAGTAAAGATAGAAAATAAAAATAATAAAAAACTCGAAAATAGCCCTTCGGGTACCTTGCTAACGCAGGTAGATGAAAATTAATCAATGAATAGACTGATGCGGAAGAATGTTGAGGATAGTTCGTAGTGTGGCTGATAGATTGCGATTTACTATGCAATTAAGTAAGGGAAAAGGTTGAGTGTCATCTCGTTCGTAGGCAATTACGTGGACAGTCGAAATCTGAAAGTATTTGATGACTTCTTTACTTGTTTCTTGGTCAGATTTTGGTTCGTGGTCGCTGTTAACCACCGAAATAAATGAAGTCGAAATGTGATTAGCTCAGTGGCAAAAGGTCACGCGGCGATGTATTACACGCGAACACGAGGTTACAAGTACAAACAAAGGGAGCGACAGGTTGCGACTGTCCACCACAACGAAAACGAATAAGACTGCCCTCGTTGCTGCTTTTCCCACCATTTTCGACTACGGCGGAAATACATGAGGGGGGGGAAACAAAAGAAGGGTGCTAATGTGAAAAAAAGCTTTAGGTGTGAAAGGGGGTGAATGAGGTGGTGGAAATGTAAGGGAGGGTAACCTATTAGCAAAACCAAAAAAAATTTGTTCAGCCAAGGTCAGACAAGTTCAGACTTGTCTGCCCCTTGGCAATGGCATGATCACACACACACACACACACCTATAAAGACAAAACGTAAATTAACATTACAATATACCCTAACGACTTCTGTCGTTAACAGCGGAACCTGTTACTGATTGTAGAGAGAACACACAATCATTCATCAGTAACATCTGATTCTAATAAACATAATTTGGACACCAGGCGGTGGTATTCTCCAGTAGAGGTCTTGACGAACACCGATCGGACGATTCCATCTGGACTGGGGATGATTCGAGTTACTCGACCAACAAGCCAATGTCCTCTAGGAGAATTCGGGGCCACCACAAGCACGGTATCGTCCACAGCCAAATTTTTCATATCGAAAGGCCATTTTCGACGGACAGTGAGTGTGGGAAGATACTCTTGAAGCCATCGGCAACAAAAGTGTGTCATCATCACTTGCATAGCTTCCCAGTGTTTCCGAGAATATAATTTTCCGTTCTCAATGACGTCGTCTTCGGTATTTGGCAAGCTCTGCGCTAACAAGAAATGATTAGGGGTAAGTGGTTCTGGATCTCGAGGGTCCACGCTGACGGTAGTCAGTGGACGTCCATTCAGTTGTGATTCGGCTTGAATCACAAAACCACGCAGTAATTCTTCAGTAAGCGGACGCGATTCCACGATGGCTTCCAGAGCAACCTTTGCTGATTTCACAAGACTTTCCCAAACTCCTCCGAAGTGCTGCGCTAATGGTGGTGAGAAATGCCATTCGATTTCTTGTTTTCACCATTTGACCAACGATATTCTGCTCCTTGAGATGCTCGATGCCTTGTGGGATTGCCTTGTCCCCAGCAACAATTTGAGTTCCATTGTCGCTAAACACGACTGACGGACGACGTCTTCGGGTGCTGAACGAAGCAAAGGCGATAAGAAAAGACAATAAGTCAAGTGAGGCTGCAACTTCCAAGTGTACCGCTCTAGTGTTGAGACAGGTTATCAGCAAAACATATCTATTTACTTTGCGACGATAAATGGTGATGTTGCACGGGCCGAAATAGTCCAAACCCACATGAGTGAATGGACGTTGGAACGGAATAAGACAATGACGCGGAAGCGGGGCCATTAAAGAAATGCAGGGAGTAGCTCTATGGCGTTTGCAAGTAAAGCACTTGTGCAGATACCTTTTGATAGCCACTCGTCCTTTAATGATCCAATATTGAGACCTTATTGAGCTGAGCAGTTTTTCTGGAGATGGATGAAACAGGAGACCATGCTCTCTCATGACGATTAAACGCGTGAGTGGATGATTGTGAGGCAGGATTTTGGGATGCTTGATGTCGAACGAAAGGGGGGCGTAATTCAAGCGTCCCCCTACTCGCAATATTTCTTCTTCATCCAGAAAAGGTGATAAAGTAATCAGCGTCGAACTCAATTTTAAAGGTCTTTTATTCTTTAAAGCCTCTATTTCTTCGGAATATTTCTCCAATTGCGCAGATTTGATGCAATTATTAGCAGCGTGCTGAATGCATTTGACACCAATGCGTGATTTGTCACGATCCAACAATTTCAATTTCGAGTTGGAAATGAAACGAAGGATCCATGCAACAATTCGCATCACCACGTCATAGTTGGAATTTTGTTCCAAAAGTGAGCGGAGCTTATTTTCTTCAGCGGGGCCGTAAACAAGCACAATCCAGTTGGTGGCTGATACCTCTGGATTTTCGACAGAAGGTTCGGAAGTTTAATGGTTATCGGCCAGGCGTTTTCTTCTTGCTGCAAGAAGTCTGGGCCACCCAACGGTAATTCTCCATCATCTCATCAGGGAAAAGTCCTCTGCTGCACTCATCAGCTGGATTTTTGATACCTGGGACATGTCTCCATTCAGTTGGTTGGGAATGCTATAAGATTTCGGATATTCGATTTGCGACGAACGTCTGAAAGCGACATGTCTTTGAGGCTATCCGCTGAAGAACAGTTTTAGAGTCAGACCAATAGATGATTTGAGTGATGGGAATACGAAGGGTCGATTGGACGAACATCACAAGGCGTAGTGCCACAACTGCTCCTTGGAGTTCTAATTTCGGAACGGTCAGCGGACGAAGGGGTGCCACGCGGGACTTTGACGTAACAAAATTTACGGCGACGATATTGTTGCGATAGGTACTCGTAGATATATCACAGAGCCAAACCCAACGGTGGATGCATCGCAAAAGGCATGCAGCTGAATGTCTTGGATGTCACTAGACGAAGTTAGAGCTCGTGGGATCTTAAACGCATCGAGATTGCTAAGATTAGTATTCCACTTGTTCCACTGGTGTTGAATTACTTTGGGAACTTTGTTATCCCAGTCAACACTAACAAGCCACAATTCTTGTAGAATTCTTTTGGCACTAAGGATCACTGGTGATAAAAACCCCAGTGGGTCATACAAGGTGGACACAGCACTCAAGATCCGACGCTTAGTACTCGCTTCGACGTCGGTTTTTACATTAAAGATGAAGCTGTCACTTTCGCTGTCATATAAAACACCTAAGGTTCTCTCCGTGGGCCAATCCTCTAGATCCAAAGAGGCTGATTACGATCACCTTCTGTTACACGTGACAATACCCGTCGAGATGAAGAGAGCCATTGGTTCAGATGGAATCCTCCCTTTTTTAGCAATGCTGTAGAATCTTTGACCGCTCGACTAGCCTCCTCTTCGGTGTAAAAAGAATCCAGAAGGTTATCTACATAGAAGTTCTTGTAGACTCGTTCAGAAGCTTCAAGAAATTCTTTACGATGTAGATCAGCAATATGTCGGAGCACTTGAGAGCAGATGAAAGGGGATGAGACCGATCCAAAGATTTGTCGCTGCATCTCATATACGGTGGGGTTTTTTAGAGAACCAGGTGGACGCCATAGAAATCGTAGGGCGGAACGGTCATCTTTCTTCACGCCAACTTGAAGAAACTTTTGTTGAATATCCCCAGATAGGGACACCGACTTTTCTCTGAAGAGTAGAAGGGTAACACCTATGTCATTGATGAGATTGGGACCGTTTAACAATACTTCGTTGAGTGCAACTCCTTGAAACTGTGCCGAAGCGTCGAAGACCACCCTAACCTTTTCGGGTTTTCGAGGATTTACGACTCCATGATGGGGAAGGTACCAATTTCTCCCAAAAGTGCCCTTTAATTCACTTTCTTTGAGAGGCCGCGCGAATCCCTTTGCTACATAGTCATCGATTACGGCTTTGTATCTCTCAGCAAAATTAGAATTTTTAACAAATTTGTTTTCTATGGAGAAAAGTCGACGCAATGCACTATTGTAATTGTCGGGTTAGGCGATATCTTCTGAAACCCATGGTAGACCTACTTCATACCTGGTTCCGTCGAATTGAATTGTTGCATCGAATTTCTTCCTCGTTAGTTTATCCTCGGTTGATTCTAGCGGTTTAGTTGGAGTTACAATTGGAAAGCTTTCCGTTTCCCACAATTTCTCAACTTGGCGCAAAAGTAATGCTTCCGTCGGTGATTCTTGTACGTGGTAGCAGAGTTTTTGCACCGTCAGCAAGGATTTGTTCGAACGACAAACCGTTGAATCATGTTGCTGTGTCCCTAATGTTAGATCGCCAACGCAAGTCCAACCAAATGGCGTCAATAAACCAAAGGGAGCGTCGGTTCCTACAGGAGGTAGTCTTTCATCGAGACGTAAGTGCAGCCATTGGTTTCCTGCTCCGATAAGTATGGTTGGTTCTCCAACATCAACCAGTTTTGCGTCTTTGAGATGAGGGTAACGACTTCGGATCTCCATTAACTCCTTCGGTGGGCATGGTAACTTTAGGTACTGAGTCGGCACAGTAGAGACCTGCTTTAAATCCGATTCCAAAGATCTATCACGAGCCTTCACAGTCACACTAACCGTAGTTGACTGAAACTGTGGGTCTTGGCCATGAAACGAGCCAAAGAATACATTCCTTGCATTCCCTTTGCATTTGAGCTGTTTAGCTACATCCTCTCGAATTAAGTTAACGGTCGCTCCTGGATCTAGAAAAGCGAAATTTTCTATTTCCACCCCGTTAGCTTGAAGTAACACAGGAACGATAGCTAGGGAAGTGTTGATAGCCGTATCCCTGTTTTTAATGGTCATTGCGCGACCATCATACGATTTTGCTGGCCCGCATTTTTAGTGGTTGAAGCATTCGCGTGATAAACTCGAGGTGCTCCGTGCAATAGAGGATGGTGTATTTGACCACAGTTCCCAATGTTGCAGACGATTTCGGTGGGACACTCAGTTCCCCGATATATTCCAATCAGACACCTGAAACATAATCGTTTCTCTTTAACCCACTCCACTCTAGTTGCAACGTCTAGATCTTTGAATGTGGAACAGGTTTTTATCGAATGGGCGTTATCACAATAAATGCATTTCTTAATAACGCCTTTCTTCAGCGATGACGAATTACTCTCAGAGGGAGGACTTTGCTGCGGTTTCTTGACTGGTGGAGTTGTGGAGATGTGAAAAACAACAGGACCTTTACCAAAGAGAGGGGTTGGTTTGGTGGAAGGCTTAGCACTTCTCGCTTTCTTTTCCTTCTGTGGAGCTGGTGATCTATGAGCAGACGGCCTGGTCATCAATTCACCCATCACCATCTCGTCTATCCACTTTGCTAGATCCTTGAGAGTAGCTCGTGTTGGAGTCATCCGGTACACTTTCACGCCCCAGCTACTTCTCATTCGCGGAGGTAAACGGGAGACGACTTGTTCCAAAGTCATTCCCGATTCCAAGTCTTGCTTATATCCGCCGGTCCTCAGGGCATGCATGGCTCCATAAAGAGTTCCGTTGAGCTTGGCTAGTGCCTCTGAATCATCATCTCGGATCTATGGAAGATTCATAAGAGCCATCAAATGGCTCCGAGCAACCACTTGTGGTTGACCATATCGCATTTTCAGTTCTACTAAGGCA
Source organism: Daphnia magna (assembly GCF_020631705.1). Lineage (NCBI taxonomy): Eukaryota > Metazoa > Arthropoda > Branchiopoda > Diplostraca > Daphniidae > Daphnia > Daphnia magna. The sequence continues at coordinate 6,288,414 of NC_059189.1, read as the reverse complement.
TTATAATAAGTGGACGGATTGTCCAAGTATTCGGCTATGTAGGAACGAACTTCTGTAGTGAGCAACTGCTTTAAGAAAGCATGGCGTTGAGCGTCCGATGGTACCACATTATGGATCATGTCCCTAACGAAGAGATAAAGGTTGGCCATCCCTTTGGATCGCCATTGAATGGCGTGCTCTTTATCTGTGTTAACGCATTCATTAGCCAATTTGGGCTGAACCCCGCTGAAGCTCCCCTTGGTGGAGGTGTACGCCTGTTAATCCAATCATCGCTGCTGAACGATGGCATTAAAGGAGGTGGTGGACCACCTCTCCCCGATTGCTGTAATGGTCTAGGATTGAACTCAGACGTGGGCGGGCTCCCAATCGTTGATACAGGTTGAGAGGTATCGAATCTATATTGATCGTTAGTTCTGTCCATTGATTGCCTTAACGACGGATCAGACGTTTGCGGCCATGAACTGTAACGATATTCATCCATGGTGAAGAAAGATTCTTCATCAGCTTGTCTCCGTGTAGCACGACTGGTAGTAGAAGCTGGTGAGTTACGTCGATCATCAAGGTAATGATCTACCTGTTGTGATACTCCTCGGACTCGAATCTCGATACCTATAATATAATTATAGGCATCTGTCATCGGCTTCTTGGCTTCCCATAAGCTTTAATTGTACAAGAAATGGGAATCTCGCACTTGATCCAAACGAATATGGATCTGTGTCTTAAGATGGTTTAATATGGAACGGCTACCACGGTTACTAATCAGCTGCTCTATCTCACGACACTGTTGCTCAAGGATAACGACTAGTGTGTCTCGTTCGACACGTACCACTGCGATTGCTTGAATTCTTTCTTCTGGTGTACGGGACGTTTGACTTCTGGAATCTGATGATCCACTTTGACTGCCAACTCCAGTATCATTTCTGTTACGGTGAACCGGAATACCAATTTCTGGCATACTAGTTGTGCTGCCGTCACGTGTCCGTGGTTGAGACATTTCGCTAGGTAAATAAGATTAATGTAAACTTAAAGTTTCTTCTATCTGACGATTTTGCTCTATTCGTTATAATAAGACAAGTTGAAGCGATGGAATTCAATTTCCCTTTTATATTGTTAAACCGACACGGGAATTAACAAACAATATTCAAATGAATTATTTCCTTCGAGGCTGTTGGTCAGAATTCCGGAAAAGCTGACTTGAGGTTACCGTGCGTACGATCTGGGTCCTTGTGTTTCGGATTCTCCAACTCTTAGCAGGTTGTTCTGGTTCAACATGCGCAGGTTCAACCTCAGTTTCGCCAACTTGGCTCCTTACTTCACAATCGGCAAGATTAGGGACGAAATCGTCCGGCTCAGACTCTGGAACTCCTGGAGGAGTAGGTGGATCCGGAAGTTGCTCGACTGGTCACGTACTGTATGGCCGATAGAAACGAGGTTTCTTTGGCGACGGCGGAGAAACAAAATCCGCTAGCCGTGGTCCAGTCTTCCGACGTGACTGAGTAGATTTAACTAAAGCAGCTCTCAAAGCCTCCGGTGGTTGTGGTGGTGTGTCGGTATCTCTTCCACCTGCGGAACGAAAATAATCCAGCCGTATGCGACGTGGAGTAGGATCAGCAGCTTGTGGCTGTGAGATCGGCTCCAGCGGCGGACGTAATTGACTGGGCTGGCTGTCTGAAGCTGACGGTAAGTTTAGACTAAATTCCGCTACTTTCTGTGCAGCTTGAATCCGAGGAAGCAGCTCTGGTGTGGACAACTCTAAACAACTAAAGTTGCCAGTATAACTGTATATAAATAAACCTTAAAGTTTAGTTACGCGGAGCAGGAAGAATAACAGCTTGCATGTCTTCTGTTGGTCTCCGTTGAGCGATGAGTCTTCCAGTTGTCTTGCTTGCAGTCTCTCGATATGCAGGTTCCAAATCCTTGATATGCTGGAAACGGTATTGTTCCTGCCTAAAACCTTTGCGGATCAGCTTTCTCCTCAGCTTAGCCGCCGGAGTGTTCTTCTTTCGTGGAATGATGAAGCTGTATTACTGATTGTAAACAAATAGAGAGTCAATAAGTAACAATCGACGGCCCTGTAAAGGTATCGACGATACGAGACGGACGAAAAGGTAATTAACAATCGACGGCCCTGTAAAGGTATCGACGATTGAAAATTAGAGAGACGGACGAAGACTAAATTGACAATCGACGGCCCTGTAAAGGTATTGACGATTGAAAATTAGAGAAACGTGCGAAAAACGGAGCGAACAATCGACGGCCCTGTAAAGGTATCGACGATTGTAAACGTGACGGACGAAAACGAAATTAACAATCGACGGCCCTGTAAAGGTATCGACGATTGTAAATGTGACGGACGAAAACGAAATTAACAATCGACGGCCCTGTAAGGGTATCGACGATTGAAAATGTCATGGACGAAAACGGAATTAACAATCGACGGCCCTGTAAAGGTATCGACGATTGAAAATATGACGGACGAGCAAAAACGGAATTAACAATCGACGGCCCTGTAAAGGTATTGAAGATTAAAAATATTAAAGACGGGCGAAAACGAAATGAACAATCTACGGCCCTGTAACGGTATCGACGATTGTAAATATGCATAGACGAAAAACGAAAAGATCAATCGACGGCCCTGTAAAGGTATCGACGATTGAAATATGCACAGACGAAAACGAAAGAATCAATCGATGGCCCTGAAAAGGTATCGACGATTGAAATGTGCACAGACGAAAACGAAATAAACAATCGACGGCCCTGTAAAGGAATCGACGATTGCAAATGTGTGTTGGACACCAAAAGTTACCAATCGACGGCTCTGAAAAGGTATCGACGATGGTAAATAGGACGAGATAAGCAAATACTGACAAGAATTGACCAACCACCATAGGTCGGTCAAAACTATGCCAGCTAACAATGCTTACGTCCTGATTGAAGTGTTCAAAGGATGAGCCGGGATACCCAGGGATGAATGGCCACGCGAACGGATAGGTGATGGGGAAGATAAACACGAACGATGAATTTCCCGGTCGATGCACCAAAATGTTAACCACCGAAATAATCGAGATGAAAATGTGGCTAACTCAGTGGCCAAAATGGCCACGCTGCGATGTATTTAACACGAACACGAGGTTACAAAGGCGAAAACGAGAACAACAGGTTGCGACTGCAGCCAAGACTAAAACGAATGAGAATGACCTCGTTGCTGCATCTCCCTCCGTCTTCGACTACGGCGGAAATGCAGAAAAAAGGGGTAAAACAAAAGAAGGGCGCTAACGCGAACAATTAGCTTTAGGTGTAAATGGGGTGGCGGAAGTGTAAGGTAGGGTAACCTATAGCAAAACCAAAGGGTATTAGTTTAGCCAAGGTCAGACAAGTTCAGACTTGTCTGCCCCTCGGCAATGACACGAACACACACACACACACATACAGACATACAAAACCAACACTTAAATTTACATTTATTACTAATGACTTCTGTCGTTAACACCTGTTGGAAAATTTCAAAATATTTTGCCATTGTGTTTATGTTCATGGTGTTTTCAGTGTGTTGTGAAAGACATAGTCAATTTGTCGAGATATTTCTCTCTGCTTCTTTTTAATTATTTTAGTTTTTTAAATTAATAATTAAGCCGTTTTTTTCTATTTCAGTATGGCACCTGCTGCCTCTCGGCCGGTAAATGGACGTAGTCGTCATTCATTTTACCGCAGTATTAATAAGTTTAAGAAACAATTAAGTGTTCCAATTAGAGTTACAGTGGATGTTCAACAGGAAGTAGAAGCGGCTGACGTTTCAGAGCCTGACATTCAATTAGCTTTAGCTACAGGTGATAGTGACGACGGCGAATTGCTGACCCACCGTATCGATGATGGCGGCGATTTGTCAAACCGTATTGTTGACGGTGAAGTAGCGGGCAATAGTATTGACGAGGGTGTAAATTCTGAGGCTGGTAGTGTTGATGATGGTGAAGTGGGCGAAGTGGATGGCGCCGAAGACGGATCATTTGATGTTTCTAACAATTTCACTCGTACTGTTGATGATCCATTTTAAAATCAGGGTAATCAAGGAAATTTCGATCAAGATAATCAGGGGTTAGATGGGGATGGTAATAGTAGCGATAATGATTCAGAAGGGGAGGATACTTGTACTTTGAAAGATGAGCTAGCCCAAATCTATGCGCAGTGTAAGGTGCCACACTCTACGATAAACAAAATTAACCGAGTCCTCAGAAACCATGGCATGCGAGTCCCAAAAACTGCTAGAGCGCACTTGAAAAACTATTAGAAAAGCTCCACTGATTAACAAAAACCTTTGCCATTTTGATTTAGAAAAAGGAATCATTAATCGAATTCAAAAAGGTTACACGAAAATTTGGGGGAGGTTTGTTCTTGAATTGCATTTCAACATAGATGGGATAGCATTGCACAATAGTACAAAAAAATCATTTTGGGTCATAGCTTGCCGCGTCGTCAATGCCGTTGATGATACACCTTTCGCCGTTACTGTTTTTTTTTTGGTCTCTCAAAACCAAGTAGCGCCAGAAATTTTCTTAACTCATATGTTTCAGACTTTATTAAAATTCTTAAAGACGGAATTGTTAACACAAACGGGGAAAAGTTAAATGTAGAATTAAAAGCAATAATTTGCGACGCCCCCGCTAGAAGTTTTGTGAAAGGCTGTGTTGGGCATGGCCATCTCCAAGGGTGTGAACGATGCTCTCAGACTGGATTTCGGAATGTTGATCGAACGACGTTTCAAAGAGCCTTAGTACCACCGGGAATGCTTCGAACTGACGAATCATTCCGAAATATGGAGGACGAAACTCATCACAAGTATCTCTCACCGATAGCAGAGATAGAAGATTTTGACATGATTTTTGGTTTTCCTCTAGATCCGATGCATTTGGTGTATCTCGGTGTGGTAAAGCGTTATTTAAAAATTTTGTTTTTTGCAGATAAAAACACCAAAAGCATTTACCGATTAAAGAAGCGTGTTCGACAACTTGTAAATAGGCTGCTTGATGCGCTTGATCCGCGATATCCAAAAGAGTTTCACAGGAAACGGAGAAACATGACCGACTTATGCCACTGGAAAGCAGTAGAGTATCGATCATTTCTTTTATATATTGGCCCTATTGTTTTACGACAGGTTCTAAATCAGGAAAAATATCACACTTTCTGTACTTACATGTAGCTATTCGCCTTCTTACTTCAGATAATTTAACTGATGACATAGTCAAGTGCGCTGATAATTTTTTTAAATACTTTGTCGATCAATTTGGGAGATTGTATGGATCTCATCACTGGGTTTATGACGTTCATTCTCTTTTTCATTTAGCCAACGAATGCTTAGTACATGGTAATTTGGATTCATTTAGTGCTTATCCTTTTGAATCTTTTTTGGGCAGCACAAAAAACCTGATTCGGAGTGGACACAATCCTCTAGCACAACTATCTAGAAGATTATCTGAATATACGGCACTAGGAGTAGAACCTTTTAATAATAGAACAAAAATGAGATTTACGTGGGAAAGCATAAGACCAAATTCAAAGGCCAATTCTTATTGTCGTTTAGATAACGGGTTATTTATTCAAGTAACTTCCTTAACAGATTCATTGGTTTATGGGAAGCAGTTCATTGACATTGGAAGTTATTACACGGAGCCCATTGAATCGTCTCTGGTTGGTGTTTTCAAGGCCAGCTCTAAGAGCTCTGTCATATCGAGCTGGGAAAAGTCGAAATTTCAAAAAGTTCAAAAATGTATGGTGATAAATGTTAACTCTGAGTTCGTAATTATGCCTTTAATACACCAAATGTGGTAGATTTGACCTAGTTTAACCCAAAAAATATTTTGGTAGATTTGTACTCAACAATCGACAACAACGACCTTGAAAGAAAAAGAGGAAAATTCCCCCCTTTTTTTCTTAAGATTCCTTCAGGGCTTTGTTTTACTGACCTCTGATGAACTGCTGTTTAGTCTCTTGTCAACAGTCCCCAGAGTTATCTACTCATTAAGTCATTTCACTCGCTACTCATATAGTCGCATGAGAGAGAATGCCTAAAGTCAAAGTCCCAAAATCGGCCCAATTAAGGCAATTTGTAAAACAATTTGGGGATAATTTATTGGCAACTGTTGGCATAAAATTGAATTGCGTTCCCTGCGGAATCCATCCTTGAGCTCGAGAAAAAAGGTCTACCTCTTGTTTCTTCTGTTAACACAGTTTTGAACATTGAAGACAATCTTCCTTTAGGCGGTACAATGCTTGCTGTTAAAACCAAGTGGAACTATTTGTTAGAGAAAAATAAGGGCTTTAAAACAATTCGAAATATTGCTAAAGTCTTAGAAGGGGACGAGTCAGCTCGCACCGAAATTGAAGAGAATTTAAGTCCTTCTGATCTTGCTTGCTTTAAATTTGCCCCAATTTCGTCGGCAACTTGCTATAAAATTATAATTGATACGCTAACTTTAAGGTCGTCGACCGTCTTCCCCATCTCCTTGCTCTATATCACCCTTGCTCATTCTTCCTTTACATAACTTCCATCCCGTAAAATTCTTTGCCGTTCACATATCCCGGGGAAACGCCCCAGGCAACAATAGGGTACGCCCTCTATGATATTTTTACCCAATCTATTCATACATCCATATAGCATATAGCATTCCCCTTGTATTGCCTTTTCCCACTCCTACGGTGAACGAAAAACCAACCTACCATATTTCCATAATAACCCTGTGTGACACGACTGTCACGTAGACTGTTCCCCACCCCTTCATACCATAGGATGCTTCCGATTAAAACAGATAAGGCTCTGATTCAATAGGCTACACTATCAGCCATCCGTATACTATAACCCACCCAACCCCACTTCTTTCCCCACTGCACGCTCCCGTAATAGCGAATCGCTTTTCTTCGTGTAAAACCCCCGATAAAAGAACTCCCACCACAACCACCTCCCTCCCCCTCACAATTTAGGATGTCTGGAATAAAGCCGGATACAAACAGCGTATGCGAACGTACGTTGCGGCAGTCCATTTCGCCATCTCTCACTTCTCCCTCCATTTTTATCTTACCCGCTTCCCCCATTGCCCTCCCTCCCCGCGACAACGCCATGTTTCCCCCTGTAGCTCCCCTTATCCGACCATCAACCCCTAATACTTTTTACCCCATGTAAAATAGGATGTTTAAGATACAGATAGATAATAATATTCCGCCACTCAGCGAGATAGTAACATATACGTCCCTCCACATATATTTCCATCCCCCCTTCCCCAAACCCTATAAGTGTATTACAAAAAAAAAGATTTACTGCCTGGAAATACGGTAGTAAATCAAAAGGTGTTTTTATGATTACCTTAGATAATGCTGACCCTCGTCACGCTACTCCTACTACTCTCCTCGACAAACGCATTCCAGATCACGACATACGACGGCAACAAGTCAAGCAGAGTCGGACTCCTCCAATTTTCCGATGGCTCCTGCAAACCTGCCACACCCACTTCGAATACGAAAGTCGACTATCGAGTCATGACTATTGGTGGCAACCAAGTTTCGTTTTTACTACCTAGTTTTGACAAACAGAAATTGCCGCGGCTTTTCTCTGTGTGTAACCTCCCGGATATTGCCACTTTTATTTTAAAAGTACAGTACCCACACAAAGTTTGGAAACACGACGAGTTTTTCCGCGCTTTTAACACGGCGGCTTATGGGCCAAAGTGTCTGCCTTTTTTACGCGATAACTCACGTTTGAGTTATCGCAAAGCAAATCCAAAAATATCCTCTTGTTGAGGAAAGAATTTCCTTTCATTATGAATTTTTTGAAATTTTTGTGAATAGAAGTTTAGCCCCAAAGTCATAGGTATAAAGTTTGGAAACATCGGCGCGCTCGCCATATGTTTCCATGCTAAAGTGTATGTTACTGAAAAAATTATTAAAAATTCCAATATATGAATTTTTACTTGAAACTTTTACAAACGGTAGAAGACATAGTCTTCTACATTTTGACAAAGTTTCAATTTTTTTTTATGAAAGGCTGATTTTTGCCGATTTTTTTAATAAAACGTACGTCGGAACTTCTGTTCCCCCTTTCTTCCCCTTTTGCTTTTCCCTTCCATTCTTCCCCCGGGCTAGGATTTCGTCCCCTCGCCACGAAAGATTGATCGGCATTGTTTATTTTAAAAATCGGCAAAATTAGCCTTTCATAAAAAAAAATTGAAACTTTGTCAAAATGTAGACGACTATGTCGTCTACCGTTTGTTAAAGTTTCAAGTAAAAATTCATATATTGGAATTTTTAATAATTATTTCAGTAACATACACTTTAGCATTGAAACATATGGCGAGCGTGCCGATGTTTCCAAACTTTATACCTATGATTTTGGGGCTAAACTTCTATTCACAAAAATTTCAAAAAATTCATAATGAAAGGAAATTCTTTCCTCAACAAGAGGATTTTTTTGGATTTGCTTTGCGATAACTCAAACGTGAGTTATCGCGTAAAAAAAGCAGACACTTTGGCCCGTAAGCCGCCGTGTTAAAAGCGCGGAAAAACTCGTCGTGTTTCCAAACTTTGTGTGGGTACTGTATATTCCATTTTGGTCAAGTGTAACAAAAGTGGCTGTAATGGAAATAGTTAACTGGAAGATATCAGCCGCACCGATTCGTATTTGTCAAAACTAGGTACCTAGTAATGCCACCAATAGTCATGACCGACAAAAAGGCAGCTTTTAACTTCCCGGGATATATCTGTGGTCGATGGAAATCAATTAAACATATCACGGTCAATTTCGGTGGACAAGTTATTACCGTCCCGGAACGCATCGCCATGGAAACGACGGCAATAGAGTGCAATATAATGAGACAGTCGAAGCGATGCAATGAGAGCCCAATGATGAAATCAGAAAACAAATGGATATTTAACCAAGAGCCGAAGGACGTAGGATATTGGCTAAGAACCACCACTGTGGTTAAAGTCAACTGTATGTTAGAAGAAGTCGTCCTTTCCCGAATTGATAAAGGAGACATGATGAGCACGCCACTAGGAAAAGCAAACGTATCCCATGGATCCCTATCCCATAACCATCTAACATTATTTTGGATCGACACCTACGGGAAACCAACTGATACCGCAATCCGACAATTAGAGAAAGGCGTGGGATTCTGGTACGAATCTTCAACGAACGGGACCTCGATCCTCCAAGACGACTCCAAACAGTTGGACTTTAACGTGCAGTTGACGCCACGCTGTCAAACCGTGAAATGCGACATAAAAATAGACAGTTGGACCGTGATCGGAGACAACCATTTGTTCATCATTAAATACCCATTGGGATCATCCGCAGTTACCGTACAATCCGCCATCAAGGAAATTGTGACAAAAAAAATGACTCCTTCGATATCAACATCCGACAAAACGCAAGAATCCAGGATTTGGAGAACACCGCCATTCGTCACGAAAATGAACTCATGCGCGTCATCCAGAGCAAGCAGTGTGCCCAACGACGTGCTAAAAACGCACAAGCCGTGTCAACCGCCCAATATAATGGATGGCTTGCAGCCGCACAGCTGGGTCTTTGGAAATGCATCAAACTGATCGCCACCGGAAAAATTGTCTCAGCCCTAAAATGCACCCCTACAACAGTAAATTTCACGACGGATACAACCACTGGTGAACCTCAACCACGGTTCAACCATTTCACCATTGCCCGGTCCAGTTGGGAACTCACTGCTTTCACGCCATGCTACTGTGCTGGAAGTATCGTGAATTTCAACGACAAACCTCACGCCTACCGCAATAACACGTGGCAACCGGTCAAAGCATTCGTCGTCATCCCACAGCGCGATTTGGCTGACGCTTTCCGATACCAAGACGTCAATTTCTTCGAATACCAACATCAAACCAATCTCGCTTATACGGAAGTCCTCATTAGCCCGATGGATATAATGGCTGATATCACAGCCTCCATGAACGAACACTCCATGACTGGTCCCAATCAAATTGCAGGGACATTGGCTATCGTCGTATCCGCCGCCGAAAAAGCAAGTCTCGGAACCTTTACCAATTGGTTCGAGAATTTTAAAGTCTACTCATTCATCATCCTGCTCATCGCTATCTTCCTACTGATCGCTCGCGCTTGTTACGCCCTCGGATTTTGTGGTTTGATATGGAAATGTTGTTGTAAACCCCCACGTCCTCCCCCTACGGCGGTTTTCCAGCCGAGGAGCAGCCGATCCACAGGTCCCTGAATTTTCTTTTGGATTGCGGGACGCAATCTAGTATGGCGGGGAGCGATATAATGAAACGCCAAGCGAAGCCCCTTCTTGCCTTATTTTTTTGCTTAATTAGACTAAGACCTTAGTTCTTAAACTCCCCTTGACTTGATACCCCACTAGTTGAACTAGTTCTTAGACTTTCTAGAAAATATAACAAGCGGTGCAGGTCTAGTGCAGCAACTTTTACACCTTTGTTAAAAATGGATATATTTAATAAATATTGACGAATTCTATTTATAATGAAATCTGAACTAGAGAGAAGACAAACGTGTTTAATATAATGAAATAGGCCATGTTGCGAAAGGCGCAAAATTTCAAAAAATTGTGAATTTCAATCACAAATTTAACATATAAATAATTGCCTAATCTAGATGAATTAGGTATTTAAGGATAGGGAATTAAATTAAGCTTAAATGAAATCAATTTCTGGACACATTGATTGGTAATTTTATAGATAACGAACAAAAAACCCCAAATTTTACTATACCCCCGAGAGGCGAGGGGCCTCCTATACTAGCGAACCTGGCGGGGAATCTTGGGACCCTTTACTGAACACCCGCCGGTCTTGGGGATAGCCGAGAGTGTACCTTTCTATTATATCGTGGTTGCCGTATCAAACGATACCCTTATTTTCCCTCTATTCATTTTACCGAATTTTTTTTTATGTTTTGAACAAATTTCTTTGTATCTTTTATATATTCATCGATGTTTCTATAGACCTTCAGCGGATGCTGATTTGCACCATCTTGTAATTCAGCCCAACCACACCTGGAGTTTTAGTCCCATAAAGCTCTCTTGAGGAAACTTGTTTTTTAATCGTAGCATTATTATTATTTAATCGTAGCATTATTATTAGGGCAAATTTTTGCTTAATTGTAGTTTTAGCGTGTAGCGCGTTTTAATTCTGATTTAATAAAAGAATTTTAAACAACCTTATCTATCTAATTTTTCTTAAATAATTAATTATATAATGATGTTTAGTTGTTTACATTCAAAATCATCAACTGACGGCTACTTGACACTGCAAAACGACATCGATAGTTTTAAATCGAAAGCTGGTACCAGCCACACTTAACATATTTGACAGCATCACACATTGTTTTGTGTGAAGTTAATTTCAATTGTGTATCCTTACTTCTTCTTGTAATAAAAAAAAATATATTGATGTCGAGAACTTAATGGTAGGCAAGAACTGAAATATATGTTAAGTGTGGCTAGATATCAGCTTAAAAGAAAAAATATAGATGGCGTTTTACCGTGTCAAGTAGCCATCAGCAGATAATTTTGAATGTAAACATCATCCTATTATCATTTATTTTAAAAAAAAATTATAGGGATGGTTGTTTTAGTTTCTTTTATAAAATCGTAATAAATTCAGGCTACATATTAAAATTACATTTAAGCAAAAATGTGCTCTATTAATAATGCTAAGATTAAAAAACACTTTTTCTCAAGAGGGCCTTATGGGACTAAAACACCACATGGGATTGGGCTGAATTGTGAGATGGTGCAACTTAGCATCCGCTGAAAGTCTATTCCCGGTAAAATTAATTTTAAATAGAGAGAAAATAAGGGTATTTTGAATTTTGGATTGTGGATGCCGTGGAGAGAGCCAATCAGAGGGCCGGAAGCTACATCCCACTGGGATGTAGCGGTGCACGGAACACCAAATAACCCCCTAAAATTTCAGAAACTCGGGTAGAAAATATACGCGTTTCACTTTATTACCATTTAGTGTTGTTTTGAATTTTCTTGTTTACATTTGGATAGCCCTATACACGACATAAAAAGGTGACCATTAATTTTCAGTTTGCGACAATATAATTAGGCTTAATCTCTTACCCAGATGATGGTGCTAGTTATCCAATGCACTGAAACACAGGAAAATTTCACTGAGAGGAGAATTTTTAATGCTAAACTTGTTTCCCTATTAAAATCCCAGCAAAACAGGGTGGGGTTGGAAAAACAATGGAGGATTGCGCCGTTGCCGGACTACATGAATCCTGCTATCCGCACCGTGAAAGAGGTCTATTGTTAATTTTATGTTGAAAACTGTTGTTTATGTGGTGCAGAATGTTGTTTGAACACTGAAAAAATTCAAAATTACACTAAGACAGAACGTGAAATTGTTTTATTTTTAACCCTCTTTTAACCCCCCCTATCGTTTATAGTACTGTAAGCCTCCTTGGAAAAAATTAACAACTTTAAGCAAATGTTGCTTATTATTACAAAATGATGGAAATGTGAGTTTTAAAAAATCAGGAATATAGTTACATGACATTTTCCGGGTTAATTTGCATAAGACGATCAGGAAATCTGGAATGAATAAAAAATTTCAAAGCAAGAGGCACTTGAATTTATGCATATAATGATTAAGAGTACCATAACGTGCGAATTTTCGTTACTTTTAAGAAGTCAGTAAAGGATGTGTTGGTATAGAGCAAGTGATTGACGCGTACCCCCTCCCTATGTATGAACGCACTCTTGCGGATCTCGCCATGTTTGTTACGAGTCCGTTTTTCCTCTGAGGAATCCTTATAAGGAAAAAAGGGGATCGCAAAAAAAAATTTGTGAAACCTTCCCAATTTACCAAAGGATACTAGCAATAATTTTGTGTTAAAGGTAAATGAACTAGCTACATTTTAATATTAAATTAAGGGTATTTAATTCTATAAAACAGCTAAATTTTAATGTTTAACGGTATTGTTTACAATTTTCATTGTCTTAGGCCCTGGGTATGATGACACCCTTTTACAACGCAGCTCATTTTTCCATACACATAATGTAAACAATACCGTTAAACATTAAAATTTTGCTGTTTTCTAGAATTAAATACCCTTAATTTAATATTAAAATGTAGCTAGTTCATTTACCTTTAACACAAAATTATTGCTAGTATCCTTTGGTAAATTGGGAAGGTTTCACAAATTTTTTTTTGCGATCCCCTTTTTTCCCTATAAGGATTCCTCAGAGGAAAAACGGACTCGTAACAAACATGGCGAAATCCGCAAGAGTGCGTTCACAAATAGGGAGGGGGTACGCGTCAATCACTTGCTCTATTGATTTCCACCAACTGAACAACCTACTCTTCAGCTGGGTAAACATCTTTAGTAAGATGAACGTGAGTCCACAACCATTTTAACTCCAAGCCTTTGGTTCTTAGTGCAGATCTGGTATACGCGAGTAGTTGAAGAGCTTCCGAAGACATTGTGCTGTACATAGTTCTGACACTTAATATATACCTTCTTGCCATAAATTTCCAAAGCCTCTTGTAGGGCATGTTAACTTCATCTGCGATTTCTCGAACCAGGAAACCGAGATCTAAATAAATCAAATATATGCAAGAAAAACTATGCAAATTAATAACAATGTGTAAACATATTTAAATATCTGTGGACCTGAGACTAATTCAGCGTCGTCCATTTCAACGGCGTGATAAATTGGTTTGTTTTTGCAAGAAGCGAGATAAACAGTATTGAAAACCGGTAATTGATGAACGTTTAGAAAACAAAAACAAATTTATTATCACAGAGACATTCACCTGTATCTGCCACTGGCACGATAAAATAGATATTAATTGTTGGAAATGGTTATAGGAATCGATAGTGATTCAGGTCTTCAAAAAAGGTGCGTATCGTGGCCGCTAGATGGCGTTGCTGCGGAAAAAAATAAATGGCCCTAGCCGAGGTGTATGGCAACCGGTTTTACCAACATTTATTTTTTCTTTTTCCAAAAAATAAAAAAAATCTCTACTCTTTCGCCATCTAGCGGTCGATCTTGAACTCGGTAACCAAGTGATTTATTCCCTTTGTGTGACATTGCACTATTGCAGTTGCAGTCGAAGTCCTCGCGTTGCTGAGTCCCTCAAACAGCCTGCTGATTTCTGAGCACAACATCAATCTTAAGTGATTTCGTCGGCCGAAAGCGTCAGGTACAACACCTCTTACTCATCATTATTAATTATTATGTGTTAGCCTTACACCTTATTTTTACTTTAAGACGTTTACTGTTATATTAAAGTCTGTTGGAGACAATGTTGTCATAACATGCTGCAAAACTCTCCCTGTAACAATTTCCCCTCCACTTTCTTTAATGTAACTTTGCAATTCTTCTACACAAAGAGAAATGCAGATGGGAAATAACAAATGTGACACAAGAAATCATTCGTTTGTAGAAATGAATAAGAATCTTTCCAATACCAAAAGTCAGCATCATTGCCTGCGAGCCTGCCAATGTTTTCCGTACTTGCCTTCAAATATAAAATTTGGTCATTGATGTACATCACAATTGAAAATATATCCAACCTATGTACATAATTTGTATTTCTTACTATGCATTGTGCTACTTTCATGTAGTTGAGGCCAACAGGTTGCACAGGTTACCCTAACCCCATTACTCTTGGAGTATATGTTATGCAGTAAACTTTTAATGCAAAGCACAAGTAGTACTGTAGGAGATTTAGTAGCTACTTTTTATTTTCGTTGCTTTCTGTCATTGGGCGATTTGTGCAGTTAATAGACCGGCCGAATAGCGGCTGGCGCTGGCCACACCGTCTCGGACGTGGTAAACCGTTTACGAGTACCGTGGCGTGTAGTATGCAAACGGGAATTTTAGAGGTACCCAAAAGAGTATTAATGACAAACTGTGATGTACTCTGTGAAACTTTACCTAGTGCGCCTGCGAATTCCAACGAGTACTAAGAGAAAATGTGTAAATATACGTAAACTTCAGCTTAATTCAAGGCAGGACCATATTACTTTACTATGAAAGTAATGTGCCAATTATGAATCAAACCACAAGACAGCAGCAATAAGAACTTTTAACGCATTTGAACAAAAATCATGTTCGGAAGATGCGATGCGTGATTGACTCGTTAAAACCGGTTTTTAAAAATTCATTCACAGGTTTTAAAAACTTTGGTTCCTCCCGCTCATATTGCAACGTGCACTTGGGACTCATTTAAATTTACGTTCCACGATAGATGATATACATATGATAGGGCACGCAGATATTCTGTCCAGAGGTGTGCGCCTACCTACCCAAAGATTTGCGATGATACTTAAAATACAATGAAAGCATTTTGTCGACAGTCAAATTCTTAAAACGCTTAAAAGCTAAACAATCACGGAAAAGGAATTCACATGCGTCGCCTTTATTAAATTAAACGGAGTTGTTCCAATTAACATGACGTGATTGACTGTATCTATTTCAAAAAGCACCAGCAAAGGAGAATCTCAAAAAGAATTGTTGATTGAATAGGTGTATTTTTTCATTCCAGGGTCCAATTCAACCATTTTACACAACAAAGTAGTGACTGGCAAGTCCCATTCATCCTAAAACAGCCGAAAACTTGAGTGACATTGTAGTGACGAGGGACCGTAGGACATGATGCTGAAACAATCTTTGCCGTAAGGAGAGGCGCATGGAGCAGTGGGTACATCGCCGATGTAATCAATTGGTCTTGCTGACGTCCCTAACGTGACGTACTATGTCAGCAATAAAATAGCAATCTAGAGCAAATCAAATGTGGTTCTGTTAGTTTCTTTAGATTTTCTTTGCTTCAAATTAGAATTGAATAACTCACAGAGGAATACATAGTGGATTGTTGGCGTTGGATGCCAAAATTTCAGTTCGTTGAAGTGGAGGAAGTCACAGACTGATGGCTCGTGTTCCACAGCTTTAGGTTTTATGGGTGCACAACCATCAGAACTAGATTTTGTTTTGCTACAGGAAAAGCAGTTTGAATTGGTGGTGTATTTTCAATGGAACAATTGTCCAGATTATTAGGGTCTTCTGGCTGACGAAAGGAGAAAACATTCTCACTTTTCACCATCAATTAATAGTCTCCTATGGAAACAAAACATGTCTAGTTAGACTTTAAAGCAGAGGGGGACCTTGATTAAGAATGATTTACCCTTTTTATACTGATGAAAACCCCTCGAAAGTTCTTCTTCACGTTCAGTTAGGGATGACGGTTTCAAAGACAAAACATCTGGAACAGATTGGAAAGAATAGAATTGCTTCTCGTTCCTTCCAACATCCCGATCTTCGTAACAACTATTGTTATCTCTCGTAATCGCAAACCTAACACATAATAAAAAGCAGACTCCATTTAGAAAGTAAAACAACCAAGTTAACACTCTTCTAATTACCGTTCTTCCCCTTTTCATTAGGTTTCCCCATGTTGAATTCAATTTGACCGACATCAGCCGGACTGCAGGAGCACTGTTTTAGGGATTCAGCAACGCGAGCACTTCGACTGCACATAATAAAGGGAATAAATCACTTGGGAAATAATAAAGGGAATAAATCACTTGGGAAACCGAGTTCAAGATCGACCGCTAGATGGCGAAAGAGTAGAGATTTTTTTTTTTTTTTTGAAAAAGAAAAAATAAATGTTGGTAAAACCGGTTGCCATAGAGGTGCTGAAATTTTAGGGGGTAATTTGGCGTTCCGTAGCGGTGACGGTCTCGTGCAGATCAATTTGTTTTTTGTTTTGTTTTATTTTTTTTTTACTGAAAATAATTGTCAACCAAACGCCATCTAGCGACCACGATTTAAACCTTTACACCCACTTGAGGAGGAGTTCAATTGCTATCGATTTCTATTTGCATTTCCAATAATTATTATTGGTCTGATCGCAGTGGGTCATCAAAGAATTTGTTTTTGTTTTCTTACAAAAACATTCGTTAGTAATGATTTTCAATGTTGTTTACCTCGCTTATTACAAATATATCAGTTGAATTCGACGTTAAAATGGATGATGTGGAATTCACGACACTGATTTAATTCAGTGTGAAATATTGAAAATCAGTAACTATAGCAAATAGAAATCGATAGTAATTGAACTCCTCCTCCAGTGGGTGATTTCCATAAAGGTTTAAATCGTGGCCGCTAGATAACGTGTTGGTTGGTGATTATTTTCAGCAAAAACCAAATAAATAAATAGCCTTCTCCGAGATGCTGAAAATTTAAGAGGTCATTTGGCGTTACGTACTTACCCGAGGTCCTGGAAAAAGAGGGTAATTTGGCTTTCCGTATAATTTGGTGTTCCGTAGAAGGGTATGGTAAAAAGTTGTGTACCTAAGAGTTTCGATAGAATCCCCATCGGAAAATTACAGTCCGGTACCAGGTTATGAGTGAAACCTCGTTTAGAAGGAGGGTTACGGTTTTTTTTTATCTGTAACTATCTAATTTCCAATAACGCTAATTCATGAAGCGAAAATTCAAAAGGCGTGACAAACTAGAAATCCAGATTCAATTACTACGGAGCCACGTATTTTATTTAATTTTTTTAATTTCATCATCTACGTAGGAAATCAAATAAATTTATTTTTTTTTTTTTTCATCTACACAGATCGTTACAGGAAATTTGCGCTTTCGGACATGCTTGGAAAAACGATGCGACTTTTTTCGATATGTAAAATAGCCGAAAAGAAAAATACCATCAAAGCAATTCTGAATCGTTAATTTAGTTATCCTTAAGCAATTATTATATGTATTATTAGATAGTATTCCATATATTAATTGATTATCCTTCCGTGACCACCAATTGGGGAATTTCCTTGATCCTGGTGTATGGATCTAAGTTTCAACAGGCCTTAAAATCCCTTTTCTGGAAAGTCTCTGGTGCGGCCAGTAGTTTCGCAAGTAAAAAAGAAAACGAAAAGGTTTGAGAAATTCTACGTAATTCTTGTTAATGCAACGAAACTGCCTACAAACTTAACGAAATTGCTGTTCTTCACAGGTGATACAACGTGTATCAAATTCGGATTATGAGAAGTCACCCTAAGAAGTGTTCAGATGAAATGTCTGCATCGGCCTTTCGTTGATTAAATGGAAGCTCATCGCTGTTACATCATGTTAGAGCTTTAAACTCATAAAGATTTATGAGAAATTTGGTGTTGCTAGCAACGATGTTCAGCTCTTAGCAGTTACAAACCAAGTTCTATTATGTAAAAGGAGCACTTGTGTTTTTGTAAACGTCGTGCTATTATAAAAAGTAGAGTTAATTTAAGTTTTGCGTAGCTGTGGTTTTTCTCGATTTTGTAGTAATTATACTCGATAATAGGTGGCCAAACATTGTAAGAAAATTGTGGCCTCCTACGTAAATATTAATGAGTTTGGCGTACATTTTTATAGGAGAACTACACATACTTTCGTAAGTGAAAGGAAACTAGACGTAAAGCAATTAATATATTATGTCCAGCCATCCAGATATTTTTTGAAAAGGCCAATGGTAAAAATAACATTGATGGCGGCGGCACGAAAAGGTGCCTTATGAGTAGGCGCTAATGCCGCCACTTGCCGAAGGTACTCAAGTGATCAGGTCAATAACAAAGGCAGCAGGCCTGACATAAATTTTTAGAGTAGGGATCGTCAACGAGATGGCCTTTCTTTGAGCTTTGTCAACTGCGCTACGTGGAACGTACCGTCGGTCCGTTACTTGGTAGCTGCTCGAATGGGGCCGTGAGTGTTGATTAGACCCTTGATCGGCATCTCCCCTTAAACGTATTGGGCTGAGATGGATGCAACAACAACAACATGAAAGACCTTACTTGTGAGTCTCCAGGTCACATGATGCTCTCCGTATCTCTATGGTTGTATGGTGTTCGAAAGTTTTTCGTCCTCCCACCCCCCACCCCTCCTTCTTCGCGTCCCTTTTGTTAGTTGTAAAACATCATATAAAGTTGGTACGATGCGACTGACAGATACCTGACGGTCAACATTTAAGGTAAAATTTTTTTTTTCGTCCACAACGGCACCTAGACTCCGTATTGGATGTAGGTATGTCAGCAATACGCCCGATGCCTAGCCCTCTGCCATATTGCTACCTATTACTTTCGGAAAAAATGAGCTATTCAGTCTAGACGATTTAAAAATTTTATAGCTTGATATGGTCGTAGAATGGTGAAAGCGCAGTTCTTTCATATCCCTCTCTGCAATTAAAGTCATTTTATCTCTTGTCATAATCCGATCAGAATTTATCATACCGGTCCCTTATTGTATATCGTTTTATGCTTTGGACCATGTCACGTCTGGCTTACGACAATGGTCGTCCCGCATTTATTTTTTCGGTTTCACTTTTGATTGGATGCATAAATGGAGTTCGTGCTTTTGATCAGTACCGAAAAAAGACCGTGCTAGGGCGTAAAATGGCCATCAAGTCCTTGAAACCAATATAGATCAGGCAGTGTTTAAAGTTTACTACAAGTACACTAAAGAGATGTCGATAGAAATCGACTGCATGAAATTTGTTATTTCAATTGTTCTTTACACGCGGTATACAGAAACCTCTTTCTGATTGGAAAGCGTGAAGTTCTATGCGACGATCAAAATGTGTTGAAATCTCGTCTTCTAAATCTAGGTATAGACTAATAATCATGTGTTGGGCTCAGTTTAAGTTCACCGGCACTGGAAAAGCAATAAACAGCCATGTATTACATCGTTACTTCAATTCTGTCATACTATAGGCTAGCGTGGAAATTTTGTTTGTTAGCCTATTTATTCTTTTCCAATAAGCTTCCTGTGTGATTGCGTATATTTATGGGCATCGTTGTGTATAAGAAAAAAACAAAAATGAAACTCATTCAACTGTGTGTGCTCGATTAAATTTGATGAAAATCAATAACTTCTTGACTAAATTCAAGTGCGGTGTAGCTCTTTTCGCAAGACTACCAGCAGAATTAAGCGAAATATATACTGTTACATTGTAACTTTACACTGTTGTGTAATAGCGGGTTCTCTTATTGACCTGAAAACGTTTACGTGCGGCGTAGTTAATCATTTGATTTACGACAGCATCAGCATTAGTATAGGTGGTGTAATTGTTTATTCATGGATTATCCATTCAACTGAAAGGATAATTTAATTATTTAAAAAAAGAGAAGGAAAAAAAATGACGAAAAATAAAAACAATATGAATGCTTTTAGAAGGTATGACACCATATTACAAAGACCTGCTTTTCTAATCAAAATTTTTTTTATTTTATGAATTTCAACGGGGAAGCGTACCCAAATCAATAGACGAAAGCTTAGCGCATATATCTTAGACATATGATCAATGTCTACTTTCCATATTATATTAAATTCGACCATATCGTGGGTTTGAAAGTAGCGTAGATCTCGGGAGGAAGAGCATAAAGGCATCACCGGTAGATTTCTATCTTTCCTTTAGACATCGAGTTTAGGCATGACTGGTGTGCATTCATCCATTTTCCGCCTGTTCTCGTTCATTTCAGGCTACGAATCCCTTTTGTGTTAGAAGACGGAAAACTATTTCCAAAGTTATTGACGATAGTAGAGGAAGGAAGCACTTCACTTGTGAACGTTCGAATGATATGCGTGACTTCCAAGACATACCTTCCAAAGAAAATGGCCTAAGCTGCTGATTTAACTGTGAAATAGTTCAAATCACTGGTAAATCATCCGAATCGGAATCCGATGGAAAACATACGCCGAAGCCCGTGATACGGATTTTAACGCATCCAGAGAGAAAGAGAGAGAGAGAGAGAGAGCCCATAGAGAGACAGACGACAGGGTGTACTTTGCCTTCCCGTTAGGTGGTTATTCTCTACAGTTAAAAACCCGGTAAATACTTGAATGAGAGAAGATGAAAAAGCCATCTAAGAAGCAGTGTCCAAAACCAGTAAAAATATATGTACAGCCTCTGATGCCCCCGTCTTCTCTTCTCTGGGTACCATAAAACTTTGTGAGTTAAAATTTTTTTTTTTTTTTTGTTTCCCCTCTGCTTTTTCGGCGATCACAAACCTTCGGCCTTTCGGCACACTCCTTCTTCTGTAGTTCCCTTTGTCTCCCCTCCTATAACCCTCACCTGAAAGACTGTATACTGGATTGCTTTAGATTTTTTAAAAAGATGACCTTACGGTAGCTCGATGGCTTCTTTCCAACATTTGGATGTCTGTATTCAACTCTTAGTTTGTCCTCTTTTCAGCGTTCTTCAGCAATCAGCACAATTTTCCGCTTTCAGCATTCTTATATAGTTTGGTCGAAGAGAACACACCGTGCGCTAATGTCACGCGTCAAAATGGCGACCACTCCGAATTCGGAGGGTATAGTTTCCAACAAGAAAGTGAACCATAGATTGCCGTCTTCGATCAAGTCTGCGTGTTCCCGAATCCATTTGGGCGATTCGCGATTCGCCAAGCTTTTAAGAGCGGATCGCGACATTCGGCAAGGAACAGCACGCATTGATTGTGTGATGGCTATTATATTTTTATTGTTATTATCTTCCTGTTGCACGGTCTGTCTATCAAAAGCGAGAGGAGAGGAAGAGCACGCGAGAAGGATTGTCACCGGGCCGCCATTTCTTATTTCGCGCCATTTCTGACTGATCGGAATGAGACCATCGGGTATGAATTGTTTCTCACGCTTCGAAGACAGGTAGTTACTAAGAAGCTGATGACAGTACCAATAAACTATAGAAATGGTCGCTCCGTAACCGACAGAGACTCCGTAGCTTAGAGAGGAGAGAAATCTATTTTGTTGTTAGCTTTTGAAGAACAACAAGAAAAAAAGAAAAAAGATAAAAAAAAAAAAGAAAAAAAGGGAGAGAGAAGAGCTTGACAAGAGCTAGCAAAAGAAACCTATTAAACAAGAAGGTTACAACTGGAAAGTTTCCTCAGAGGATAATCGACCGTAACGAAGTTACAAGTCGATGGCTTCTTTTCTTCTTCTCTCTCCCCCCCCCCCTTCCTCCTCCTCCTCCACGTCTGCCTTCTTATTTCCTGCCGTTTTACCTGTAGAAAACAAGTAAGTAACTCAGAGACCGGCTAGTGCTACCTAAGGGTATAGACTACTAGGGAAAAGGAAGAAGAAAAAAATATATATATATACAGTACATATATATAGTCAAAAGGGAGAAATGAGACTTTTTAGGCCTTTGCTTCTGTGAAGAAGATGTGTTCCAGTAGCTGCTAGGCGTTTATATGGACAACAAAATATCTTAATGTTCAACCTTTTTTTTTCTTTTTTTTTTTTTTTCTTTCCTTCTATATTGAGGGACAGGCATTTTTGTGACTGGTCCAGCTCTCGACTGCGGATAAAATGAGCCGTCACGCTCACTTTTTGAAAGACTCGTCATTCGGAGGCTTGGGTTTACGGGTTAAAGAAAATAAAACTTCTGTCGAGAGAGAGAGAGAGAGAGAGAGAGAAAAGGGAAAGAACAAGTTGCATTTTATTGCTCATCGTCCGCTTTCCGTTCCCCGGTAGCTGCTGCTGTAAATATTCATATTATTAAAACGAAAAATCCAAGGTAAAATAAAAAATAACAAATAAATGTATATATGAACAGTATAGATATAGTATACATGTGCAGTATATCGACAGAAATATTGAGTTTCGCTTTGAAACGTAGCACTCGCTGGGTCGTCTGTTCCGCTCAATTAGCCGATCGGACAGCTCCATCTAAATAGTTTCGTTTTCTTTTTTCCTATTCAGCAGATCACCCAGAGAACTTTACTCGCACTATATAGACACGGAAATTTCATTGGATGGCATTCGTGACACGGTTGACTTTTTTTTATGGCATCCTATACCATTGGATTATTTTTTTGTTTTGTTTTTTGTTTTTGAAATCAGCCTGCTGGACGGTAAATTCATTTGCCCCCTTTACTTACCAACGGATGCCAGCAGCCTACAAGAAAGAATGTTTATACTAGACAATAACAACTCTATATATAGGAAGAAAGAGGTGGCCAAGATAAATACAGCATTTCGATCTCCGGTTTTCCGATTCTGGAATGGCAGAAGATCAGTAAAGCGAAACAGAACTTGTACAGAACGGAAAGGAGGAGAGAGGAAGAGGCAGAGGAGGACGATGATTTCGAAGCTGGAGCAACTTGACGTCGAAAAAGAAAACAAAAAAAAATAAAAAGAAGGAATGCTTCCATTGCCGAGGCAGAGAGAGAGGCATCAGGGAGAGATAACTCGAGTGGGGTGGGGGGGACTGCATTATATCTATACGTTGCTTGATAAACCAGGTGGAACGGACACGCCACACGGCGTTTCCTTGTAGACTCTCTCTCTCTCACTCCATCTCTGTGTGTTGTTTTCGTGCTGCCCTTCTGCCCGTTTTTTTCGTTTTTTTACCCTGCACAAGTCTTTATGCTGATCCATCCAGTTGTAATTCAAGGACATAACAAAAGAGGTGCACTGTCTCGACTCTCTCTACTACCTTCCCTACTTCATAGCGTTTTATGAAGTTTGTAATATCATTTTTGTTTTTTTTTCCTTTTTTTTACAATGCTATGGACGACGCGCTTGGTTGGACTGATCTCCACTGCAATAACGAACAGTCGGATCGTCCTCGTGCATTACACCGAATGACTGGACGGGAATTGATATCGATTCAGCCGATTCTCGGCGACTCGGCGTGACTCACTCGGCAAAAAAAAAAACAACAACGACATCGTTTCAAAAAGCTGATTTTTCTTTTATACGTCGAGTGTGGGCATCATGCAAAAGTATATAGGTTCGTTTTATAATACAACTAAAAGGGAAATAGAAAATGATCGACAGACTGGCAAAAAGTGAGGGGGGGAGTTAGTGAGGTACAGGCGCGAGGCGTCTGACGGTAGAAATAATCCAGTTATGAAATAGCAATTCGGTGAAGGAGGCGAAAAATAACAAACAGAGTAGGGAACGATGGCGCCACCCTCAGCGGTTCAAGGTGCTCAGCGTGCTTTCTTTTTATTGTTTCTAAAAAGAAAAAAAGAAAAAAGAAAAGAAAAAAAAAAAAAACACTTCACCGGACGTGGGTAAGTTACGACACAAAATTAGTGGCCCATTCAAACGATCGATCTTTTATCGTTCGACGATTGGCTCACAGTCGTCGGGCTGGCGCGGTCAACACACTTCCGCCTGGTTTCCCACCGCTGGCCGCACCACCGACGTCTTACCAAAATTACAGCACCTTGGCTAACGATATTCCACGTACGCCGATAGACTTTTAGCCTGCTTGACTTGAAGGGAAAAAAAAAAAGTCTTCACCCGAGCTGTCCTCTACACACTTGGATTGAATGATATCGGCATGGCCTTTGTAAGAGGAGAAGCTTAACGACCGAGGGGGTTGCTTACATTTCCACGGTTCCGCATTCAAACACGGTATGCGTTCTTCGAGAATATGATTTCCAAGATATGATACCGTTGGAATTTCCTAGCATTAGAACAGAGACGTCGGAATACGTACATTTTTGGTTGTCTTTTGTTTTGTTCCTCTTTTATTTTTATTTTCATTTTTTTCTTTTCTTTTTCGATAGGGAAAAATATGGAAAAAAACAACAAAACAAAACAAAAAATAAAGTGAAACGACAAACAAAACATGGGAGGACCAAGTGCGAGTATGCGACGTGCACCATTGTTCCTGCTGTGTGTTATAGGAAGATGGACCAGGACCACCCTGTGCTCCGAGCACTCGAGAACCTTTCCCTGGTATTCCTCGTCGTCTCTCAAGTGGATCGTACCGATAAAAATGCGGACCTCCACCACGCACAGCGTTCCTCGTCTCCGTTTACTTGTGACCAACAAAAACAAAAAACCGAAGAAATCGTTAAGCCAAGAACAAAAAAAGAAAAAAAAAAAATTGGTGGGCCTCCAATAATAAAAAAAAAAAATTATAATAATAATGCGATCGAGCCATTTGTTTACACATTGTGGCATCTTTGTATTCTTTTTTGATATTATTTAATCCAAATGTTTCGTTTGTTTTTCACTCACGCACTCTTGTGACTCGTATGTACAACAAAGAAAAGAAAAGAAAAAAAAAACTACATACAAGAAATACATTGGGCATACCTCTGATAAAGACTGACATTGACTTTACATAGCAACGAGAGCTAATTAGTCTGCCACAACTGAATTACAACATTTTTTTTTCTTGTTGCAATTGTTGGGCCATCATGTTTTTTTGCTTGCTCGTTATCGCAATTAAGCGGCTTTAGGGGGGTGGGAGTAAACGAGAGAAGAAGAAGAAAAAAAAAAGATGACTTAGCACAACAGACAAAAAAAAAATGGAAAAAAAAAGAGAAAACATTCACGAACACGTACTGGAGAGATGGAAACATGAAGTCAGACTCGACTCTCCATCAGATAATATAATAATAATATAAAGCGTTTAGTTTACAAAAAATTCGAAAAAGAAGGGGGGGAAAAACTATAATAATAATTAATTCCGCGGAGAAAAAGGTCATAAAGAAAGAAAAAAAAATAAGAATTGGTTCATTTCGTCCTGAGATCCTCAATTCGTTCCGGAGGAGTTTTGGGGGTTAGGGGTTGGATTGATAGATAGATGTAACAAAAAATTATTTTCAGAAAAACGAAGAGAGAGAGAGAGAGATAGAGAGAGAGAGAAAGAAAAAAAAAGAAGAGTTGGGTGAAACATCTGTGTAGTTGTAAGTTCACGACATAAAACATATCACACATTGTGTCAGAACAGGTTGAGAACAAAAAGAAAAAAAAAATTAATAAACCAGCAAATAATAATAATTAATAGTATTCGTAATAGTAAACAAGTATCCGGAGGATCATGTCCCGTTTCTCGTCTGAGGGGAAAATTAGATAGTCGGTGGAGAGTTGAGGGACTGAATAGGTTGGAGAATTAGGACACAGGGTAGGGAAAAAAAAATCAAAAATGATTTTGGTCTCTTTGGACTGTGTGCGGACAAAAATATAAAAAAAGGGAAAAACGTAGCAAAAAAATAAGAATAAAGACATTCAAAGACAAATCAACAACTATTTTCAAAAATAGGCAAAGAAAAAAAAAAGAATATTTGTGAGGCAAATTATATGAAACGTTCGTCATGTTGCAAGTGGAGAAAACAATTCGCTCGACGACTCTCAGACCGATGTTGCGAGGACATCTTCATGCTGCAAGGGAAACGGTCGTTTGTGTTCACTGGATAAAGAAAAGAAAAAAAACAATAAAAAAAAAGGGCAAATTAGATTTTGGAATCAAAAAGCTGGAGGCCATTTCTCACACTAGTCAACGCTATATATACACACACACACACACATTTTTTTGTTGCTTTCACGTAATGCAACAACCACCGGATTTGTGTCTAGTACTTTATAGCCGCCAGCCAAAATCCTCGCACTTGAAGGCGAACGAGTAAAAAAGAACAAAAAAAAAAACAAAAAAAGTATAAGAAACAAAATCAAATCAAAATCTCGCCCGGCGGGATAAGCTCGAGGCAACTTCACATCCTGTCTCTCTCTCTCTCTCTCTCTCTCTCTCTCTCTCTCTCGTCTATATAGTCGCGTGTACGTCGGTGTGTGTGCATGTATGTGCGCGCGCGTAAGAAGAAAAGGAATGGAGCCAAAGAATAAGAAAAGAAAAAAACTAAAGAGAGTACGAGCTTCCGGTGTTTGTGGTTCAACAGTCGTCTAGTGTGTTTTGTGTGTCTTTTCTTCACGGCCTCTGCAGTGTGCAATAGGAGGTATATAAAACCAAAAACCAAAAACAAAAAAACTAGTGCTCCAGGGCATTGGAAAGGCTTCCAGCTGCCCCGGTATATTAGCCACCCTCGAAAAACCACTAAACCCCAGTGTGTGTGTGTGTGCGTGATTTCTTATTTAAAAAGGGGCACCAGATAAAGAAAAGAAAAAGAAAAAGAAAAAAAGGCAACTACCCTAATGGTAATGGCGCAAAGAAACAATAGAGCTTATGGCATTGAAATAACTCAAATAAAGACGATGAGAAATGTTATGTTTACCTCGGCGAAGATGAACACGTGACGCTGGGCGTGACCGACAGTCTCTTGTCCAGCGTGACGTAAGTTGGTTCGCAACTCGAAATCACCTCCTTCGATTGACAAGAGGACGAGTTCAGCAGCTTGTCGCTGTTGAACGTTTCCACGTTGAGCGCTTTGCTCGTTCGGTGGATGTTGTACTGTTGTTGTTGCTGCTGCTGCTGCTGTTGTTGTTGCTGTTGCTGCTGCTGGTGGTGGTGGTGAGGCGACACGTCCTTCGTTTGGACGACAGCGTAGTCCGGCTCGTTGATGGCCTTGCCTTTGCCGGTCGAGGGGAAGTCCAGCGTGTTGATGATCCGGTGCTCCTCCAAGCATTTGTCCATCTTGTCCATCTTCTTGCTGATGGAGTGGACGACATTCTGCTCGTTTTGACGCCGGGCCTCTTCGTCCGATCGCATTTGTTCCTTTTGACGGCGTTTCTTGAGGCAAACGATGACCACGCAGGACACGATGGCGATCAGAGGGACGGCCGTCGAAATGGTGGCGATCATGACGATTTGGGCGACAGACAGCGAAGCGTCCGAGGGCACGTTGCTCAAGCGGGAAGCGCTGCCGAGCACAGTCGGTGCCGTTGCGTTGAGTTTGGCCGCGGCAGCAGAGCGCTCGCATCGCAAGCCCGAGTAGCCGCGCGGGCAGACGCACTTGTATTCGTTGATTCGGTCGATGCAAGTGGCGCCGTTGAGGCACGGCCGGCTAGAGCACTCGTTCACTTCTTGGCTGCAATCTTTGCCGGCGAAGCCCGGCTTGCAAGTGCAACGGAAGTCATTCACTAGATCGTGGCACTGGCCGCCATTCGAGCACGGCTTCGTCAGGCAATCGTCCACGTTCGTTTGGCACAACGAGCCAGTGAAGCCCGGCACGCAGAGGCAGCGGAACGAATTGACCAGGTCGGCGCACGAGCCTCCGTTCAGGCACGGATTATCCGTTTGGCAGTCATCGATGTCCGTCTGGCACAGTGGGCCCGTAAAACCCGCTGGGCATATACATTTGAAACCGTTCACCTTGTCGACACAAGAGCCGCCATTTTGGCACCGATTCACAGCGCAGTCATCCACCTTTTTTTTTTTTTTTCAAAAACAAATCGAAAAGAAACAGTTGGTCAGTATATAGGTACTTTGGTGTGTTTAAATGTGTTCCCTACAATCTAATTCAATGAAAAAATCGAACGGTGCTAGCCGATCGTTTTTTTTTTTGTTTGTTTTTGTTTACCTGGTGGCCGCAGTTGGCGCCATCAAAACCATCGGGGCAGAGGCACATGTAGCCCTTGTCGGTCGTGTCCACGCAGGTGGCACCATGAAGGCATGGATTGTCGGTGCATGTCTGCTGTGTAGAAGTTTCGCAGCGGCGTCCGTGAAATCCCGTCGGGCAGTTGCACGTAGCATTTGTTTCGCCCTGCATAACAAATGAGATTTGGTTTTTGGAATAAATAAATGCCTTGCTCGTCAAAGAGTAACAACGACAAAAAAACAAACAATAAAAATCCACTTACCGAACAGGTTCCACCGTTGAGGCACGGAATGACAGTGCAATCATCTTTGACCAACTCGCAATCGGTTCCGGTGTACTCGGCAGAGCAGGTACAGGTGTAGGAGCCCTGACCCGTGTTGAAACAGGTGCCGCCGTTCTTGCAGGGCTTGTGATTGGTGCAGTAGTTGAGATCTTGATTGCAAAACAAACCGCCCCAACCTTCGTTGCAATAGCACTGCCACGGTTGTTGGCACGATCCGTGCAGGCAGCCCGGGTAGCGAATGCATTGGTCGCACAATTTGCCTTGCCATCCCAATTTGCATCTGTGCAGCAGAAAAGGGAAAAGGGAAAAGGAAAATATAAAATATAAATAAAATCGGATACAATTTGGATCAAATTAAGAGCGATGAATCGCCAATCGAAACACGTAAGAGGCAGTAGAAAATAGAATGTGAAAACTTACAGGCATTCGTTGGGATCGTTGCAGAAGCCGTGCTCGTCGTGGCATCCAGGCAAGCAGATGGCTATAAAAATCGATAACAAAAGCAAAAGAATTTTTAGTTTTAAGAACTGGCAAAACTATAAGACGATTCAATAGCATGGAATTAAATGGGATTATAATAACAAAAAAAAAATATTATAGTAATAATAATAAAGAGAGAGAAAGAGAGAGAGAGAGAGAGACAGCAGAAAAGAAGCGTGGGATCTGTCCAATGATGTACCGTTTCCAGGTGAATGGTTCCAATGCTCTTGCGCAGTACCTCAACTGTTGCATCCCCTCCACTCTCGCCACCCTACCCCACCCTATTATCACAATGTGATCCAACAGAGTGCAGACACCCTTCTCGCAGTTTCTTTTGACATGGATTTAAATGGCTACAGCTGCGGGCTACCCGACGTGGTCGCATAGAAGCGTCACAAACGTATACGGGGGTTTTTAAAAACTAGTGCAGATGTTCCCTTACACACACACACACACACACACACACACACATACAAACAGGCATAGCCAAGTGAGAAGGGGCAGATGGTGACCCGATCGACCCAAGTGGCAGATGCAACCCCCCTTCCCCCTTAAAACTGGTAAGACGGAGAGAGAGAGAGAGGGGCGAGGGAGAAAATGAGGGGGAGAAATAATAGAATAGAAGAAGAAGAAAAAAGAAGGGAAGACTGAGCGCAGAAGGGAAGCTCCGTGAACACACAAAGCGGCAACCAACTGTTAGGAACCCCCCATTCCCCGTCTACCCACAACACCTTTAGACGGTGGGAAAAAAAAAAAAAAACTTCAAGAAGCCCCCCTCCTCCTTTTCTCCGCCTTCTTCCTCCTTCTTCCTCCTTCCCAAATCATGACAATTCACACATGATAAGAGATTAATCATATTTTCCAATGATGGTGATCATATCTAGCGATTGCCAGAAGAAATTAAGCCACGAATCTTCTTCCCTTGCGCTTCTTTTCTTTTCAGTTGTTTTCTCTTCAACAACAACAACAACAACAAAGAAGAGCGCGCACGGTTAGCACAATATCATGATTGCGTGATGCCAACCGGTTACCTGTCCCCTGAGCTGCTATCCATCCGCAGCCAGATCCCGACCACATAACCCCCAGGAGGTTGAAGGCGGGTCAAAGGTGACCACCATTGGGTATATCTTCTTCTTCTTTTCTTTCTTTTTTTTCCCCCCTTTAACGGGCATGAGAATGAGGCTGCAGGTTGACTACCAACCGCTTCCATCAAAACGGCAGGGAACAGACAGACAGATAGTCACACACACACACACGCATACGAAAACAGCAGAGACTCCCAACTACCGTTCCAGGATGGAAGGAAGAAGACAACAACAACAACTACAGCAACATCCAACTTGGGTCGATAAGTTGATAAAAAAAAGAAAATAAAAGAAAGAAGACAGCCATCTGATTCGTCGTTAGAGGGAAACGATGATCGACCAAAGATGTCAAAATTCCCACGGATATGGCGACAGAGAGAAGGAGATGGGGGGGAGGAGGGAGGGGAAAAACCAAAAGAGAAAGGAAGGAAGCGCCCAAGACGGTTCGGTAACATGAGCCATCAACAGAGGAACCAGACGAGCTCTATCTCAGTCATCGAGTTCATTTAAGGAAAGTGGGGGGGGAGGGGAGTTTATTTTTAGTCAATTAGTTTGTTTATTCAATTTCGTTTTTTTTTTTTTTCGATTGTTGATGTTGTTTTTACCTTTGCTGCAGTACTCGCCGCTCCAGCCGGGGAGGCACACCTTGTCGCCGCTCGGTTCCGAACAGGTGTAGTGGCCGAATTTGTCATCGCGGGGCCGGCAGAGGTTAGCGCATCCGTCGCCGTAATAATGCTCGTCGCATTTCACCCGATAGCTGTAGTTGAGCGCGTGCAATCCATCCGCGTCCGAATAAGAATCGGCTTTCCACGCGTTCGACGAATCCATCCACCTTTGCGTGGCCATCTGCATTACAAGCACTTTGCCTATTCAATCCAGACGAGAAATTCAAGAGTTAGTTAAGGTTCTTTCTTTTTTTTTTTCCTTTTTAAAGCTCTCTCAGTGGCATATGGTTGCTTCGAAGGTGATGGATAGATAGCTGGAAGCCCTCTACGGTAGCATCAAGATTATCTCCCAGTTTTTTTTTTTTTTTTTTTTTCACAAGGCAGCGGAAGAGACGCCAGATGGCGCCCGGATGGGAACCCCCAGACCATTTTCAAAAAATGGAAAATAAAAAATACACACAAAAAAAAAAGATCCTCTTGAACACACACACACACGTATAGATACAACGGTATCGATTTTGTTTTATTTTTTACAACATCCCATTATGCATTTTAGTCGCTCAACATAACCAAATTCAATTTGTAACCAAAATGGCCACCCTATTTTTTTTTCTTCTTTTTCTTTTTTGTTTTAAAAGGTTGGGAAATGAAAAAAAAGTAAGAAGTTCACACTTCTTCCCCAAGTCGTCTGAAAGTATCAAGAAAACGACAAAAGAATTAGAAAAAAAAAATCTACTACCATGGGAAAGTGCCCCGGGTGAACTAGAACGGTGCGAGTACCTAGAAAGAAACAGAACGAGAGAGAAAAAAAAAAAAAAATTCTAACTCCCCCTCTCTCACCCATTAAGAAATGGGTTCTTTTTGCTTAGCTTTAAAGAGAAAAAGGGCGACTCGGACCACGTGAAAATGGACTCTCTTCCCATCTAGTACAGCCGTCAAAAAGCGAAAAAAAAAAAGTAAGGGGAAGAAAGAAAAAAAAAAAAAAAGAAAAACTTGTCAGCTCGACCGGAAATCTTAATTAAACTACACAACGAGCCTTGCCGTCGCAAAAATTGGGGTCTAAGTCTACATCAGCTATAGCTGCATGTGTGTTCACATGGTTAGCGCTGCCACGCAAGTAGCCGGTCATTTACACGTAGACGATTGGTGTGTAGGTGGGCAGCGGAATATAACAACAACACAAAAAAAAAAGAGAACCCCTTTACGTACCCACGTAAACCGCCCCATGATCTATCAACTGTGAAAGAACAAAACAAAAAAAATAAGAAGCCCAAAAGAACAATACGGTTTCCGTGCAGTTGTATAGCTGTATATAGAGTCAAAAGAAAGTCACACGCAACAGGACACATCCAGACCGCAAAGACAAGTGTGGGAAACAAACGAAAATTTTTATTGAAGTGTTTTCAATCTTAGGGACAAGACGAAACCGAAAGAACAAAAAAAAACGCAGCGGGGTGACGCGCACACTTTGTGATTGCACCCCCCCACCCCCTACGCGCTATATCTATCGAGTAGAGCGCTATACTTGTGTATATACGGGTAACACCGTGTCCACCACCGTTCCCACCCCCGCCCACCAAAACCGAAATGTAAAAACACAAGATTTGAAACTTTTTTCTTTTTCTTTCTTAAACGAGACCGCGCAAGATGTCAACTTGCAAGGGAAAGAGTTAAGAATAAAAGATTTATTTAAAAGAAAAAAAAAGAGTGATTTACCTGTAGTTTTGTTGGATGACTGGTGATAGGCTTCGATGATCAGCGAGAAAGTGCCCTAGAAAAAAAAGGGGGAGGAAAACAAAACAAAAAAAAGCGCCATTTTTTTTGGTTTGATTAGTGTCAAGTCCAGACGAGGGAAGGTGAGAAAAAGAAAAACTTACGGGCCAAGAGAATTCGAATGGCAATCGGACGGTGTATCCATTGGCGGCGTTGTCCTTGTTGGCGTTGACAGATGAAGAGCTGTTAGCGGCAGCGGCGCTAAAATCAAGCGAATTCTCGCCGAGGACGGGTGTGGAAAAATCGCCATAAGTGCACACGCCAGACAAGTCGATGCTCGTTTGGTAGTGCTTGAGGCAGACCCGAAATTGCGTGCGGCACGCTTCACTGCACCGGCCGCCAGTTCCGCTCGAAGAGGACGGCGACGATGTTTTGAATCCGTCGCAGCAATGACCTTTGGCGTCGCGGCCCAACTCATTCTGAAAGCGGTCAAAGCGCAATTCGAACACGCCAGACGCGCTCACTTGCATCGATGCTAAGCAAAAAATGGTGAAAACAAGACACACGAGCGAAATCAATGACGACGCAGCCATGGCGATTTGCAAGTTCAGGGCAGGTCGTAGGTCAAATTGTCTTATCTTTTTTTCCTTTTTTTCTTTTTAAGATTCACGCACGCAGCACTAAGGTCTACACTGCGCACACACACACATGCGCGCACAATCACAGACACACACACACACACACACTGCGAGTGTAGAATTCGGTTTACGGGAAAAGGCTAAAGTGTGTCGATTGGTTGTCACTCGAAATTATCCATCATCATCATCACGGTCTAAAAAAAAATTTATTTATTTTTTTTTTTTGTGAAGAAAGTGAAACTTGGTAATAAACTGACAGAGGCTCTTAGAGCGCAAACTGGTCAACAACAAAAATCAATTGGAGAGAAACGGACGAGTGCGTCCACTTTGTGCCGAGGATGGCGAAGAACTGACGATACCAAGGGCCCATCGGTCCGTACGGTGGTTTCCCGTCGTTGATCGATGCCTCCACCAGGGCGGCGCTGCTGACTCGCCAGGTGGAGGAAGTCCTCAAAGTCCCTCCCCTCCTCCCTTTCCACCGCTAACACAGCACATATACACACACAGAGAGAGAGAGAGAGAGAAGGAAAAAAGGGAAAGACAAAACAAAAAATGAATAAAAAAAAACCAAAAAAAACACGGGCAGAAGGAGAAGGAAATGGCTGAAGCAGAACCGGAAACTTCGGTGGGTGCTGCTGGTCCCCCCCCCCCTCCCTTCAGTTTTTTTAGTCTTTTTCTTCAACTCCGCCCCAGTTCTTTCTAAGCAGACGCTGACGCTGCAGACGCTGACGCTGCAGACACGCAGAACGTCAAATAGAAAATAAGCAAAATTTAAAAAGCAAAACAACGATAGTTTCAATGATTACTCGAGTGCAGAATGGGTCAGTCCTCTGCTGATATTTCCAAGTAACCGCATTTAGCAACTCGTTATCGCTGGTAGACAGAAGCCAACAGCAAAAACGATAGCTGAAGCAAAAAATCAAAAGAGAACGTCGATAAGATAAAGCAGTTTCATCAGTTTAAGTCTTTAATGTTATGATGGCCAATTGGGGTTTTTTCTAACAGACGGCTGCTAAGTTGCGCAAACTAGTTGTCACCCACATTTTTATCTGAATCGTTATTGCATTTTCTTGTGAACGCTTTTCAAAGCTGACGTCCTGTGGTGGAGGGGGGATGAACGCAGTGGGACCTGACGTTAACAAGCCACCGTTAGGATTGAGTTGTTTAAGACAGGCAACTAAAAAAATTGTTTTCAAGATTCAATTCCAGGGCGATCGCTGTCAACGTGAGAATCAACTCCATGACAAGCAAAAAGATAAAAAAAAAAAAATCGAAGAAGAAAAACGGATTTAGATAAATCCCATCCAAAAGGAGAGCGCCAATAAGAAAAGACAAGAAAACGGTCAACGTAAAAAAAATAAAAATGAAAAATAAAATAAAATAAAATAAGAAAAGGCTTCAATGATCGGTGACCCCAGGTGAACCCTCTAATCCTACCCCTGGCTCTTGTCCAGTTTCGTTCTTAATGAATCCCGTGGCTCCCTGGCCATTGATCGACATCCGACACCCATCATTCGATACACCCCCTTCCTATCTCACTAAAGAGAACTGGCTTGAATCAACACCATTAAAAAGTCATCGAACTGATTTCCTTCTTTTTTTTTTCTAATGCCGTAACCACTAACAAGCTAATCGAAAAGCGGGATGACAAGCGACGTAACAGGCGAAACTCCAAATCACTTTCTTAACTGCGAGTTCCGAGCTTCGCAGTCGGGTCACATTGGGAAAAAAATGGACGATCTGCACGTTGTTAACGCGTACAGCTTTTAATTCATGGTCAAAAGACACGTGTGACCGGTTGACCACTGTGCTCGTTGCCAAGCCGGAAATGGTCGACCAACTTTGAATTGTCCAGTCTCGTGCTTTGCTGGTGTTTTAATTAGTTACACAACTCTTGTTTGCCATTGACGTTTCGGCATAGCCTGTTCATCAATGGCAGTCGTTTGAATTGAACTAATGATGATTTCGTGTCACGTTTGTTTTTTGTTTGTTTTTTGCTTTTTTCTAAGGGTAGCTTACGTAACGTAAAATCGTATTGCATTCGAACACGCACTTGATTGTTTTCAATCACGGCTTATCTACTTCGTTGTCAACTGTTTTATTCATCAACTCCTCTGTGTTGAATTTTGTTGGCACCATTCATCCACTGGTTGACAAGAAGAAAAGAAAAACAAAAAACGTTTGAAATTGATGATTCTAGGACAAGAACCATCAAACTAAATGTTCCTGTTTTAATCGCTTGGCTGATGGTGGTAGAGGGACGCCGCTTACGTCACAGCGTGGGGACGCCAACTATAAAAAAAAAAACGCGCGCCGATTACGAGAGTGAACCGAAGGGAGAGGGGAATAGATAGATAGATCGAAACTAAGAGAGAAAGAGAGAGAGAGAGCATGTGTTACGGAACCCAACTAGACGCTTTCCTACCCTATTGCAGCAGCAGCAGTGGGGTTACAAGAGGGAGCGAAAGGTGGTGGTAGTGGTGGAGGTGCATTTTCTGGTGACCATCTGCCCGTGTCCGGTGCTTGCAGCTGCCGCGCCCGCTTTTTTTCTTCTTTCCTTTTTTTTTTTTTTTCTCCCTATGTTATATGCTGGCGTCTGTGTGTGTGTGTGTGCTGCTATCAGTGCTGCAGTGTGTAAGCATGTAGCCAAGGAAGCATCGGAAGGAGATTGTCAAATGGCGGCAGCTGTTAACGATTTCCGTCGCCAATTTTTTGTTTCTCTAGACGCGTGCTGTTTCACATTCGCCAGCCGATGCGTATCATAATCACTTTTTTTTTTTTCTTTTTTTTTTTTTTTTTTTTTGTTGCTTCGACCACAAGTCCTTGAAAACGTGACAGATAATGGCCGAATTCGTTTTTGTTTTTTTCGGTTTCGTGGCTTCTCTCGTACCACAGTCATGACTTTGGCACGTTGATTCTCAATGAACAAGAAAAGAGAGAAAGACACACACACACAAAAAAGTGAGAAATGGTGCAGAGAATATTCATTATCTCTGTTTTCTCTCTCCCTACCTCTGCCGTTTGTCGTCTCGGTCGTCTCCTGTTCAAAAGTTTAGTCTAAAGCGAAACAAAAAAATAAAAATGATATGGTGACCTTGGTTGACCTGGGCCTGATATTCAGTTTCCATCTTTTTTTTTTTTTTGTTCAACCTCTCCAGGGTCTTTTTTTTTTGTGTGTTCCTGATTCAGACGTGCATATCTACCTTTTCATGTGCAAATGTGATGACTAGGTAAGAAAATTACCACCAACTCGACAACTCGGACCAGCTTCAGCCATCTTGTGTTTCGGGGTTTACGTTTTTAGCACAGCAATGGCCGACTATTAGTCGGTTTCCCCCCACGTTTTCTGGAAATATTTTGTAAGCTAACTCGATAATCAATTGCAGAGTGCACACAATTGTGGCACACCTTGAATTTTCGAAACACCTTGTACGTACAGACATTTCACAGCGATACATTTTCCAGATGAATAAGTGGGTTAACCAGAGAAAACTACGGCAAATGAAACGAAAAAACAAAATGGCGGATTGGTCGATTACGAAAAAGAGATTGTGCTGTAATGGCGACAGAGGGGAGGTGCATTGAAATTCAGGTTTTCACCTGCCCTTTTTTTTTTTCCTTTTTTTTCCGCTCTCCGCCCCTATCGTATGGCCTTTCCATTGTTAAAAACTAAGACTGTGAAAACGAACCGGACCCAGATAAGAAAGAATGAAAAATAGATTAGCGGGAATAATGATTACCGCTTCGGTAGAGTAAAAACAAACTTTTAGCTTTTTTTTTCTTTTTTTTTTTTTTTTTGCCTATAATTTGGCGCCTTTTCAGAAAGCTTTTCTTAGTGTCTATTGTGGACAAGCAATATAATGTTCCAGACGAATGATGTAGTTAAACTTAATTGTGTTCAACAATAGTTAACACGTGTCTGCTCTTTCAGACCTTGAAAAAATCATTGGAATCATGGAATGACTGAGCTGCATGTCTTCAGTTGTGTCTCTTTTGTTGATATATTTCCTTCAATGAAGACATTTAAAAAGAAAAATGCTGGGGGGGAAAGCAGGTGAAGTGGGTTAGAAAAAAATAAAATAAATAAATAAGCTAGATCATAAGATATTCAAGGCGTGTTCCCCGAGCGAACTGGCACGCGTCGACAAGCTTTTCTTCCCTGTTGTCCTTCCACGAGTTCAAACTTGTGTAGGAAGAATCGGCTGTTGGAAAGCAATTAACGAGCAGTTAACCGAAGACAGGAATCATGCAAGCCAACATCGTGATCTGTGAGCCAAGTATCTTGTCGTTAACGGTCAATGGCGTTGACGTTGTTACGAAACAATTCGACGTCAATTAGAAACGAACCCGTAACCCCCCCCCCCCTAGTTTTTTCTTTTTTTTTTCTTTCGAAGTTGTATGTGTAACACGAGTTTGTTCCACAGTTAGCAAGCTGTCTAAAAAAATCATAACAAAACGTGGGAGTTGAATAGTTAGACCAGATAACAGAGGTGAACGGAGGTATCACAAAAGTCGAACGAGTATTTTAACAATTCAAGAGTTACGTTTGCATGAATGTAGCCGGAAGTTTGGCCCACCTTTTCAATCGCTGTGAATACAAAGGCTGGCAACGTAGTAAATCAATCAACAATCTCACATTCAACATAATATTTCATTTAAACTGAATTTAAAAAAATATATATATACAAAATGGCTTCGAATAATTTGTATGAACATAATCGTCAATGCTAGATGCGAGTTAAAACATTCGTGGGCGAAGAAATCGCAGAATAGAAAATACCTCGTTTTCAAAAGAAGTGGAACAACGGAACAACAGCAACGGTGTTGTGTGGACAATAGCTTCGTTTGTGCAGTCGTGGCCACGCATCAAGGCGAAAGAAAAGATGCAAAGAAGTGATGCGCAGATTGACAAGTTTGCCACTTGACACACTTGATAAGGTTGCAGGCTTGCAGCAGGCTGTTAAGAAATATGTTCCTCTTATTCGTTTGTGTATAGAAGTGAAGGCAGGCCGGGATGCAGTCGACGAAACTGGCCATTCGTCTGAAAGGAGACGAGGCTCGCGCCCACCAAATTCAATTGTAAATATCAACTTCTTTTCATCTCGACATGGATATGAAAGAATCTTGCTTTATTTCTTTATATTTTTTCCCCCCTTTTATTTATTTTTTTTCCCCTTTTATTATTATTTCAAATCGTTCAACGCACAGGCGAGCATGGTTCCCCCCCCCCCTAGTCTTTTCCATTTTTTTTTTCTCCCTTTCTTCCTTCGAATAAAAAAAAAATGAAAAGAAAGAGAGGAAATCCGTCGGTTCTTTTGAACTGGCACACACACACACACACAGATAGAGCAGCAGTAGAGTAGGCACACAACACAGTAGCTACCTCGGGAGCAGATGGTTTACAAACACCCGCCGTCCTGCTATACTCTCTTCAAGGCACTATGTATAGGAGTATATACACGGCCTGTCGACCCCCACGCTGACCAGCGTTGGCCCAGGGTGCGACAGTGTGCGTTCGCGGGCCTCTCGAAATAATACGCCTTCCTTCCTTCTTCTTTCGTATTATTTAAAAAGCCCAGACTGGTAAGCGCAGTGAGAAAAGAAAACGCTCGAGTGAATCGGCACGTGTCTCCGTGTCACCTGGGCAAACATAAAAAAAAAACGATTTTTCCTTTTTTAACAAAAAAAAAATGTGGGAAAGAGAAAGGAGCAGTTTGAGAATAAGCATTTTGCATATGCCTTCTGTCTGTTTTCTATTTGATTTATTTATTTGTTTGCGAATTATTTTATTTGCGAGGATTCGAGAACGTCGCCATCAAGTCTGAGCGAGGTTTCAATGCGAATTTACAAACGGTTGATTTTGATGCTTAGATTACTTTAGATACTTGAGATGTAATGTATGCGTAGAATCAATCTCGCGATATAAAGACGAGATACTATAAAGCGAAATGACATTCTCTTAGGCACCACGTTATTAATCTCTATACTTTGAATCTTCCAATTTGAACACGATAAAGGCATAGGTTGACAATGGTGTTATAATGTTGCACAAATGCAGTCTATGGTCATGTGATTGTTAACCACATGTGACTGTTGGAGTTAACCTTAACTAAATCATCTTTTTGACTAGTCATAAATTGTCCCCCCTAGTCCAAACGTTTGTAGCGTCTTCTTCGATTCGGGTCTCTTCTTGAGCCATAAGGGATAACAGGCCAAGGACTGGGCGAAAGGAAAACGCGCACAAGGTGACGAATGAAGGAACAGTTGTCGAGCGCCCCGACCAGTTATAGAAAAAACCACCTGGTCCCGTCTCCTCTATATACTTTTTTTTTTTTTCCTTTTTTCCCCCCTTATTTCTACGGAGGAGTGCATAAGCCTATAACAGAACGGACTAGGAGACCCCAAGTATGGACGATGAGTATACGATTCTTGGGGGAAGACCCCTCCGTCCCAAAGACTTTTTTATTTTTTAAAGAGCTCGGAAAAGACGTTTGCAATATGGAACTCTCGGCAGCCGTTCGAAGGCACAAAATTACCCACTCAGAGCCACCCCTATATGCTCTTTGTTGCTCTTTTATTTTTATTTTTGTTACTATATAGTGTGTTCCATCTCCTTCTGTTCTCGTCAGAAGCGAGATGTAAAGAAATAGGCTGAGCCATCTGCATAGCCAGTTGGTTAGTTGGTGCATTAAACGAGTTATAAGACTAATGATAATGGATTAGTTTTCTTGTTTGTTTCGTATGTGCCACCTTTTGGAGACAGCAACAGCTCATGATCGATGGATTGAAAGCCATAAAATGAAAATATATATATACATATATGTTTAAAAAAAAATAAGGGTGGAGAAAGACAAAAGAGATCAGTAGATCATCGTTGTCATCATTATTATATTGGCTATCGGCCATTATAGCCATCGCCACCATGAAAGAAAAAAAAAAGGTTAATGGCGAAAAAAGAAAAGAAATCGAATGTTAGTACGACTCGGCTTCTTTGACGTTTCGAACGATGATCAGGAGTTGCTTGTTTCACCTTCCTGGCGATGGGATGGTATTTGCTCATTAACAGGGACTTAACCAGCGGGAGATTCGAAATGTTTCCCTAACCGACTTGACTACCACCTTATGGGAGAGGGAACGTATATGCACAGCCTCTGCATTTGGCCGAGACAATATCCTTTTCTTCGCCGTATGGGTGGTGGAGGAATTCTGTTTTGTGCTCTTCAGCAAAATGAATGGGTGGGCGGAGTCGGTGTTCCTCAAAAAGTGGTTGCAAATTTAAAGAAATGTGTATTTTAAAAAAATGTATGTATATGTATACGACAAGCAGAGATAAGAAGCGGCACTTTAACCTCTTAATGGAGTTTGACGTGGATCAAATCAGTCCACGAGTTTTCATCCGCCATCTTTTCTGAAGGATTCCCTTCTCTTTTCTTTTTCTTTCGATGGGAACACACATACACACACATACACACACACACACACACACACACACAAAAAGGGCCACCATGACATGGCCTGGTCTACGGATATACATAGACGGATATACGGAGAGGTGATCGAATCCCACAAATAGCGCGCTCTTCCAATACTTGCATCGAAGATCAGTGTCAAGCGTCAAACAATTCTATATGCTGTCTCAATCCGTTAAGAACTTATCAAGCGAGCGCCGCGCTATGCATTCCCCCTCTTTTTTTTTTTTTTTTTTTCCAAGGCACGAAGATGTCAGTTTTTCCGGCTTAAATCAAGGGATGCATTCTCACACATCCTACAAGAGGATTTGATATGACAAAAAAAAAAAAAAAAAAAAAGTAAAACTAAAAAAATAAAAAATAATAAGTATATGCCGACATTCTTGACTGTCTTTCAGAAATCGCTCCATTAATCCCAATAATTCAATTGGAAGCGGATGCGCCATGACCGATTTGTAGGAGATTTTATTTTATTTTATTTTTTATTGCATTGTAAGTATTCTATGTCTATACAGGACCTAGGGCACACCCACACACACACAAAAGGAAGTAAACAATTTAAATTTGAAACGATACACAGCCATTTGTTTTCGGCAGTTTTCAGATCTCCATCAGCGAAAAGCTATACTGCCATCAACAAGAAACGGGTTGCGTCTTTTCTTTTGGCGCCTTCATTTTTTAAAAAGGAAAAAGAAAAACATGGAAAAGTTGAAAAGGATAGACTTACGGGGCCCTTACGCAGCCAAAGAGTTCTTCTGAAATTCGCTTTATGTCGAATATAACGACCTGACAAGATCGTGTGGCGTAAACGAGCCAGTAGTCCAAAGCAGCAAGCTGCGACCTGAAAGAAAAGAAAGGGTCACCTCTGACCCCCTTTTTTTTTCCCCCCCAATTTTATGAGAAAGAATAGATGCGTGCACAATAAGGAGCCCTTTTGACAGAAAGAAAAAAAAAAACACATTTGGCTAGATATATTTACAGTATGATCATTTTTTATAGTCGTGTTTCTATGGCTTAAAGTCCGAACCCTTTTGATTGATTACCGTGCGCACGTATTCAACGGATAAAAGTTGTGATAGTTCTCTTCTTCTCACTATAGTGGTAATTCAACAAATCTTGATGACCTGTGTGTTTGACACCTGGTTTATTTTTTATTTTTTTTTTTATTTTTTTTTTTCCCATGGTCTATCTCCGTGTCTCCCCCTTTTAGGTCGGTTTCAATCGGCCAAACCCTTATGAATCGATAGTTGTATTTTTTTTTTTTTCAAAGGAAAAGAGAAGATGGAGAAGAAGAAGAAAAAAAAACGACAGATTGAACGCTCAACTTTTTTTTTTTCACAGCTGCTTTGTTCATAAGGTCATGTGGCTTTGCTGGGCCCGACAGATGGCTGTAGACTTGACGGTTTTTGGGAAAAAAACAAAAAAACATCTCGTTCACAGAGAGGTCAGCTGAAAATCTTTGAAAAAAAAAAACGAAATTAAACGTAGAAACTGAAAGCTGTGAAACTGTGGGAAGAAATAAAAATCAATAAACAACGAATATTTGAAAAAAAAAAATGAAAAGAGGAGCGTGGTAAAATGGGAATTAGCGCAGTAAATCGGGCCATTAACACCTCCTGTCTAATCGATTGATACGTAATTGATGTTACCGAGTGTCCCTTCCAGCTACGAGGAATTCGTCTGCAAAGTAAGCGACCAAAAGGTGGGACTGGGTAAAAATTCAAAGTCAAACGACCATGAGGACATTTCTTTTACCTATATCGCACCTTACGACTCAGCGTGGGAAAATCAAAAATGGTTCCATACAGAAGGCGCCTTAATCGGATCAAGAAGAAACTGCGCAAGACTCGGTATGCAAAGCATTCAAGGAAAATGCTAGAGCTACATTTGGCTGTCTCACACAAAACGGAAAGACACACAGGGTGGTGTAATTGATTTTTTGGAATCTGCTGTCCCATATTCTCTCCCACGCCGTTTCACGTGCACTTGCTAATTAGAATTTCCGACGTAGACGTCGTTCATGGTTGCGAATGAAAAAAATTGTTTAACTGCTCGCATACACGCTTGTGCGTTGTTCGTTTTTTTTTTTTTCCCCTTTTTTGTAAGGATGTAGTATAGGAGAAAGTTGTGTTATGCTAATTAAGATACGGTAGCAGAAAAGGACGGAAATGAGTGAGTATCCTGCTGGCGATCGATTCGTTCTCCAACCAGTCCAGTTTGTTATTGAGATACCGAAAGCCCAGCAAAAAAAAAAAAATGATAACTCACTGTTTTTTTCACAATCCTGTCATCACACCTGCTCAAACCATCGATCTCTCTTTTCCCTTCATAAAAAAAAAATAGATAACAACAACAACTGTGCAGCTACATATTGTAACAAGCTTTGGCGAATATCACATTGACGACTAACAGTTATACGACCTTGATTTCTCTTGCATGCCAAACGGTTTGGGCAGTGCTGATACGGATCGGATGCGCGTTATCATCAAAGCAAAGCATACACACACACACACACACAAAAAACGATTGCAAAGCAGATGTCATACCTCCGCTGTGAACACGGACAAAAAAAAAAAATAAACTAGAAAAACTAGAAAAAGAAAAACAGCGCGTACAAGCAACGCAGCTTTCACTCCTGAATGGTGATGAAGTAAACACCCTTGCTCTTTCGGGTATTTTTTATTTTTATTTTTTTTTTCTATTGCCGGCTGCCAAAAAACAGCGTGCAGACCCTACTTTTTTTTGTGTTGTTGTTGTACCCCTTGGTTCCGCCGTGTATTTACACTACCGGTATTCTAATGTTTGTACACGTTTGCTTATATAGGGAGAAAAGGGAAAGGGGGATATATACCTATAAAAAAAAAATATAAAACGTAAAAAAAAATAAAATAGCAATATTAGTAAGAATTGAAGCCAATTAAACAGACGAATCATTTGAAAAATTTCAAATTTTGAAACGAACGCCAAATTCTTTCTTTCTCCGTTTCTCAGTAACAAAAAGAAAAATCTGTTTTATGCAAATAAAAAATGTTGGGTTTCCCAACTGATTTTTTTTTTCGGTTCAGATTTTTCTACCGTGAGAAAACTTTGAAGGTAAATTCGCCCGCGTTAAGATATATGATCGTTACTTGTACTTGAAACTTTATTTTTTTTTTTTTCATAGAATGAGAAGCCTGAGTATCGTACTAAAGCGGCTCGTTTGTATGGATGACCCTTTTCATTCAACAGTGAATTGAAAATAGAAATGATAAAAAAACATGAATGAGCTGGACACCATACCGATACATTCTTCTATTCTTTTACTTTTTTTTTTTTTTTTTGAAGTTTCTTTTTTTTTAGGGAACTTCTTCATGGTGACAGGCCATTGAGAGAGGGACCATTCGGAAAGGGTTCTTTTGTGATTTAGAGCTAGGGTTAGGCCTCACGCCTCCGTGGGAACAAACTTGCCACTATACATAGAATCACTCTTACAAAACTCCAAATATGTCCGAAATAATGTAGGAAATCAAAGTTTTTGATTAGTTCCAAGCTGGTAGGTCCTCGATGGCCTCAGTGGGCCTGCTGGAACTCAGCCTGAAAAAAATGAAAATAAAATAAAATAACAAAACAAGGAAGGAAGTTGAAAGAAGGCAGGTGCACGCCAGTTGCAAGGAAAGGAAAGGAAAAAAACAAAACAAAACAGACCATATTATCTTGGGCACGCGTCGCTAGTCAAGACGCACATCGTTTCGGCCGAGCGAACTTGTACACCGGCAACGCTATATAGTGGTCGAAGTCCATCTTCAAGCTGCCTTTTCTCTCTCTCCTTCCTCTCCACCATTATTATCTTCTAATACACAAGAGGACA
Organism: Daphnia magna; assembly: GCF_020631705.1. Taxonomy (NCBI): domain Eukaryota; kingdom Metazoa; phylum Arthropoda; class Branchiopoda; order Diplostraca; family Daphniidae; genus Daphnia; species Daphnia magna. Next base: position 6,243,973 of record NC_059189.1, on the reverse strand, counting down.
TGTGTGCACGTTTGTCTGTTTCTTTGACCGCAAGGTCACGTGACACGACGCCATCGCTGGCTTGGCTTGGCGATGGCAACAAACATTAACGGCCATATTCAAAGTCATTAAGCAGTTTACCAACTGCTTCCACCTATTTTGTTTTTTGTTTTCTTTCGCCTTGCCTTCGAATTGATCTTGAATACGTTCACCAGCGGTTGGGTGTTAATTCTCTTTTAAGTTCTCCAGGTGCGAAGTAGTAGTCTACTAAATTTGTTTATTCCCCGTTCGGACGCACAAGCTGTGAGGTATTGGACGAATACGAATATTCTGGCATGTTATGACTTGTTCCAGTTTCCAGTTAAAGCCGGCTGATGAAAATCAAATTTCTTTTGAAACAAAACGCATAATTGGTTGATTGTGTGTATACAAGAGCAGCATAATGACGTCCTGTCGGTGGCGTCGTTTAGTTGCCAAGATATGCAAATGGTTATGCCATTAGGTACATTTTATCCTGCAAGGAAGAAGGAAAAGGTATAAACAAGAAAGTTGGGAGGGATTGTGCTGACGTATACCATAATGTCCGACTTAACGGGAAAAAAACAAAACAAAAACTAAATCTGCTTTCAATGTTTAACGATTTTGTAAGACTTTCTTTCGAAACAATTTCTTGTATATCGAACACTATTTGGCAGCAAAGTTTCAGTTGCAAGAGAAGCGAGTTCGAGTTTCGCTTGCTAAAACCGTGACGACGGTGGTCGTTGCCAGAGTAAAACGTAAACATCAGCTAAAGAGTAACAAGCATTATTTCTAAACAGAAACGCATATAATCAAGATGTCTTGTTGTCAGGAATTCGCTTCTGAACATCGTTAATCGAAGCTATGATGACAGATGAAATGCTCCTGCTCTACATCGGCTGGCTCTGATGGCAGGCAAACTATTCGAAGCACGCCGAGGTATGCCGGCTTCTGACCACGTCCAAGTGGCTTCTCGAAAAATTCAAAAGAGTGGAAAGGATCGCGGATCAAGCATTTCACATAGAGAGAGAAGCTTGAATGGTTGCAAGGTATTCCGTCTCTCTTGACCAATTTGTTCCATCCGAGAGTGCGCTTAAGGAACAGCCCAAACGCTTTTCGATTCATCCTCTTTATTCTGTGTGTTCGTATATGGCCAAGGGCTGAACAGACGGAAGCTCAAAAGCTTTTTTTTTTATTATTATTTATTTAGATATTTTTTTCTACATAGGCCATTTTCTTATCCTTTAGATAAGAAAGAGAGAGAGGATCATTTTCTTCCCACCCTCCTATTATTATTGCTGACTGGAAGAAAAGATCTTTCCTTCCTCTTAAAGTGGCGGTATATACAGTAGTAGCCCGAAATTTTTTTGGAGGAACTCGGCTGACGAATCACAAATAGTTGACATTCCAAGATTGTCATGTGATGAGCATCTTTTTTGTGGTGGCCTTTAGATATACTTTGGGCACACGACGGCGTCATTGCTGAATGCATGAAACCCAACTATTTTGGCGCATGCCTTTTCCCGTCTGCCGCAAAAACATTCAACTTTGACAATAAAGAGAAAAGAAAAGATCCGCGTTGGAGATTTTCCGACCTGGAAATTGCTAGATCGAGCGTCGACCCGTCACGCTAAAGAAAAGCGAAGGTATTCATTCCTTTTCGTTTTTCCTTGGCTGACCAAAAGGTAGAAACATTGCTCGCGTAGGTAAATATGCATGCCGTAATTAACGTACGTGTTTCTTTCAACAGATTTCTAAAAGTTAAGGCGAAATATGTGCCAACACACGATATTTTGTTTGTCGAAGCCGCTTTTTCGGATGCCAATCATCGGCCAATTATCTTTCACAGCGCTTCACGCATTTCAGGAACGATTGACGAAGGCAATCGTTTTCGATGGTGACAGCCGAACATTTCAAATGTCGTGTGAATTCGAGCGCCTCTAACCTGGACGAATGTTGATCATTTATTTATTCGTGCAGAGCTGCGATACGTTGCCGTGCATTTGAGTTGTCGGTTAATCCGATTTCCCAACACCACGCCCACAATCAGCATACACAGCAATTGAATGTTCAAAAAATAAGGGGGGGCTGTTTATAAATCTGAATTTAGGAAGCCTAACAGAAATTTGACGGTAATTTGACATTGAGCGTAACGGCGGCTGACTTGTGTCCCCCAACTGCAATAACAAGTAAAGCGGTTTTCGTGAGAGTGAAAGGGGTAAAAAAAAAAAGATTGACGGAGGGGGTAGGTGGGGGTGTTAGGGTAGGAAGCCGTTGATTTTCGTCATGAACTGCATTTCGTTTCATTAAATGTAAAACCTGATTCTGAATATTGATTTCTAGATCTCTCACATAATAGGGAGCTAGACTAGTAGACCACACGTACTTAAGTTCCGGTATCGTCGGTATCGTAGAACTCGGAACGTAATACGAGACCGGAAACATGGTTCCAGGTCATAGTTCGACCAGTTTCTTTTTTCTTTTTTTAAACCCGAAAGCCGTACGATCTACAAGATCGTAGCCTTCATACCGCGATAAGTCAATGTTATCAAAACTGAGAATAAAAAAGAATATGCTGCGTACGCAGCGAAAAGCTGACGATTCGGAACCTCTCATTTCCGCTTTTGGCTGACGTAGACCCTCATATTTTGGGCCGGTTGAAAAGAACAGTAGCACGGAAGGCGCCGATACAATTGAAAGCGGGTGTCATATTTAAAAACCAAAAAAAAAAAAAAAACAGCTGATCACAGAGGCACGGTACTCATCTGGTCACACAGGAAATGTAGGTCCATTGACTGCTCCATTTGTGTGAGCCGGCAAATTGTCTTCAAGAGGGAAAGCAACTGGCAAAGCAAAATGGCCTGCTGCTGGATGCTGAAATGTCAAAAGTTCACGTATAGGGCAGCGTTTGACTCGCATTCGCCATTATTCAAACGACCAAAGGCAGCCCAGCACGCGCCTAATGGTTCGGAGTCTCGAATTACTACACCGTCAAGGGCGCCGAACACAACGATGACAGACTTAGCAAGTAAAAAAAAAAAAAAAAAACAAAAAAAATTCCGGAGGCAATATCTGTAGACTCCCCATTGTCACATTATTCAGCTTTTGTCTTTCACGAGTGTTTGATCCACTTTAGTTTTTTTTTTTTTTTTTTGTTTAAAAGAGAAAAGTAAAAATGCACATCCGCAGGATGAATGTAGACTATACTATTGTTTAGGAATCATGGAATACTAATAATGACACGTTTCGTCATTTGCTTTCTTTATTGGTGAGCCCAATACATTTCTAAAGCATTTCGATCGGATTAGATCGAATTTAAGGTAGTTAATAGGGTGTTATACAATATAATTTAATAGATTGCCACCAGTGTAAATCCAAGTATAAGACAGTCAATCAATATGAAATTTTTACAGCACATTTTCGTGGCTGATTGCTCGTTAACTTTGAAGCTAATTAAATCAGCTAGTAAGTGAGCCTCCAGTTAGAAATTCATGTGCAACACGTGTGTAGGAGCGGAGGGGGGAAGCTGTGGCGAGTGACGAAAATGACAGCCGTTTGCGGTCCACGAAGCAACGTCAAACCTGCGACTCATTTTTTTGCTACGTTCATTGGGCTCGCGTCTTCTTCGACTGAAACTCAATCTACAGAAATGTTCCCCTCGGCGCAGCGTCCAACTTCCGCTTACATGTGGTTACAGCTATACAGGACCCACGTTGGCGAAGGAGAGCAACGAGCGGGACCGACTGGTTGCAAACAGTTGAGCGTAATAAGACCAAGGTCTCAGTTTGACTTGAAACAACACTGTAACTCGACACCTTTTTCTCCCCCTAAATAGTTGATAAACTATCCTTGAAGACAAACATGATGTAAAAGATAAATCTTGTATCTGTTGCACTTGTCTTTATACAGCAGCAGCGGGAGGAGGACTAGATTTCTCCGTGATTTGTTTAGCAGCGTGATCTAACATTTGTTCTTGATGGAACAACCATAGTGAAACCGGTTATAGCGTGTTTCTTATCGGAGGCAATTATACCACCGCTATGGGCAATATTTATTTTTATTTTTATTTCGTTAAGGAAGGCTCAGCTTTTCAAGCTTCTTCTGTGATGCTCTTTTAATAGAGCAATAGTTATTTTAATACAATCCTTGGAATGAAATGAACTGCCTTGTTTTTTTTTGTTTTTGTTTTTTTTAAATGTTACTTTTTACCTACACTATTGATATAAATTTAGTGCTGGTATCAGGTAGTTCTCGTATTGACTTTCGGCGGGTGTATGTGAGATGTTTTTTTTTTTAAGTTTTACACCCCCCTGACTTTCGAACCGGTTGTGATTATTCTTCTACATGAAATCAATCGTCCAGTCCAGAAAATAGTGCAGGATAAAAGCTTCAGGCATTGTGTAACGGATGTTTAAAGTTGCCTCATTTCCTCGTGTAGCAGAAAGTTAATTTCGGGGGTTTCAATCGACCACAATCCTCGAAAGCCAAACCGCGCAATTGAATACCGAGAAAAGATAATACCGTATACTGCTGGCAAACCTGAAACAGTAAAGCATGGATACAATACGGCGCTGATACGATAGATTATGTCACCCCGTATTACCCCACTAGAAATGAAATCCTATAAAATCCAAAAAATGTCGATGAAAAATAAAATAAATAAAAGCTTGGATGGCTGCCATGTCGGTGTCTACATGTGGGAAATCCTTTCTCAGCGCGCACGTGTTGTTCGCTGCAGGGAAGTTCCGAGAGTGCGCTCGGACAACTGGACACCAAGGTCCGCTCGCCGGTGTCCAATTTCTATCACCTCCGGAAACTACTTCCGTCGAGTCACATCGCTTCCGGCTCTATGGCTAAGCTTTGCCCTTACGACCTTTTGTTTCTTCTGCTCTGTTCGGGCCATCTTGTTGCCTTCACGCAGCGACCGTTCAATCGACAGCTCACAAAACGTTTTACTTTTTGCTGCTATTTTTTTTTTTTTTTTTTCTTGAGCTTTTACGGGCGAACTGCAGCCGATCATTAACTAATTACGAACTCTTAGCTTCAGCTGTGCTAACATTTTTGGTGATGTTTCCTTTGATATTTATTCAGCTCCTTTCGTCCCTCTTCGACATTTACCCCCTGGAGCTGTGCCATTAGACCCCAATCAATCGTGCCCCACTGTGACTATAAACCGAAGCTCAAATCCACCAAGACTTTACAGACGTACAAATGAAAATCGATTCGGTGTTTGGGGTGTTTGCTTGTATGGCGTTTCAACTCGAATCAAATGAGGTCACGAAGGATTCAAATGGGTCGTAGCTCAGCATCAAGAGGCATTCAATAGCCTGTAAAGCACACACAACCAAAAAACATTGACCCATTTCCCCTTTGGTCCGGGTTGATGTGGGGTGAGGCGGGTGAGAGATTGCGTGATTTCATCGAGACGGCATCGTTGCTGCTGATGGTTAACAATAACAAGTACTGACTACCGTGAAACGATCGACAGATGGACTGGAGAAAACCGAGATAATAGACATATATAAAATTGAACCCACCTTATTTTACCACAATGCTTGGCTTGAATCAACTTTCCTGATGTTTTGATTGCCGTCTTGGGGAGGGCGAGGGAAATGTTAAAGCGAAGGGGATAATTTACAGAACAACGAGGGAAAAAAAAAACTCGTTATTAAACTTAAAAATTCGATTAGCAGGTAAAGAGGCCATTTTTTTCCCCTACATGATTCTTTCGAAAAAAAAAAAAAAAAAGGGACGGTTGAAAAAATGGAATTACATCTATTCATTCTTTCGGTAGAATAATCTGTGCATTGTTATACATTTTCGTTTGTGCACATTTTCTTTTTTTTTCATCAACCATCGCGTTTTGCTTCGCCGTGCTTCGCCAATTTGTTCATTCCGAATTCGTATAGTCATATTGAAAAACTACGAAGAACACGATGGATTGTCTTGACCTTATGGTGAGGTCCGTATGTGTGCACCAACTGCTCGGTCCACATACTCGTCATTGGATATTTCCGGTTCGTTTTGACGTTACAAAAGATCTTCCGCAGCACAAGCCTACCGAATGTCGAAAGGCAGTGAAGAGGATCGAAGCAGCATGGGATGTCGTGGCGGATGGTGGCGTGGTCCGAGAAGGCGCAGCCGAGCCGCAACAGCACTGCAAGGAGCAGGTGAATGCGTGCATTAACGACTTCCCCTTTTTTCTTGCGTGGTGCTTGCAGGTGGTTTCTAGACAAATACGAAATTCTCTCAAGAGTAACGCGATGAAAAAAGAAGAAGAAAAAAACTTCTCCAGACCTCAAACGTACCTGTACACCACGCACCTTGGACACTAACATTATGAAAGCGGAAGTTCTAGTTGGTTAGTTTATCTTAAAAAGGTTTTCCCCCCACCTAACTCCAATTTTATAATCAACTTTCCCTCCTGTTATGTAGCTCAGACGTAAAGCTGGGAAACTCGCTTACTTTATAGATAAACAAACAATGCTGCCATTTTTCGAAGAAGTCCTATTTCTGTTCAATGAAAAATAATTGATTGATTGGACGAGACGTAAGCCAATAATAGCCTACGCATTGTCCAAAGAGGGAAGCATAACACGTATGTTTTTTTGTTTTTTCTTCTAAAGCTGCTGCATTCTCCGAATCGTCCTGCACCATGCGGACAAAACTGGACAATTGTGGTCTCTTTTTTTTTTCGGTTTGCTGTAAAAATTCCCCAGCAGTTGATGGATAAACTGATGAACAAGAGGTTTTACTTAGTCACTTTGTCTTGTATTCCTCTAGACACCGCATTGTGTGCTGGCCAAAGCTGAGCGTTGACCTGAGCTCAAGGATAGTGGCGTCGGCATCATAGGCCATCTCCAAAGAGTGAGATGTTGAGGAAGGAAGCGGACCAGAGAGCCGCCCTTCGCACAAAGGCATGCTCTTCCACTGATAGATTTTAATGATTTTTACCTGTCACTGTATTCTACTTACTCCTGTTGGTGACTTCTTTCAAAAACGAAGATTGCACACAGGGGGGATGTCGAATTTCGGAAATCTAGTATATAGAAAAAACAACAACAGCATAAGCTGAAAGACGACCTACCGCGATGATTCTCGTCTCATTTTCGAGGCGGCTCATTATCGATGTTTAACCGTCTAAGCTTAAAAGCATGATGTGAAAAGGAAACTGATTCCCCAGTGTCTTTGTCCTTACATTTATTTTTTTCTTTAGCTTTTAATTTTAATTTTTGGGGACAGGCTATTCTCTTCGTTCTCATTTATCTCGAAAAATAGTTGAATAAAAAATGACTGAATTAGTGCTGAATACCATGTACACACGATGGAACAGTCCGAGTCCAAACAAATTCTATTCTATAACCGAGGAACAAATGTTTGAAAGTAATTAAAAATAAATAAATAAACAAAATTTTCGTCGTTTCAAATAAAACTCATTATGGTATCTTGCGTTGTCTTATCGACATTCTTTTCGAAACTTCGGGAAACGTTGTCAGTCCTAGCAAGGGAAATTAACTTGCAACTGAATTCAAATATTATTCCGGAAATAGGTTTCTTTTTCTCTCAGCTTTGAAATTCCACCAGACCTGCTCCTATGAAGCTGGAGGGCCTGGTCCATTTGTACCATGTAACGTGAATTACATTTAGATGTTGTGCTACCTATAAAACTTTCACTCCCCTCTTATAAGTTCTCCTAAACATTAATCATACCATTCGAGCTTGCAATATCCTTAGTTTGCGTTCGCAACTCATAACCATTGAAAAGTTTAGCGGCCAACATTTTAAAAACTTGTAAACTAATCCACTTGAAACACGTCCTGCTTCACACCAATAACGAATGTTTGAATTTTGCGCATCGTGAAATTTAATATTCAAATAATTCTTCGTCATTGTTATTGCATGACGCAAAAGAATTTCGTTTTAGTTTCTGTTGAACATGTAACAAGTATTGTGCTGAATACCAGTTTGACACATTTCCCCAAGTCTGGGTGCAAATAAAAGTAAATGAGTTTGAAATTAAAATTAACAATGTAATATTAGGCAAATTATATTCAGAAATAAAAAACGAACATGCTGGTGCGTTATTTTATTTGTGCACGACAAACACTCGAAGGTCCCCGTTCTCTCTTGGTGGGTATGGCGAAAGGGCAAATAAAAACCACACAGTTCTTTCGTGTTTTCTTTTTCTAGATTTCTATTACTCATTCTGTATTTCCGTCTTGAAACGAAACATGACCAGACATACTAAATCACTCATCAACGATGGGGGTGTCACAACGAGGGCGAGAATATTTGTCGTTTTGATTCGAAGTATCCATCCTACGCCAGAGCCATCTGTGTGCGCAATCTGTAAGTCAAATGGAGCCGTGGGTGAATGGCATGGCACTACAATTATCTCAAACTCCAAAGCATAAATGTAATTTCTAAAGCATTCCTGGATGGTGCATACGTACGTTCCTGATTTGCGTTTTTTTTTTCATCATTGGCAAGCTTGATACGAAAGAACTGCATGAGGGTTTACCATGTGAACGACTCTATTTAGTCGATGACGGTTGTTACATTTTCGTGCGTTGGTGTCACGATGTAGACCTATGGTTTAATCGCAGAACAGGTTTTGCTACTTTGTTTTATTTTTGTGATGCCGCTGAAAAATCTAGCTTTAAAAGTTGAGTCTGAGACTTGTCAACTACAGAAAAACGTATCATTTTTCGCGTTCCGAAAATTGAAACGTGATGTGATTGTATACTTTACAAACTGTCGTCTGAATCTTTCCAGGCTCGCACGCAGGGGCATGTAGCCATGTAGCCTGCTCTTCATGACTCTACTGTAAATGCATTTGGAAGTGTTAATGCAGATCATGCAGTCAGTTAACAACAGAGGATTTAAGGTCTTGTCATCGCCTCTACTGCGCGAAGTCGTAAATAAACTAGCGTTACTGGATACGACAAGAACAAACTACAGCCACAGGCCACAGGTGGCCACGTATGTAGCAGTGACTAGTGCCAGTTGACGAAGTACTTGCTGGAAACCAACGGCACGTCTACCAAACTGAGGTTTCTCTATCTTTCTGCAAGCAAGATGTTGCTTACTTGTCAACGACTGGTTAAAAATGGTATGGCAATCACCGTGCTGAGTTTTGCTGAACATTTGCCGAATCTATCGCGGAGAAAACAACATACTGCACAGGGACAGTTGGCCCGTGCCATAGACCCAAATGTTCTTGTTTTTTTTTTTTTTTTTTTTTTTTTGTTTTCTTTCTAGATTTCCCACAAAAAAATCGATGCATCTGTCCGGGCTTAACGTGACCATGTCTGCTGTATGGAAGATAGTGCGTTATGCTCAATTGCCACCTGGAGTCTTTTACTGCTAAAGCAAAGCAAAAAAAAAAAAACAGCAAACGAAGCGAAACCCATTCGTAGTCCTGGTGTACCAGAGTACCTTAAACTTAAAAAACCCTTTTCAGAAAGCCAGCTGTGACCTACAACATCTCAGTCTTCTGTCTAACTTGTTTGATTTTAAATATAAATAGATATTTAAAAAATAATGCCTGCCAGATAACCTTTTTGATCAGCTGAAACTAATGTTGATGTCTTGTTGAAGAATTCCCGTCATGCAAAAAATGATCGAACATGGACGTTCTGTTTAAGGTATTTATATTTGCACATTAGTTGTTATGTTCAGTCCCATACAACAATTCCACAATGGCTGGATATAGATAAGCTATTGGAGAAAATAACCCCGTGATGAAAGTAGACTTTTCAACAAAACAATTTCATAAATTGGCAAGACGGTAAGGAAACAAGACATTGTATATGGGAGGAACTAGTGAACTTCCGTTTTCAAACTAAAAAGAAAGGGACATATACTCCCTTTTCCGGTTTTTATAAAAGTGCAGGTGTGACTATCTGCATCGAAGTTGGCCGTAGTGGCCGTGCACAAACACTGAATTGGAAGGGTGAAAATCTATACCCTTCGTCAACTCCTCCCTCCAAGGTTCCTCCCTTGCTCCCCTCTCCCTCAATCTCTCCCTGTTACTGACTTTCCATTGAGAAAAACAAGTAAATCGGGGTAAGCTGAATAGAAGCTTCCGTACACATTTCATTCATTGACGATATCCGCTAGCCGTTCAATACACGAAAAAAAAAAGCATGCTGATAGATAAGCATCCATGATTCTCCATTTGTTATTGTAAATAATTGCCGTGTTGTGACACCTTCTCGCATCATTCGTCATCGATTGCCCATCAATTTTATCACGTTTATTGATGTCGATGACAACGAAGCATTTTCAAGCCATAATAGCTTGACTCTTCCTTCACAAAACACCTGGGCTTGTATCGGTACACATTTAATCTGATTTAGTGCGGGGAATGGATAGTCTACCCTTTTCAAACATATTTTTTGTTCGATGATCCGGTTATCGATTCTATTCCATGTTGCAATGTCGTTGCTATATCTACGAGGAAGCTTGCTCTTTTGTTATACCGGAAGTCGCTCACCGACCGTTGGTTGTCTTGGTAGCAATGCCCCAAAAATCTAACCGTTGGCATAAACATTTTTTCGCAATGAATTGTTTTGTCTACATTGTCGTGAGAATTTTTTCAGAAGGTTAATAACAATTTCAAAACGCTGCGAATATAAATTTTTTGTTATATTTTATGGACCTTGGACAATTAAATGATAACCACAATGGCCACAACTGCGAAATGGGAGATGTTTGTGGCTTTAAAGAAACATTCTTATTTTGCTCGGTTGCCATTTAATGTAGTTTTCTTACGTATTGCTTTCTTAGTTCCGTATCTCCGTGTGCTATTATTTTCCTTCCTTTCAGGCACACGTGTTTTTATTTTCATCTGTTTATCCTAACTCCATCACATCCCTCAAAAAAAAAAAAAAACTCCAGTGCAAATAAGATGATCGCATTAAAGAAGTCAAAATCCTGTCATATTTTACAAACCAGTGTGTTTGGAGGAAGTACATGGAAGAATAGAAGGCATACAAAAAGAGGGAGACTGATCAGCCGAGGGACGCGAGGAGCTCTGTCTACTGAGTAACTTGAGATTTCCGGAAGGGAAGCTATATACCGACGATATATTTTTGTTTGGCTATGCTTTCGGCATCCTCAGACAGTTGTAAGGAGGAAAAAAAATTACGAGAAATCTTAGGGGGAGAAAAAAAAAAAAACTTTTGAACATTTAGCCGTTATGGGATTACGTTTTGTTTAGCCAATCAATTGTCAAATAAAAGAATAGGATAAATGGGTTATTATGAAGTCGAATAACAACAACTGAGGGTAAAATAAGTAAAGCGATGCTGGCAAAATAAAGAACAAATTTTCAGGGAACGACATTACAGAGCTAGAAATATTTTTCACAGCGAAGGATATGAAGAAAAATGCTTTTCTCTTCATTTTCTTCGATGGGTGTCTGGGATGACTATATACGTTTCTAAATTTTCTTTTAATTCTGATAATCTCTCCCTAGCATGACATCCTATTTCAAGTTGGCTGTTAAAAACACACCGACTGCACTTAAGAAACATGTCTACGAAAAAATTGCCTAAACATGATGTCCGTTTTCTTCGATTCAGGCATACAAGTTCCAGCGGAAGTCGTACAATGACATTGGCACAAAAGGCACGTGTTCACTTCCAAATTTCAACTGACATTACCGCTCTCCCCCTTGTTGGTTTTCTCCCTGACGACACGTCGCTTGTTTAGTAACTAAAAGAAGATCGTCATTTGATATTATAGAGGGTTTGGAATCATAGTTCATGATTCAATTATGATTAGAAGCAGGAGAGATGTTTTTAAAGCAACAGATAGAAAGGCAAGAATGTTTAGACCACTCACTATGTTAACGCTAGTACGATCGTCTTCCGAAATAATTTTGGCTGATTTCGGTAATCCTCGTACAAACAAAAATGTTAAAAACAAAAATGGCAAGCCCCTCCATAAGCTACTCCATGGCCAATTTGTGTATTAAATCTAATTTGTGACTAAAAATATCGCATAGGAAAATGGGACGATAAATATTTCCAGACTGTGGTAGTCGGCTTTTGCAGCTAATTTTGCATTTAGCCAAATGACACCAATCAACATTCTCGTTTCTAGGGCTTACGCAAGTTTAGGGCTTGTAAATTCAGTGAAATCCAACGTTGACGACAAATTATATTGCTGCCAAGGATTCTTTTCCTTCTCCTTCATGTCTTCTTTTTCCAAACGCGCCTTGGTTCGCTTGATTTGTCTTAGTCGTTCAAGCCAGTTTGAAGCGTATGGATAGTTAGACTTGGATTGTAGGATAAGCGCAGCAAGCTGAACCAGTTGATATCAAAGATATTAACATTAATGAAGCGCAAATTTCTTTGCAAAATTATTATAAATAAATTATTTACGTTGCTGTGAAAAGCCATCTGTCGACTAAGTAAGGAAACATTTCGATCAGAAACCAGCTTCGGCTCAACCGGTCCACCCATCAAGTCGTGCAAGTCTTCTCGGCATTTTAATGTCACCCGATGCGTGGCATGATCAAGAGGCTCAACAATCACGCACGCATGGTTGAATTGACCCTGGTTCCAGATTTAATTTATTCAGAAATGTTACGGAGAAATGGTAAACAAAGCAGCGTGTAAGATTGTTATTGTCTTGATGCTAGTACTCACTCGGATGGTGTTGATCTGGTGATCTTCGCCACTGTCGTTGTACACAATGGTAACATAATTGTTACCAATATGCCGCTTTTTGTTGGTACATGCAAGGTCGTTGGGTTTCGTAGGCATGAGCGTGGCAACATGAAAAATGACTTGCAGTACGTCATCTTTCCACAAGTACGCGAATTTTCCATCATCGCCACTGACTTCAAGGCCACCAATGTATGTGCCACGAGTGTCCACTTCTTTCAGGCTGATTAATTGGCCAAGCTTGTGCAGAAATTCCATGTAGCGCACACTTCCATGTTCGTTTGCGAGAATTTCTGCCTCTTTTCCAGCTTGTCCTTTGCCAATGTACAGAACTCCAATTTTGTGCGTCTCATAGGGAGGGATGCGATCTAAGTTTTTTATAGCGGTGAGGATGTTATTAGGTACGAGAACAGGGGGTGAGACCGCGTCAGACCCCTCTTTATTAACAGAGTGTGTCGTAACCGCAGAGGTCATTGGTGAATAATACAACTGAAGGAAAATAAAACTGCAAAGGAAGAATTCAAAGATTTTGGTTGAAAAAATACTTTGAGATGGTTCATGATAACTGAGCTCACCTGGGATTTGATCCTGACGATGCATTGGCATCCTTCAATGAGGGATCGACATTGCTTATGCTTCTTCTTACGTTGGGGTCTAGGTTGCCGCGTCTCTGCATATTCAAAGCAGGCATAGTATAAACTCGATCTCGCGGATGTGGCTGCAGATCGCTGGTATCATCTGCTTTAGCTCCTTCTACTTCTTTGCTCTCTTCAGGAATTGCTTCACAACTCTTGCGCGATGACGAAGGAAGCTCTTTCAAGGAAGTTTGTCTAGTCATAAGGGGTCGTTCACGACTTTCTTCATCCACAGGTGGCCCATCTCTAGCCTCAGTTTCTGACTCACATCGGTCTTCACAAAAGGTTTTCGAAATAGGATTATATTCGGAATACCTCTCTTTGAAAAACTAAAGAATAACCAACTCACCCTCTCGACTAGGAGCGCTCCTTAAGGAAGCAGAGGCTGAAACTGAACGATCCAGTTTCGGGTGACTACTTTCTTCTTTATGAGCACCAAGTTTTGGTATTAACACAGTCGCTAAATTGGGCAGGGGTTCTTCGGACGAGTCACTCAACAAGAAAACGTCGTTAATACTCTGAGGAGGATTAAGCAGACGTGTCACCCAACTTGTATCACCAGTTGGGCGACGAATGTGGATTTTTGCCCAACCAGAACAGTAACAAACGCATGGGATTTGAACAACGGCCGTTTTGGTATCAGGCTCTAAAAATTAATGTTGATTTCGGTTTTTCGAA